>NC_039361.1:144816502-145137823 GCF_003573695.1 Papaver somniferum | reverse complement strand
TCTATCATATATTTTTTATTTTCAACATATTGTGTCTTGATGCTGAATCAGAGCAACTGCATTCCCTTCACTAACGATCTGCTAACCAGTAGTAGCAGTTACTCGAAATGATTTGATGAACTGGCCTTTGTTTCTGAAATCTGAATACCTCTCTAATCTTATTGTAAAACTCTTAGGGATCAACCTTCTGCGACTTGGCTACAATTATTCAAAGACATTAATGGATAATTCCATACGCACTAATCCTATTCCCTAGAGAGGAGAATTCTAAGACTGGGTCTGGGGCCTAGTTAGCAATTCGGGATTGAACGATTCCCTAGAGAGGAGAATTCTAAGACTGGGTCTGGGGCCTAGTTAGCAATTCGGGATTGAACGTACGGAACGGCAAACGTACGAGTATTATACGGTTTTGTAAAATCCAGATTCGGTCCAAAATTCGGTCAACGGGACGTGATTCGTCAGTAATTCGGAACGGCATATGTATGTGTATAATTCGATTTATAAATGTGAGTTCGGCTCTGAAAATTCGGTATCTATATATAACAAATAATTTGTATTTATAAGGTCATAGACCAATTTTTATGCATATGTGAGTTATTTAAAGAAAAATAAACTTAATATGATGATATTAATAATATATACAACATTAGTTATCCAAGAGGACGTCGTATGGTGGTTTAGATGCTTGGTTAGTGAGTTTGAGATCTCTCTCACCTTCACCTTCAAATCTCCAGTCGTTTTTGTTTCATAAAAGTTAGAACACGTTTAATATTCGGTCGTGTATGCTCGGGAGGCAGTAAAGCCCAAAAAGTGGAGTCTTTGAAAAGTAAAAGCTAAAGAATTTATGGCGAATTAAGCGGACGTATCATTCGGGATACGTAAAATTCGTGAACGGTTCACGAATAATCCGGGAATGCCACATAATACGCGATTTGGGTTCGGAGTTGCAAACGTACGCAAATAAGACGGTAAAATTCGTGATACGGAAAAATTCGCGAATAATTCGCGAATCATTCGCGAACTTACTAACTAGGGTCTGGGGAGGTTCTTATCCTCTTTGCAACAACGGAAACTGATAATGATTATTTTTTTTACTTGTTTAAAACGGCTAATGGACATTGTCCGTTTTCAATAAAATGAGAAACAACTATCCATTAGTTTTTTTTTTTTTTTTGATTCAAAAGAGGGTTATTATTGATTGAGAGGTTTAACTCCACATTCCCAATCAAGTATGTCTTGTGGGATATGGTATTCAAAATCAATAGCACTAACTTTAGTTTTGTTTGCTATTTTGTCGGCAATTATATTCTTGAGTCTATTGACCGCCTGAAACACAAACTTTTCATGATTATGGAGTAAAGTTTTAATATTAACGATAATTCCTTGATTCATCCGGCGAGCATAATAATTTTGTTCATTTATTGACTTAACTACTTCACTGTAAGACTCTAAGATAACATGTATGTTGCCTCTAGCAATTGCGAAGTCCACTGCAGTCTTCATTGCAAGACACTCCAATTGTTCTACCTCCTGGTTAGGAATCATTCCTCCATTGATGAATTTTTCATTAGCTCAACGACATTTTGCTGCAAAATCTCACACTATTAGTCCAATCACTCCTGTAAGAGTTTGCTTCAAAAAAAAAAGCATCAATATTAATTTTAATATGATTCCTATGCGAGGGATTCCATTTTTGAACCTGCAACAGGAGATTGGCATTAGAGACATTGGTATCTTGCCTAGATGGCCTATAATTATCAATCATAGTATGAATTCTACTATTAAGGTTTATATTATGAAAGATTGGTGTACATCTATCCTTCCAAATAGTCCATAAATTAATCATATGCAGATTTAGTCTATGTTCCTTTTCAGAAAGAGAGACATCAACTTGGTTATTTCCTACATCAAACCAACTTATCACCCATTGCATTAAATGACCAAAGTTAGATAAGATACTACTCAGATTAATATTGACACCTACGCAGAGAGACCTAGCATAAGGGTACTAGTTTCCAAATTAAAATTACAAACACTACTCACACGATTTTATCTCTAATTGGAACAATTCCCTTGAGGCATTTCCAAACAAAAAACTTAACCTTGTGAGGGGATTTACACCTCCAAAGAGCTCTCCAAACAACACTGGTGACAGGTTGGTTTACATTATTACCATTATTATGTCTACTCAAAAACATTATAAGCACTTTTGACAGAAAAGATACGTTCGTGTCAGGAAGCCAGATAAGAGTATCAGATCCACTCGTAGGAACCTGCATTGCTAAAATTTTAGTGGCAGACTCATTAGAGAAAGAATCATAAACGAATTGAACATTCAATTCTCTAGTTCCTGGAAAAAACACATTATTCACTAATGTCAAATTAGAGTCAGGAGATATACCTACAACATGATCCGATGGATGATCAAGACCTATCACCCATTTATCAAGCCAAATATTCACTTTGGTTCCAGATTTAACAGTCCCGCAACTATTTTCTGTAATGACCTCAATGCATCTATATATACTTTTCCAAATACAGAAGTTATTCTCATTACTAAGTAAAGAAAACTGTTATCTCTAAAATATTTGGATTTAAGAGTATTGATCCAGTCCTGGGAACTAACTTTCCAAGATAACTTCATAATCAGAGCCTTATTAAAAGTTTCGGAGTTCCTGAAACTTAACCTCGTAATTCCTTAGGTTTATTTAGATTTGTCCAAGCCAAGAATTTAATACCTTTATGATATTTATACCCCCACCAGAAATTTCTCCGAAGAGTGTCTAACTTGTCAATGGTTGTGGCAGGGATTTTGAAACAACCAATTTGATAAGTGGGCAAAAATTTCAAAACAACCTTAACCATAGTAGTCTACCTGCTTGGTTGAGAGACACAGTAACTTCAAAATACTGAGCAATAGAATCAAATGATTTAACTTTTAGAAGAGGTGCACCTAAGTAAGTTTCAGAATATTTAACAGTAAACATGTTCAGGTTCTTGGATAAATTCTCACAAGCTTCAAGGCTTAGATTACCACTAAAATAGACTCAAGATTTATCAAAATTTAGAGTTTAACCAGAAACACTATCAAACCTGTGTAGAATACTCAGAACACTCTCCATGTTATGCAACGTATTGACAGCGTGAATCGTTTTCTATTTTTGAGAAACGATGCGTAGTTTGAATTGTGAAGCGGCGATTTATGGTTGGCGGTAAATCGTAAAATATAATATTTAATATATTATAAATATGTATGTAAACATTTATAAATATAAACTATAGTCAAATATTATCGCAAATAACCATATAGAATAGTGGTTGAGCACTCACATATTACACACGATGTAGTAGGTCTGAGTCCCACATTTCTTTTTTAATTCTCAGAAGCATTATTTCTTGAAGTTTGGCCATTTTAAGCTTCTGACTTTGGTCAAAATCATTGACTACACACTTCTCATTTCAAGCGCTTCATAGGTACGAGTCGGAGCATTTCTGAAAAGATTTGAAACGAAGCGTAAAGCGAAGCGTACGCTTTTAGAAACCATATGCATATCATATTTTGCAAAGATGCGAAGATCATCTGCAAACAAAAGATGATAAATAGGGGGAGATCTTCTAGCCACTTTGATACCTGCAATATAAATTCGAGAAAGAAATTCCATGGCCAATATAAACAAATAAGGAGATAATAGATCACCTTGTCTTATTCCTTTAGAAGGAACATATTCTTGACAAGGTGAACCATTGAGTAACACACTAATGCCAGTAGTAGAAATACATTGATGTATTAAGTTACATAAAACATCATTGAAACCTTACTGAGATAAGACTTTTAAAAGAAAGATCCACTCATGTTTATCAAAAGTTTTAGGTAAGTCCAATTTCAAAGCCATAGTACCTCCAAACCTTCTTTCTGTTTCATAATATGAATAATTTCATGGGAAATTATGATATTATCATGAATGGCTCTACCAGGTACAAAAGCATCCTAATAAGGGGATATAAGTTTCTTATGGAAAGGTCTAATTCTATTAGCAAGAATTTTAGAAACTATCTTATAAGAAACATTACATAATCCTATAGGCCTAAAGTCAGCGGGCTTTTTAGGGTTTTTCACTCGGGGTATTAGAAAAATGTAGGTTTTATTCAAACATTTTGGCATATGGCTCGTCTCAAAGAAATTCTGAACAACATCAGTGACATCTTTTCCTATAATATGCCATTGGGAGTTGGGACTAATAAAAACCATCTTTTAATCCATCAGGGCCAGGAGAACTCCAAGCCGACATAGACTTAACAACATTGACAATTTCATCAGGAGATTGTATAGATATTAGAGAAGATTATCAACATTACAAATAACATGAGGGATAATACCAAAATCAACATCAAAAAACACATGATTACTAGTACAAGCAGTAGTACTAAAAATGAGTTGTAAGAACATTAAAAATATCTTCCATGTCCCTATACCAGTTTCCATTAGCATCACTAACAACATTGATATTATTTCTACGGAGTCTCTTGTTTACTAATTAGTGAAAATACCTAGTGTTATTATCCATATCAAGAACATGCTTATCTCTATATTTTTATTTATAAAAACTAGTTTGGATATTGTACCAGTTTTCAAGATCTTTAGTAATATATTTAACTCTTATATACCGACTACTAGAACTAGCCTCTAAACAATGTCTAACTGATTTTGTAGAATATTGATACTTTTTTGAATGCTCCAAATTCAAGTCTATTCCACTGAGAGAGGGTTATTCTAGTAATATGAAATTTGTGGTAAATTTTTTGAGCAAGATTACCAGTGACATTAACACTCCAAGAAGTTTCCATTTGATGATTAAAAGAGTCATGATGCATCCAAGTACCAAAAAACTTAAAAGGCCTCCATAGTTTCCTACGAAGAGGAATGGAAACTAACAAAATAGGACAATAGTCTGAAAAAACATGGTTCAGGTGGAGAACTTTGTCTTGAGCAAAGTGTAAAAGCCAATCATTATTTCCTAGTGGTATATCTTAGCTGGATTTCTTAGTTTCTGTCCCATACTATTACAAGTCCAGGTAAAATCCTTCCTTTCATATCCTAAATACGTAAGGCCAGAATCTCTAACCATATTTTGAACCCAAAGATATTCCTTGATACTCAAATTAAAACATTGAGAAATTTTTCATTAAGAATTTTCGATTATATGCTTTTGATTTTCCAGCAAATTAAAACATATCTCTTGGAATGTTATATTAGTTAATTGCTAAACTAATATTAAATATTTTCTAATAGGAGATTACATAATTATAGGTTGGATATTAGTTGGAAATAGGAAAACCAAATTAGGTACTTATTGCATATCTTGATAATGTTTTCGGTTTTGGAATTTCCTTGTTTGACAAACAACCTTGGTCTATAAGTAGTTGAGTTTGCATTTCTTGCAAACTACCCTAAGAGCCAGGAAAACTTCATTCATGTTGTTTCTGGTGGAGCCGTCTATCCGCAAAGGAAAGTACCCTAATCAGGAAAAATCTCTTACTACCACTTGTTTAAAGACTTCTGTGGGATCAAGAAGCTATACGAGAACCGTCGGTGGGAAACTAGATAATTGCATTGTTATTTTAGTTTACGATTATTGATTTGATTGACTAACGATTGTTGAAACTTTGATCGCACCTAGTTTGATAATTCTTGAGAGCCTTATCATCTGGCATAAGGTTCACTCAAGCTAGATCAAAGTATTGACGGGATTTTTAGAACTGTTGTTAGATCCAAAGACAACTTGTGATCATCCATTGTTAAAAGACTCCATCTGTGTGTGATCGATCATAAGTAGATTCAAGTTTGTGTTATGCAGGTACATAAGAAGGCATTTCAAGATTTGAAGTACAAGATGATTTTTCTTATTGGTTTTCGTATCTCATGATTTGTGCACACATCTTGATCGGTTGGGAACCGACTTAGATTAGATTTATGTGATCATAGTCCTTTAGGACGGAAACTATCATTTGGTGGTATTCTTTAATATTTGAATCTTATAGTTGTGAATCTGAATCTAAGTTACTGATTTGGATTGATCTTATCCGACAAAGGAGTTTACTTGTTAAACGAAAGAGCCTTTCAAACTGAACGAATTTTTTTCTAAAATATTATTGGAGTATTTACCAAACATCTTTGTTCCTTTAATGTTTTGAAGATGATATAAAAGAGTCGAGTGCTAAAGACTTACATCGGTAAAACAATTCAAGATAGTGATTTCTTTCTTGGGATTTACGTGCGTGACCAAACGTTCATAGACGCAGGGATAATGAGGGAACTAAGTAACTAGGGGTAGATTACTTGGTATCAACTATACAAAGTTGACTTTGTACTTTGTGTATCGGCTTAATTATGAGAATATTCAAAACTGGACTAGGTCCCGGGGTTTTTATGCATGCGCGGTTTCCTCTTTAAGAAAATCTTGCTGTGAAAGACCGAAATTGGAATATTTAGAAACTGATTTTAAACGCTTATTATTTTATATTAATGAAGAAAAAGCTCTTTCCAAGCAGAATTCTGATGGTTTGAATGCCATAATACATGCAATGAGTCAAGATCTTCAACATCATGTCTCCTCTTGTGAAACTTCCAATGAACATTGGGATACTCTTGAGACTGTTTTCGAAGGTAATAATTCATAAAAAGAAGCTAGACTTCAGTGTCTCTCTTATGAACGGGAATACGTTAGAATGGATGATAATGATACTGTTAGAGCATATCTTGGTTGAACTCACCAAGCGTTGGCATGTCAAGTTTGGTTGTCATATTTTAGTGTGTCAAAACTCATATAAAGTCGCTTGATTATATACTATAGTCAACTTTGTTTAGGTTATACTAGAAAGTCTAGGAATGTTGAGACATACAAGTATTACTCTGAAGACCTGAAGAATAAGAAGAAGAAGAAGAAGAAGCGAACTACAACGACAACATCATCCTTCCTCTTGAGGTTAGTAATATTGACTTGAACTATTTCATTCCTAACGTATCTTTCAAGTCGTGCTTTATTGAAAATATAAATGCGAAGATGTATATATTGTACATATTGTATGATACTCCAGTGACGTGACATGGTCATATTTGTATGATCCTATTTAGACTACAAAGTATAACGCTTATCTTTTGAACTTCATAGATATGACATCAACATAATCTTGTATGTACTATTATGATTATGTGAATGGGTTATGGTGAAGATTTCATCCTAGGAAACAATGTTTTACATTTTTTTTAAAAGAAGTACATTCATGAACTTTTTTTATGAATCCAAAGGGAAATTGTTAGGCTTATTGGTACGGATATTCATTGCAAATCTTTGGATTACCAATATGTGTGAGACGGTAGAACCGATCGTAACTTTGTTATGTATCTTGGTATAACTAATCACAATGCCTGACTTATTATTTGGTATGACTAGTTTTTATTAATCTGTGTAAACCGATCCTAAGTAATCACCATGAGATGGTATGATCGATATTTGTAATTGGTGTGACCGATCCTAGAATCGTATCTAGATGGAAGCGAACTGACAATTTTCATTAAAATGTCCTTTTCAGGAATAGTCTTACCCAATGCAAAAGATGCATTAACAATTTCAGACACTTTGTGATTAAATCCATCTAACGAATCTTCATCAGTCATACGAAGGTTTTCCCAATCAAAATTTAGGTTTTGAAGCCTAACTTATTTCTCATAGGAATTTCCTTCGATTACAGTTTCTAAGATATCCCAGGCTTCTTTAGACTTAGTGCACGTAGTCACATGGTGCTGAAAATCTGGGGTAATGTCATGTATGATGACATTTAGGCCGTCAGAATTTTGCTTCGCAGCAAGGATCTCGTCAGGCACATATTCACCAATATCCTTTGGAAAAGTTACATCGCCTTTTGTAACAACCAGAGGATCATAGCCATTAACAACATGAATCCATGTTTGAAAATCACGAGCTTGTAGAAAAGCATGCATAGAAACTTTCCACCATGAGTAATTCGAGCCATCGAAGACTGGTGGTACGTTTATAGAGATAACACTTCTGTCCTGGAGTCAGATTGCTACGAATACAGTCTTACGAGGTATTAAACGTGTTTTCCTACTCTGATACCAATTGAAAAACCGGGGGTCTAACAACCATACCCAATATTTCATTTAGGAAATCTGTATGGACTAACTACAATATATTTCCAAGAGAATCAACTAGACAATCAGACTCAATCAAGGAAAATACATCCAAGAGTTATATCTCAATTTCTCAAATCAATCTGCAATCGAATATATAAAAATCTGTGAGCCGGATTAATATGGGAAATAACTTGGATGGTACCAAAGACCAATATCCAAGCACCATTCAATTTCAATCAACAACCAAATGTTGGATTTACCAATCGATTGAACTACACACAGTTTGTGATATTTTAATTATATAAAAATATAACGCGGAAAATAAATAACACAGACACCAGTAATTTTGTTAACGAGGAAACCGCAAATGCAGAAAAACCCTGAGACCTAGTCCAGATTTGAACACCACACTTTATTAAGTCGCTACAGACTCTATCCTACTGCAAGTTAACTTCGGACTGCAATGTAGTTGAGCCATAATCAATATGACACTGATTAGGGTACAGTCGCGTTCCTTACTCCTCTTGAACCATGTCGGATTCTGCGCACTTGATTACCTTAGATGATCTCACCCACAACTAAGAGTTGCTGCAACCCAAAGTCGAAGAGTTGATAAACAAGTCCGTCTCACATAAAAAAGTCTATTGAATAGATAAATCTGTCTCCCATATAAATACCTACGAGTTTTTGTTCCGTCTTTTGATAAATCAAGGTGAACATGAACCAACTGATAATATAGTCTTATATTCAAGAACAACATCCTAGAAATATCAATCAACTCACAATAACTTAACTATATGATAGTATAACAAGTTATTGTGGAATCACAGATAATGAGACAAAGAGATTTGTGATTACTTTTTATATCTTACCTATCAGAGATAAATCTCGAGTAAATCTTAGAGAAGATAGTACTCAATACGATTGAACAAGTAAGATCAAAATATGCAACTACAGAGAAAATAGTTTGATCTGGCTTCAGAATCCCAATGAAGTCTTCAAGTCGTTAACCTACACAGTTCTGGAAAAACCTAGGATTAAGGAGAATCGACTCTAGTACGCCACTAGTATCACACAATATGTGTGGGGATTAGGTTTCCCAGTTGCTAGAGTTCTCCTTTATATAGCTTTCGAATCAGGTTTTTATTAGTTAGCTTAGAAAAAACATTCATTATTCAACGTTAGATGAAATCCTGATTTAAGATGTAAGCTAAGTTTTGCTTGAAACCAAATCAATATCTCTCCACCATTAGATGGACTTAGCTTGTCACACACAAATGAAATATACTTCATTTAGATATGGGTAACCGCATCTAAACGTGTACATTAGGTTGGCTCAATAATAGTTAACTAAAGTTATCCATATGAACACTTTTGTCTAATAAATCACATTCATCTAACACATCTAGATCAAATATGATGATCAAAGATAATCAAATGATCATTTGAACATCAGCTCAAAAAACACAATTAGATCATTTGATTATCTTTGATCATCATATTTGATCTAGATGTGTTAGATGAATGTGATTTATTAGACAAAAGTGTTCATATGGATAACTTTAGTTAACTATTATTGAGCCAACCTAATGTACACGTTTAGATGCGGTTACCCATATCTAAATGAAGTATATTTCATTTGTGTGTGACAAGCTAAGTCCATCTAATGGTGGAGAGATATTGATTTGGTTTCAAGCAAAACTTAGCTTACATCTTAAATCAGGATTTCATCTAACGTTGAATAATGAATGTTTTTTCTAAGCTAACTAATAAAAACCTGATTCGAAAGCTATATAAAGGAGAACTCTAGCAACTGGGAAACCTAATCCCCACACATATTGTGTGATACTAGTGGCGTACTAGAGTCGATTCTCCTTAATCCTAGGTTTTTCCAGAACTGTGTAGGTTAACGACTTGAAGACTTCATTGGGATTCTGAAGCCAGATCAAACTATTTTCTCTGTAGTTGCATATTTTGATCTTACTTGTTCAATCGTATTGAGTACTATCTTCTCTAAGATTTACTCGAGATTTATCTCTGATAGGTAAGATATAAAAAGTAATCACAAATCTCTTTGTCTCATTATCTGTGATTCCACAATAACTTGTTATACTATCATATAGTTAAGTTATTGTGAGTTGATTGATATTTCTAGGATGTTGTTCTTGAATATAAGACTATATTATCAGTTGGTTCCTGTGCACCTTGATTTATCACAAGACGGAACAAAACTTCATAGGTATTTATGTGGGGGACAGATTTATCTATCTAAATAGACTTTTCTATGGGAGACAGATTGGTTTATAATTCTTACTTCGGTTCGTAGCAACTCTTGGTTGTGGGTGAGAGCAGCTAAGGGAATCAAGTGCATAGAGTCCTGCTGGGATTCAGAGGCGTAAGGAATGCGACTGTACCTTGATCAGTCTGAAATTGGTTAGGGCTCAACTATATTCCAGAGTCTGAAGTTAATCTTGTAGTAGGTTAGTGTCTGTAGCGGCTTAATACATTATGGTTTTCAATCTAGAATAAGTCCCTGGTTTTTTATGCATTTGCGGTTTCCTCGTTAACAAAATTTCTGGTGTCTGTATTATTTATTTTCTGCATTAAATTTGTATATATAATTGAAATATCACAGGTTATGCATAGTTCAATCAATTGGTAAATCCGACCTTGCTTGTTGGATATGAATTGATTGACGCTTGGATATTAGTATTTGGTACCACCCAAGTTATTTCTCATGTCGATCCGGCTCACAGATTTCTTTCTGTTCGATTGCATGTTGATTTGAGAAATTGAGATATAACTCTTGGATATTTTTCCGTGATTGAGTCTGACTGTCTAGTTGATTCTCATGGAATTATATTGGAGTTGTCCATACGAATTTCCAAACGAAATATTTGGTGTGGTTGTTAGACCCCCGCTTTTTCATGACTAATTAACATCTTTTGGGAGATCCATTTTCTTATGATATTGATATCTTCAGGTCATATATGTATAACTCTTGTTTTTACGGTTAAAACGAGCTAAAAATCACTAAACTCGGACATTGTATGCAAAAGTTATGTCTAAAAAAGTTTCGTGTATGGATTCATGTTGTGAATCGGTCCTGGTGATTGGTATGAATCACCGTAACCGGTCCTATTGATTGGTGATTAGTTCATACGAAGGAGTGTAAAACTGTTTTTCTCATAACTTTTTCGTCCTAACTCGGAATGACCTCATTCTTTTTTGCCTTGGTTTCGTAATTCAATATCCTATAAGATTGAGGTAATTGCAATACTTGATTTTATGTTGAATATTTATAGCATATTGTATTTGAGTTTATGAGATAATCATTGTGTTTCAGTCTCATATATTGGCTCACTTCCTTTTGGATAATGATTGGTATAACCAACTGAGCCCATGTACGCGATTTGATATGATCACTACATAATAGATATGTGTATTTGGTTTATGAGGTGTCTGATTTTGGTTTTTATTAACCTTAATATTCGATCTCATATGATGTGACCCTCATGGTTTGTGTGGCTTTTTGATTTAGCGGGATTAAGTTCTATCCCATGTTGGTAGGCTTTATCAAAGGATCATAAGGTGTTACAATTGTAACTCATATGTGAAAAGTCACAATATGTTGAATCAATTTATGTTTACATGAGTTATGTTTAGCATAACATATGTGTTTCGGGTTTTCAACTTTTGATATTGGCACGCATTAGTTAAAAGCGTTTCAACCATTCTCTGGTAAAGGTTGCTTTTGTTGTTGTTCTTGCGAGAGGATGACAACATACTTGGGGAGAGTTCTTACTTGAACTCGCACTTAATGATATATATTTCTGGGGAGAAGAGGCTGCGGAATCTGAGGTGACAAATTTGTTAGTAAATCATTTTCCTGTTTAAAAAAAGCTTGTTTATATTGCATACAGTTTGCTTTTGCTTAACGAAATTCGGTACAACTGATATGTTATATTATTGTATATGGATGTGTGTGTGTGTATGATTCAATTATTAACTGTGTCAATTTATTTGACTTATTGTTTGGTATCTTCTTTGTTGTTAGGTATCAAGTGTTTTTGCTTAACGAAATTTAGTGCAATTGCGGTGCTATAATGTCTATGTTTGTTTCAATTTCTTCCGGTTAAGAAAATAATTATGCAAGTCAATTTATTTTGGTTTGTATGTATTGTTTATGGATTAACAAAATAGGGGATCATTTGATTAGTCCAAATCGATTCCGGATAAGAGAAACTAAGTTAATTTTGATCTTAGTTAGACTTATCAAATTGGAGGATTCGGTTATCTGAGTCTAACCGAATGCCTTGACAAGAAAAACTAGTTAACTAACCTAGTGTTTGTATTGTATAAAGAGAAAGGTCTAAGTTATTGTTTGAATATTATAGCCTGATGAGAAAAATAAAGTTAAGGCTGATCTTTATTTTGGTCTTATCGAAATAAGCGATTGTATGTTTGCAATCGGTTTAACAAGGGAATTAAGTTTCTTAGTCGATTTTCTAAACTATTAGGGAAAATTGCTTCAGGCAATTGTTTCCTTGATAACCTATTAAAACTAAATTACTTGTAGTTTCGGTTCTAATATTAGTTATCTAAAGTGGTATCTGAAACCTTCGTGCTTAGCTCTTATAGGTTGTTTACAAGTATTTTAGATTTGTAAGATCATTTCGGTTTGTACTTAATATTCTCGAACCTTTGTCATTTTGTGGAAAAAAGGTGGAGAAATATAAGGATTAAACAAGTGATTTGCAATCACTAATGAAAGGAAATTATGCTTAAATGTTATATCTAACGAAAGAGTAAAACATTGACTAAGGGGTAGAAACATATCATATTGTTGTTGTAATATTCTGACTACAAAAAGGGGAACAACAAAGATGTTCGGATTGAATATTTTTCTAGATCTCACCTTTAAGGGGAGTATAAGCTTTGTTAGAGCGCTGCTCGGTCGAACTCGCATGCGTTGCTATTTCAAGCATATTTGTCAATGTTAGTGATCAAAACTATAAGTCTTGATTTCTAGTCTACTATAGCTAAGTATCGGACCAGGATAGAAAGTTTAGTTGAGCTCAAGAACTCCATGGTGATCATCATACAAGACGAAGAACTACTTAAGGAACTGGTGGAACTTCATCGACTAAAAGGTATGTGGAGACTTGAACTTATCTATCACTCAAGTGTCATGAACTATTAAAATGTTACAAGTACAAACACAAATTGAGGCATGTCAACAAACTTCAACGAAGATCAAATCGATTAGCAAACAAGCTTAAACTTGCTCAGAAGACCGCTGAGGTATGTAAGATTTTATCTTCGTCTAAGAAGTTAGTTTCCAAGGACAAAAAAAGACCATTAGAGAAGAAAATATGGTCAAATCGTTTTGATAGAATAGGTCTGTGGATTCCTCTCAAGAGGAACATGGTGGACAAATTGTTGTTCACCGTAACACAACTTGATTGTGTTGATTTGTAAATCTTGTATCATGTGCCTGATCAAAAGATACAAGATCGTGTACCTCTCAGGCTTTAGGAAAAGTTTGTTTTCTTCTTTTCTTAGTTTTTTATTTTTGGAATTCTCTGTCTAAAGGAAGGTTATTCTCGACAATTCTACTCTCTCTAGGGTTCAGTGTTGTGCGTGCATGAACCTGTTAAAGGTTGCGTAACCCTACATTCCATTTTCCTTCCCTGAAACTCTTTTATCTTAAGACTACTTGTTGGGATTGCGAATTCCTCTCACAAACCCATACGTTTATGGATACTCCAAGCATCATATCTTCTGATGGAAAAGATGTTAACATGATTGTCAAGCCATCAATCATGAAGGAAAAAGATAAATCTCCTTTATCTCCGACATCGGAAAGAAAAAAGAAGGGATATGAGGAAGCTTAGAGTTGTTCCTTCAAATTATCAGAAGTTTTCTGATGTTCTTGAAGTGTTGAAGGAGATGCAAAAGGAGATTCAACAAATAAAGGCTTTTGTGTTTAAGACTCATGAGATTCAGAAGGCCCTGGTTCGACATCATTCAAGAAGGTTCTTTGATATTAACTCATACCTTCATGAACCTTATGTCCCAATGGCTGTTGACGGCAAGGAGTTCGGGGACGATAAAGAATTCTTCAAAGGTATTAACATCTAGTAAATCTTCTATTAAAGAATTTTATTTTCTTGTTTTGTTTAGAAGAATAACTAGAGTTTGGAATAGCCATTATTGTGATTACACATAGCTATGTCCAACGTTTTCATCTTCATGTTTTTAGGTTTATTTTTTTAAATTCTAGAAAATTGTTTGAAGATGATTTATGCAGTATTAATCTTTATGGTTTCATATATTGCAATTTGTTATGGGATATGTGTGTGTGCGTCCGCGAACTATGATTGTCTCATACCTTGTCAAAAGTTAAGTCTTTCGTATGTCGATATGCATGTATTTATAAAAGAATGAATGAGCTTTTGACATTACAAAAGTTTGAAGCCTATTATGTCATTATTGATGGAAGATAGGATGAACTTTTGTTTACGAGGATTATGTCTATTGTATGTCATTTTGTAAATAGTTATGGACAATAGAATGAATCCTTGTCTATTCCGCAGTATTGATCTTCCATGATCCATATTTTATGTATATACTGTGTGGCTCCATAAGTTCTCTTATTTTGAGCATTTCCGATTAGATTAATCATGGGTTTTCTTGTGGTTAATTTAATTGAGTATTTTTGGATTCAAATTCATATTTGTATGTGATTTGTTATGTCCAAAAAAATCCTTCTTTTCTTATGAAATTAAGGTCGCTCTTGTTGTTCCTTCGGGAATGACATATTATGGGGGAGAGTTCTTAATTGAACTTGTGTTTAATTTCCAAATCTTTGTGGGGAGTGCGGCTGTGGAATATTATGGGGGTTATCTTGTATCTTTATAAACTCCTTGATGAAAGCATTTAGCTTCGGCTTTATGATTGCATCTAAATAAGTTGATATGTGCTTGTTGTTGTTCATGAAATGTCTCTATGGAAATTTTCATTAGGATCCCGTTTTCGTACCTTTGCCAATTTTATTGACAAAAAGGGGGAGAATTAATGTGTAGTTCACACTACAAATACATATGGTTTTCGGATTATTATGTAAGGGGGAGTGGTTTCCATGTGATATGGAGTATTGACTAAGGGGGAGTGATACATATCACCATATTATTGTTGTCTAAGTTGTGATACAATTGAACTTTGATGCTGTGTAATAATACTATGACACTGTGTAACAATGATTGAGAATTCTTGTTTTCTCATTGTTATAGCTACAGATTTTCAACAACGATGATGCTAAACTTACAACGTTTGGAATCATTGGAGTACTTGTAAGTGACGAAGATTTCGAGTAATGTTGAAGATTAGGCATGTGGAAGAAGAGCTACAAAAGTTTATTTATCTATTTTTGTATTTCGTATGTATTGATAGTTTTGTCACTAAAGTTGACAAAGGGGGAGATTGTTAGAGCATTGCTCGGTCGAACTCGCATGCGTTGCTATCTCAAGCATGTTTGTCAATGTTAGTGATCAAAACTATAGGTCTTGATTTCTAGTCTACTATAGCTAAGTCTCGGACTAGGATAGAAAGTGTAGTTTAGCTCAAGAACTCCATGGCGATCATAATACAAGACGAAGAACTACTCAAGGAACTGGTGGAACTTCATCGACTAAAATGTATGTGGAGACTTGAACTTATCTATCACTCAAAAGTCTATCTACTCTATCTCCTATCTTGAGACATAAGTCGTTTTGCTATATAGACTTTGATTATACACATTTGCTATTTCGAGCCGAGTTTATCTCGCTTATCTATTTCTCGAAATATGTGTTGGTATGCTTTCTCTTTGGCCAAGTTCATCTTTACCTAGTGACGAAAGTCATGTTAAGTTTCAATTACTTGAAAATGGCTTTGACGAAAAATAGTTTGTGAATAACAACTATATAACATCCTCTAAGAATGTTTAATGATTGAAATGACAGTTTAGATTATATAAGCATTGTTGGATATTAGAATTGTTTGGAAAGACATACATGTATAAGTCCTTATTCCTTGAACCAAAGTATGCGTACTTTGCTGCTGAGGAAAACCGGAACAGAGTACGCGAACTCAGTCCGCGTACCCGGTCCGCATACTGTCGGAGGTTCTCTTCCCGAGAAAATATGCTGGAGTTTGTGAACTATTTACAAACTTATTCCGGGTACTTAAGTCCGCGTACCTAGTCCGCGTACTTAGGTTTCTTATTTTCTAAAAATGATTATTCGTGAACTTATACTTATAGAAGCTAAGGAATGCAAGTTTGCAAACCGTGGCTATAAAGTTCATGAATCGATTCGAGTGAATCAAATCGTTTTTGCTTCGATTCTGTCTTGTATACTTCTATAATATCTAAGCAATTGAACAACTCTCTAACTAGTTCATTTGAGTCCTTTGAACTAGTTATGGTAAATAAGAATATGGTTGATATGAAAGTGATCATACGGCTAACTATTTGGTTAACTACTGTTGAACCAACGAATGTACATGGTTGGGTACGATTACACAAACCTAAAACGTGCATTTCATTTGTGTGTAACAAGCTAAGTTTTCGATCTAAAGGTTGAAAGATATTAGCTTGAATCTAATCAGGTTTTCATCTAACGGTGAATATTTAATGCTTTTTTACTAAGCTAACATTGATTGAAAACCCTGATTTGAAAGACTATATAAGGGAGAAATATAGCAACTGGGAAACCTAATCCCCATACCTCCTGTGCGATACTAGTTGTATAAGCTAGAGTCGATTCTCCTTTAACCTTAGGTTTCTACTGAGACCCTGTAGGTTAACGACTTGAAGACTTCATTGGGATTGTGAAGACAAACCGATACTACTTTCTTGTAGTTGTGTGATTTGATCTTGATGATTCTATCGTATTGAGTACTATCGTAACAATTGGCTTGAGATTGGTGTCTCCGATAGGAAAGATATAAAAGTAATCACAAACATATTCGTCTCATCGTTTGTGATTCCACAATATCTTCTTTCGCCGCGTCGATTAAGATAATTGTGAGGTGATTGATAATACTGATTTGTTCTTCGGGAATATAAGTCTGGTTTACCAATTGGTTCCTGTTCACCTTGATTTATCAAAAGACGGAACAAAACTCGTAGGTATTTCTGTGGGAGACAGATTTATCTATTACCGTAGACTTTTCTGTATGATACATATTTGTTTATTAAAGTCTTCGACTTTGGGTCGTAGCAACTCTTAGTTGTGGGTGAGATTAGCTAAGGGAATCAAGTGCGTAGTATCCTGCTGGGATCAAAGACGTAAGAGCATAACTGTACCTTGGATCAGTGTGAGATTGATTGGGGTTCAACTACAGTCCAGATCGAAGGTAGTTTGTAGTAGGATACTATCTGTAGTTGCTTAATATTGTGTGTGTTCAATCTGGACTAGGTCCCGGGGTTTTTCTGCATTTGCGGTTTCCTTGTTAACAAAACTTCCGGTGTATGTGTTATTTCTTTTCCGCATTATATTTTTTTATATAATTGAAATATCACAGGTTGTGCGTTTGAATCAATCAATTGGGAAATCTGACCTTTGGTTGTTGATTGAAATTGATTGATCCTTGAACATTGGTCTTTGGTACCGTTCAAGTGATTTCTCTTGTATTCAATTAGACTCGCAGATTTCTATTTGCTTGAGTAAGAATTGAATCGAGAAAGAAAGATATAACTCTTTGATGTACTTTATTAAGATTAAGTCCAGTTGATTCTCTTGAAAGTATATTAGAGTTAGTCCATACAGATTGCTAATCAAAATATTGGGTGTGGTTGTTGTACCCCCGCTTTTTCAAGCGTTTTTTATTCAAATGTCAACAACAACATTTATTGATTAAATATATGCAGGGTATTGTGCTGTTGAAACTTGGAATCAAGCATATGTAAAATAAATTCTTATGTAATTTGTTTATCCATATGTAATAAGAGTTTTTTCACTAAAATTGACAAAGGGGGAGATTGTTAGAGCATATCTAGGTTGAACTCACCAAGCGTTGGTATGTCAAGTTTGGTTATCATATTTTACTGGTACGGCTATTCATCGCAAGTCTTTGGATTACCAATATGTGTGAGATGGTAGAACCGATTTATGTATCTTGGTATAACTAATCACAATGCCTGACTTATGATTTGGTATGACTAGTTTTTATTAATTGGTGTAGCCGATCCTAAGTAATCACCATGAGATGGTATGATCGATATTTGTAATTAGTGTGACCGATCACAAGAGCTTGTGTAATCGATCCTTGTAATTGGTGTAACCGATCCCAGTGACTGATGTGACCGATCACAAGTAGATACCATATATAGATGTAAGCGATCCTACCTAATTGTTTTTTATAAGGTAGTACTGGTCTCTACCCGATTATTTTTATAAGGTAATTGGTGTAACCGATCCCTGTAATTGGTGTGACCGATCCTAGTGATTGGTATATAACCGATCCTACCTGATCATTTTTATTTGGTAATATCGATTTCTACCTGATTACTTTTATAAGGTAGAACCAATTACCTAAAGATGTCAACATACTTTGAAAACGTACAGTAACTCTTATCATTTATTGTTCAAATATATTCCTTAGTACTCAAGGAGATCTTGTATCGAAATAAATTGCGAATCTTTCAATAAAGGTTTTTGATTTTATGCTTTAATTATATCTCTAGAGAATAAAAATTAGTAATGTGCATTTACTAATTGGAGATTTTCTATTAAGAGATTTCAGAAATTTTGGACAAGTATTTATTGGAATTAGGAAAAACGAATTTTATTATTCATTGCAAATCTTGAGAATATTTTCGGTTTTGGAAATTCCTTGGTGTCCAGACATCCTTGGTCTATAAATACCTAAGTTTGTATTTCTAGCAAACGATCCTAAGAGCCATGCAAACTTCACTCTTGTTGTTTCTGGTGCAACCGTCTATTCAGAGAGGAAAGTATCCTAATCATATGAAATCTCTTACGACTGCCCGTTTAAAGACTTCTGTGGGATAAAGAAGCTCTACGAGTACCGTTGGTGGAAAACTAGATGATTGCAATGTTATTAGTTTTCGATTGATTTGATTGACTAACGGTTGTTGAAACTTTGATTGCACCTAATTTGTTTATTATTGAGAATCTTCTATTCTGATATAAGATTCACTCAAACTATACCGAAGTATCGACGTGATCTTTACAACTGTACGTAGATCTAAAGACATCTTATGATAAACCACTGTTAACAGACTCCATTTTGTGTGTGATTGATCACAAGATATTCAAGTGGTGTTGTGTAGGTTTTTATTGAAGATTAAAGAAGATTTGAAGATGAAGAAGCTTTCTTATTTAGTTCTCATATTTTTGTGTGTGCACAAACCTTGATCGGATTGGATCCAACTAGAATCATATTTATTCTATTGATTAGCTGTGTGAGATAAGCATTCTCCATATATCTCTTTGAGATTTATTTTGATTGAGTGAGAATCTAAACTTGACTACTTTGGTAGTTATTGGATAGATTGATCTAACCAGGCAAAGGAGTTTATTAGGTTAAACGGAAGAGCCTTTGCGTATGACTTGAGATATCTTTATCTTGAAAGAATCGAAGAGTTGTTACCAAACCGATTTATTATTACTTTGCTGTTTGGAATACGATCCAAAGGAATTGTTCTAGTGCGTGTATTCATCGAAGTCAGAAGCGCAGGGATACTGAGGAAACTAAGTGAACTAGGGGTAGATTCTTAGTCTCAACTATACGAAGTTGGTGTTGTAGTTGGTGGATTTTCAACAAAGGACAAAACCGTAAAATCATGATATTGCATGTTTCTGACACGGCTTCAGAGATCCATGTGACGATTCGTGTTTTACGAAGTATGATGCATATTTCGCTCGAAAGGCCTCTCCGGAGCGTTCGACACCGGTCATTTCATCATAGCCTCTATGTAGAATAACATAATTGGGCGTTTCTCCATAAGATTGAGAGCTTAACGCCTTCAGGATACAGTGACACTCACTTTTCCCTGACTACATAGAGGAATTTGCCTTACATAGAAGAACAATTGGGCGATTCTCCGTAAAATTGAGAGAAATAACGTCTTCAGGATGGTGATACTCACTGTTCCTGACTATGTAGAGAGACCCGTGTATAGACTCAGGCGGTCCTCCATACATGAAATGTTGAGAGGGCAAAACGTCTTCGAGACATTAGCAACACTCGCTGATTTACTGACTACACGCAAGAGATTAAATTCTAGGTCATATTCACCACTGAATTCCTAGAAGATAATCTATCTTATCTCATTACTCCTATTTCATGATCGAAATGGTAATAGATAAATGTATTACTCTGATTTCATGATAGAATCCTCGGCTGATCTCATGAAATGGTAATAGATGTTACTCCGATTTCATGGTCGAATCCACGGCTGATCTCATGAAATGGTAATATCACCACTTATTTTATTACTCCGATTTCATGATCGTATCCACGACTGATCTCATGAAATGATAATAGATATTATTCCTATTTCATGGTCGAATCACCACGGTCCCATGGAATGGTGATATCACCGCTCATTTCATTACTTCGATTTTATGGTCAAATCTGCGATTCCATGAGATGGTGATGAAATTATCATTTTGTTATTCTGAATCCATAGTCCAATCCGCTGCTGATTTTATGGATTGATAATAAAATAACTACTCATCTTATTACTCAGTTTCATGAATTATTCTCCACTGAATTTCAAAAATAAGTAATAAATACCCAACGACCGGGCATCTGGACCATCACTGAGTAAGCCCCACAAAAAATGGTGCGAGTGTACTCGAAAATGATGCACGACTGAGCACCCGGATGCACGAACGAGTGTCCAAAAAATATGAAATAATGAGGAATCCTCGCAAAACAGGAGAAAACAATGAATATTAATAAAATAATAAGAGGCACCCAAGGCCGGGCCCACCAGCCGGCCGGCCGGCCATTCCCTAGCCATGGTCGGTCCGTGCCTCTCCCGTTATTTTCCTTATTTTTTGTTATTTCGTGAACTCACGAAAACTCCTTGGTTTTAGCAACTTTCCTTGTTTTTGCAAAACTCGTGAATTCTCCATAACTTGGTGGATTCACGAAATAATATTATTATAAAATAAGGAGAGGTGTGCGGGACCGGGCTACCTAGCAGGCCAGCCATGCCTAAGCCGTGACCGGTCCCACACCTCACAATCCTTAGCCTTTTATAATTATTATTCCCTAATCTCACGAAACTCCTCCGTTTCAACAAAAACTCGTGGATTCTCCATAACTTCAAGGATTCTCCATAACTTCTAGGATTCATGAAAAATAATAAAATAGGGAAAGTTGTGCGGGACCGGGAAACCTAGCCGGCCGTCCATGCCCTATCCATGGTCGGTCCCACACCTTGCAATCCCTAATCTTGCATAATTATTATTTTCCTCAATTCATGAAACTCCTGGGTTTGAGCAAAATTCATGATTTCTCCATAATTTCTCAAATATTACTCAAATCACGAAAAACCAAAAGCCAACATAGTCGCACGACTGGCTAGCCTCTCGCGGCAATTTTAAATATTAAAAAACTTTTGTTTTAATATTTTCAAAATATTGATGAATTGAGCAAACATGCTCATCCCGAAAAAAATCGAGAATTCTCAGTCAAGATGAAACTCTTCTGAAAATTCACTATGTTGCTCGAACGTGCATCAGAAAATACTGAAACTATCAGTATGGAAACACGGACTCTCAGTCCCACATGTTTTCATAATTCTGACCTAATTTGTTCAATTGCTAATACTGGGCCCGAACTCTCTCCAACCAACTGGAGAACCCTTCAAATGACCAACAACTGGTCCCGCGACCACCAAGAGCCGGTCTCATGCTCTCTTGGTCGGTCCTCATCTCTCATACCTAGGTTTGTCACCTAACGCTGAATCCAACAATATTTCAATAAATGATGAAACCTGCATTTAATCATCATTCTTTCACCAACTCTCAAACTGAGAACCCTGGTGTGTGCTCACTCGAGCACTGGGAATCACATGGACGCTCATCATTCCATGTGGTCGGTCCCTCTTCACTCATGACCAGTTTTCATCAATTCACCAATTGTTAAAGGATTGATCAAAAAAATTAGGGTTTCGAACAAACGCTCTACGAATCACCATTCTGAGCAAGTTCAAACACAAAATTATGTTGATTCAACAATCAACATCCAAATTAATAATATTCGGTAATTCACCAATATTTTTGATTAATATTTTATTGGGTCACGGCACCAGTAAATAATTCTTTGAATTGAGCAATACTTGCTCAGTTGCTCAAATATTGATCCAACCATCAATATTCGGTAATTCATTAGTAGTTTGTCGAATTGACCAACACTTGCTCAGTTGCACGTCAAATTATCAATATTCAGTGTTTTGGTGAATTGAGCAACACTTGCTCAGTTGCACACCAAAATTATCAAATTCGTCGAATTGAGCAATACTTGCTCAGTTGCTCGACAAACTCTCAATATTCGGAAATTCGTCGATTTGAGCAATACTTGCTCAGTCTCTAGACAGTAATTCATTGACATTTCAGAGAACTACATGTTCAATCCATGAATCGCCGAGCATTCACTACTTATGCTCGATTCAACAAAATTAGACTCACAGTCTAAATCAGTCAACAACTGACCAACTAATACACGTCTGCCTTGCAGACTCCACGATTCGTGAAATCTCAATCACGTCACAAATAGGGGGATATCACTTAGGGTTTTGGTCTGGCGGTCTATGGCATGTGGATTCATCCACAATGAGAAATGTGCGTAAGTCGTGTAAACGGTGGAAGGAGTTAGCAAAGTAGTGGGTGCACGATCAGTCAAGTCTTCACACGACATGAAACTGACTTTACCACGATCTCCCACTTTCCCACTCTTTCACTCAAGAAACCGTCACACTTATAGGGATCAGTGGTACATCATTCTTGTAATATAAATAAGTCTAAATCGAGGACATCAGGGAGGATCAATCGAATGTCATCAATCATCGATTATCATCATTATCCGTCAACAACTCGATATAAACTTATTCACAGAACTCAACTTCAGCAGTTCAGCAATATTGCAGAAACCTTCAACACACCCACAATCCTTGATCATCACTGATCCCACACAACTCTCAGCTTCCCTCCTACAGATCAACCCATCTCCCTCTTTGCGACCAAATTTACTCTGGAATGACCATTGTCTTGGTTTAGGCCGGAGTCATATAGTTTGATTTCCCGAATCTAAGCACCCCCTTTTCAGCGGTGCATCTGTGTGAGGATTAATATTTTGCCCGACTGAGGAGTCTCGACAGCACGCTCGACTCTCCACTTTCCCAAAAAAACGGCAGCTCGTTTTTCCCCATCTACAGGTTGGCGACCACAGCGGGAGATTAATCTCTCGGTTGCAATTTCACATTTTCACAAAATGGTTTATCTTAGGTCAAGTTCATTTACAAATCCTAACACAAACAACGCTAGCACTAGCAACGATGGTGGTACTCCAGAAACTACTCCTGCTTCCAACACCGGTGCTATTGATACTCATCCTCCTCGAAACAACGTGGAAAACCATCATCTCTTCGTCCGGTTTCCCGAGGAAATCAGAGAAAATCAGCCTACCATAGGTGATCTTATGAAGGTGCAAGAGACTCTTGCCAAAAATCAGATTGACATGGCTGCAACACAGAAAGATCTATGGAATTATCTCAAAACTCTCACTGACAAGATATCAGACAAAAATCAGGAGAAAGGGAAATACAAGGAAACATCTCCATGCACGGATCCCGAAGTTATCCAGTCCCTGACAATGATGAAACCCGCAAAGCTGCAGAACCTGAACCTGCCAGTTTCATCACCCGTGAAGACCTGGAACGTTTTATGGAGAATCGAGGAAAAGGCCATGCACCGTCTGTGCACCATCACCAACCTCCATATCCCGCTGCTACATAAAAATTCCTCTCCCAAAAGATTACACTTCTCCAACGACTACTGCTCCCGCCTTGCTAGAAAGAACGAAAACTGTCAAAGTAGAGGAATCGAAAGACAATCGAAGAAGCAATGCCCGACATCTGATCAACAAACAGTACAATGTTGAATCCTCCATGAATGTTGCTGAAGGGAGCAAGAGAAAATCCGAGGCCCAACAACATAAGAATGCTTCTTCAACGAGTCACCTTCCGAAAGCTCCAATGAAGGACAACTAGACTAGAAATTCACGGCCACCGAATCAACAGGATGATCAGGAAGTACCTGACTTCCCTTTTCCCATTGAAGAAGTGATCGAACTACTAGAAGTCTGGGTCCAAGATGGTGCAATCAAACTACCTCCCGTCAAGAAGGAACCAACTGCGGAACAAATGAAAAACGCACGTTACTGCCATTTCCATAGGTACGTCAGTCATCCAACAAGTGATTGTAGAAATTTGAAACGCATATTCAAAGAGAAGGCCGACTCAGGAGAACTGAGGACTGAAGAGTGCACAAAAATTCCCTCCAAATCAGAACATTCGCACCCTCCGAGCAGTCGGTCAAGGAAGCGGTTCAATCCTTAATTGAGCACGTATGCGATTTGTTGTACCTGTCAAAGGCCCAAAGAGATGATATGTTTGCTGCGCTGAACCATATTGTGTCTGGAAAGCGGCTAGCAATCCAGCAGACGCTTCCTTAACTTTACAGTAACAGACAACCAGATGTACGACTGGGGACTTCTAACCATGGTGCATCTCAAGGGAAATGAATTCAAATGAGCATTAGTTGAGGTTGGCACTGCTGTTAACATCATCTCTTTGAAAACCCTCAGAGCTGCTGGCATCACTCGACAAGAAGCGACTCATGCTCCTATTTCAGTCAGAGACCACGAAGGAATCTCCAGGGAGGCTTACGGTTACATCATTCTCAACACAAGAAACAATTCAACCTGGACAGAAACAAAATTCTTCATAATTAAGGAGGATCCGGGATATAACATGATTCTTGGGCGAGCATGGATTCATGATGGAAGAATTGCTGCGGTATCTTCATCCTCAGTTGCACAATTCTCCGTCGAAGAAAGTTATGACTCGGAAGATGATCAACCTTTCGAGCATTTGGAGAAGGTCCAAACCTTAACAGGACTCACACAAAATCCCGAGGAAAGCGCACATGAATTTATCAGGAGATTCCACACGCAGGCAAGTTTTATTCCCCCTCATAATTCCATATTAGCAACTTTCAAATATGCTACCTTTATCCGGGGACTCAATCATACTCATGACCAAGCTATCATCAAAAGCTATGAGTGGGTAGTCTCGTCTCAGCAGTACTACACTAAATGGTTGAAATCTCTCCGAACTGAGGACCCCATTGGAAGGTTCATCGCTGAAGATCTGTCTCAATTCCACAAGCATTATCCAACATACTCTCCTCTACGTGAATGTCCACATGTGCCGCAAAATTGGAAAGCTCCACCAACGCGGGATCCACGAGGAATTCCAAACCAGCAGAAGATATTCAAAGCACGTACAACCAAGCCTAACAAATTTCATGAAGGAGATTTAGTTCTCAAAGAAGTCAAACTCAAAGAGCGTTCAAGGAGGAAGCCTAACTGGGAAGGGCCTTTCATGATCACCAAATCCGTGGTCGACGGGTACTACAAGTTGATCGACATGGATGATAAAGCCATTGTACTAGTAATTTGTGAGAAATGGCTCAAAGCTTTTGAAGCCTAAGACGTGGACATTTGAGGTATTGGAGTTCAAGACGTGAACGTCCAAAACATCTGGATTTGGCATTTAGGATTTTCTTTCATTGTATTTTCAATCCCTCTAAAACGTTTGCAATACTTGCATTAAGTATTTGAATTAAGAAATTTACTTAAAAAAAATTCTTTTACTTTAAAAAAAAATCCCTATCAAGTCCAAAAGAAAATCCTCAATCATTTACCTATCCAAAACCAATCAAAAACCAAAACCGAAATCTAGAAGCCTCACATCTCTCGGAAGTTCAATGTTCATGATATTATGGAAAGGAAATTAAAGGAATCCATCGAAGTATGGTTTCTGCTTCTCAGCATTCTCCAAGACTTGCAAATCCGCTCTCTCCAAATCCAGCTTTTTGGTCAGCCAAGCAATCTTGGTCATTTTCTCCATCACAACATTACTAGTAAAAGGGATGTTCTTCACTACTGCATCCTTGATGATGTTGATCTTCTGACGAAGCCACTTCAAGTTAAAGCCAAGTCTCTCAGAATTCTCCAAGTTGTACTCCCAACCAAAGAGTACATCTCGAGTAACAATACTTCTGGCCCTGGTTCGTATGTCATCTATAACACGCAATATGTTTCCCAATTGCATTGTCAAGAAGTATCTACGATCAGGATCCCTAGCAACAACAATATGACCATACATTTTCCACAACTTCTCATACATGTTGGCATACTCAGTAGGAACGCTAAATCCACCAACATACACATGATACGGGAGTTAAGCACCAAATGGAGGCTCACAAACAATCCCTGCATTGGGATATTCGTGTATTATTACACGATTCTCAACTACCGGAGCATCCTCCATTGTCATTACAACATCTTATTCTGGGACAGTCTCTTCTGTTCTTTGCTCGGTTTTAATAGCAACTGGAGTCTCAGTTTCCTCTACGGCTTCAACAATGATATTCACATAACCTGGAGGTGGAGAGTTGGATATGTTACTGCTTTGATTCACCACATTGCTCGAATCTTCAACATTGGTTCCGTTATTCTCAACTTTGGTATTTGGTACCTAATACGAAGATTACATGAGATTAGAGCAGGAAAATCAAATCCAACCATAAAATTCAGAATGTAAGTGAACTAACACCATCTAATTTTCTTATTTTTCACCCAAAACATGAGCAAGTGGTGTAGAATCCATAAAACGCGTTTTCATCTGAAAAGATTCTACACTTCCCTGTATTAAACGACGAACTGGGAGCAATTTGTAAATAATTTGAGGTTGGGTCGTATACCATTCTCTTCGTATGGAAGTCCTCTACAACATGTCAAAATTTCATAACAATCGGATGAACAAGCAAGGAGATGTGGCCAAAACATTGGACGACATGCAATCTGGAAAAGTTCCGAAAATCTCCTGGAAGTTTACGGTTTCGCCTTTTTTCAGGCCCTAAACATGCTCAAAAATCAAAAAGCTTCTGTACTAAATATTGGAAATTTCCTAGGATTGAAGATACATATGCAGACATCGAAAATCAGACTCCAAGTGAGGATTTTACGGTGTTTTTACTAAAAGCTGAAGTCTGAAATTTCCTGGTGGTGTATTTCGGAAAAATTACTCGTATACTCGCATGGACTTTCACTCATTCATTCATAAATCAGAAATATCATATATCTATGAAGAGGTCACAGGTGGTATACTTACTAGGGGAGTCTCTAAACCATTTGAAGGCTCGGCGGTGTTGGAATCTCTGCTGGCAACCCCGTTATCTTCATTAGGTTCGAGATTTCGGGAACTCTCCATATATCCATGACCCAAAGAAGAGTGTGTTTCATCAAAATTCAGCTCATCCACAATGATTTCCTCCTGGATACATCAACAACGATCATTATTAATTCATCCAAAGGCGTGTTACACTGATTATCTTGAGGAGGGAATACTTACGTCAACTTCCTCGTCAGTGTTATATCCCTGAATTATTCGACCAGGAGCAAAACGAAGACCATCAATAACAGATGGAGCAAAATTATGAAACGAATTAACAATATTCTTTTAAGATCCTGATCACATGGACGAGAAAGTCGCAACAATGAAGAAAAGTATTAACAACTTACCAAAGAAGCGACAGGAGACTGTATATCGTTCGGGATCATCCTATGAGATGTCTTGCTCCTGCCTTCTCCTCCTTGAGGACTTTTTTGAAGGTTTGGAGAGTTTACATCAACTCGAAATCTCACAGCACGGCCGTCCTACCATGAAGTCCACAATAAAATTAAGAAGCGTGATTGGCGTACTTTGGCTAAAATCATGAAAAAGGTACTCACCTGTGTCGCATTTGGAGACGCATTCCTTTTGTCGCCACTGGAAAGATATCTCAGCCTGGGTCGATCAGAGATCATGTCAGAGGAAGGGAACTCTCGAACTGGGGACTTGACGTCCATTGCAAACTCATACACACGCTCAAGTTGTTGACGCCAGAAATCTATGTAACCCGGAGTCACGAAATTAACACGATCAAAGTATGGGAATAAATACTCACTTCCCTCCACATGAGTGCAGTCCAGATTAGCCTTCAAATACTCAATTGATGGTTTTCTCATTCGGTGACCCGAAATACATTGATCAGCACCCATCTGTCGAGCCGCTCTATCAATATTGTATTCTTCTACCCGGAATTCTCCATTCATTACTGATATCAAGAAACCAGGAGTACAACTCAAGACAAAAGATCTCTCTCCTTCACTCAGACCAGCACCAGTACTCAACGTGATGTTCTCGTCAGTATTATTGAAAGTGATCAACTGTGAGAAAAGAGAAGGAACCGACACCCAGGGGCGAAAATTAAATTCAGACTCAATGTCCAAAACGTCAGTAATGCATGTCTTGTATTGTGGTTTCTTTCTAGACCAGCGCATGATCCTGGCGTTATTCTTCTCAAGGAAGGAGTGACGAGCGTCGACCTTAGGGCCTTGAAAAATGCTGCGGGGAATTGGGGCGTAACTCTCGAGATGCTCCCACATCAAGGCTTGGAGGAACATGGTATTGGCATACGTCTCCACTTTCATGAATCCATCAGAAATACTGGAGTCTATAACTAGAGAGTCTAAATTGGCGAACAACGAACCCAAGAATAGACTGCCAATGGGAATTTTCTCACCCTTTTGCCATCTTTATGGAAAAGCGAATCACAAACGGCTTCAGCAAGTGTCCACAATCTTCAAAGATATCCCTGGAAAGCCACAGGCATAAGAAAGCAGCAGTCGTTAAAGCGCCATCAACCGGTTCTTCAGGAATTCTATCTCTCGGCCACCAATGTGATAACCATTGAGCATAGCAGGATGCGGGTGACTCATTGAATTCGTGCATATTGGACTCTAATATGTTAGATATCTCATTCTCCTCTGACGAAAGCTCTTCAGGGAAATTACCAGTAATTGGAAGGTTCAACAAAGCAACTACATCTTCTAAAGTAATGGTGAATTCTCCCCATCTCATATAAACGTGTGAGTAGGAACACACCAACGGGGGAGAAAGGATACCATACCTGGTATATCATGGTTGATGATTAAATCTCCAACAGCTTGAATGGATCGTGTTACCTGGGCACTATCCAATATGGTCCTAACACGGTTATGACCCAGCATGTATCTTGCCCATCCATAGAAATGCATCAGGGGCTTTCGTGAAAGCTTGAACTCCACATGAGAAGCCGAAAAGTGTTTTCCTTGCAAACAAAACTGGATTACTGCTTGAGGAGATACCAATTTATGTTGAGTAGTGCTCCTGGGATTTATTAACAACCGAAAACGAGGAGCCTAAGGGACGCTTTTTAGGTCTATATAGATACGTAAAGAACTTATCCTCAGCAGTTGGAATGTTCTTAGTCTTGTGACTTCCCTCTTTCTCCTTGGTAATCTCAGAATCATCATTTCTGGAGGAACCATCACCTCTGGAAGAGGCGTCTGTGAAAATATCCTCTATCGAAGAAGCATCATCTTCAGAAGCGCTACGGGATTGAGCCATTTTCGCAAAGTTGTTGTGACGTCCATACACAAATTTCATCAACAGAATTGAAGCAACAAGACAATTATATGCTCATATCGACGTCTACAAAAATGTAAACCTCGACTCTTGCCTATTTACGATTTCACGAACTTAGTGATAACAGCGTAAAACCCCAAAACTTGCTCGTTCTTTCAAACCTGCAAAGTCGAGCATAAAACATATTATTCAAGAGTCAACACTGACTTTTCGAGAAACTATGAATAATTCACATAACTTTCCATGTGAACATTCGCTGATTTTTAAGTGTACATACACTATAAAATCACTAAACTCACACATACACTACGAATTCATCGACTCATGAATTATTTTCTTTCAAAAATTTTCATAAATCAAAACTTGATTTATATTCAATAAAACGTGAACAGGTCACGTACCTTAAAAAAAAATCGTGAGTTAATAACTCATGTAAATATATAAAAAAACCTTTTTACTCAATCGAGCATCCGTCTACGAAACGAGAGTCTTTTCTATTTTTGCAAAAGTCTACATATTTCAAACAAAATTTCGAAAGTTCTCAAACAAATTTTCATCATGAACTCCAGGTCTTTTCGAAATTACTTTAACCCTAAGGATTGTTATTTATTACTTTTACGAACAAACCTACGTTCCTAAAAGTATTTGCAACGCTCATGCTTCGGAAAACAAACTTGGGTTTTCATGAAATCTAATAAACAAAACTTTTAATACTGCAACTAGACCATGTCTATTCAAAAGTTTGTGAATATCTTTCATGTTAGGGATTTTTGCTCGTTCCTTCAACTAACGAACAAACGGGCATATACATACGTTTTCTAAAAATCCTTCGTAAATCCTACGCATGCATGCAAACATGGGGTTTTTGGTTTTGTGAACAACTCATCAATCATAAAACCTACAGAAAAAAAAAAATCGGACTTACCTGGTCGACGCCGGTCGGAGCTTGGACAGACGGTAAACGACGATGATCGGCGGTGACTAAAATCCGGCATAAATTTTTTTCTTCCCTGCTGCAACTCGCGTGAGAATGGTGAAGAGAGGGAGGTGCTTGGTCGACCAAAATAAAGAATTTTAGGCCTTCTACCCTTTTATATCAAATTTATTTCCAAAACCTAATAAAAACATGGTTTTATTTTTTGGGCTTGGGACCATATGTCATAAACCAACCATAACTAGGCTTCTTAACACTCAAATCGGCAGTGCCTCATCTCTCCACGCTCACGTGATGACACTTTATCTTAGTATCAGGGTTCTCATCTGTGCATTTGCTCGTACATGACATCATTGAGGTAAATCGAGGATTCTGAAACTACCTTTGTAGACTGAGTTCAATCACTGATCTCGTCGACTGAAAATCACCATTTAATACTTACCGCGGAACATGACTGTTCCTCACTAAGCAGGGGACTTAATATAGATGGTGGATTTTCAACAAAGGACAAAACCGTAAAATCATGATACTGCATGTTTCTGACACGGCTTCAGAGATCCATGTGACGATTCGTGTTTTACGAAGTACGATGCATATGTCGCTCGAAAGGCCTCTCCGGAGCGTTCGACACCGGGCATTTCATCATAGCCTCTATGTAGAATAACGTAATTGGGCGGTTCTCCGTAAGATTGAGAGCTTAACGCCTTCAGGATACGGTGACACTCACTTTTCCCTGGCTACATAGAGGAATTTTCCTCTACATAGAAGAACAATTGGGCGGTTCTCCATAAGATTGAGAGCAATAACGTCTTCAGGACAGTGATACTCACTGTTCCTGACTATGTAGAGAGACCCATGTATAGACTCAGGCGGCCCTCCATACATGAAATGTTGAGAGGGAAAAACGTCTTCGGGACATTAGCAACACTCGCTGATTTACTGACTATACGCAAGAGATTAAATTCTAGGTCATATTCACCACTGAATTCCTAGAAGATAATCTATCTTATCTCATTACTCCTATTTCATGATCGAAATGGTAATATATAAATGTATTACTCCGATTTCATGATCGAATCCACGGCTAATCTCATGAAATGGTAATAAATGTTACTCCGATTTCATGGTCGAATCCACGGCTGATCTCATGAAATGGTAATATCACACTTATTTTATTACTCCGATTTCATGATCGAATCCACGGATGATCTATTGAAATGGTAATAGATATTACTCTGATTTCATGGTCGAATCACCACGGTCCCATGGAATGGTGATATCACCGCTCATTTCATTACTCCGATTTTATGGTCAAATATGCGATTCCATGAGAAGGTGATGAAATTATCATTTTATTATTCTGAATCCATAGTCCAATCCGCTGCTGATTTTATGGATTGATAATAAAATAACTACTCATCTTATTACTCATTTTCATGAATTATTCTCCACTGAATTTCATAAATCAGTAATAAATACCCAACGACCGGGCATCTGGACCATCACTGAGTAAGCCCCACAAAAATGGTGCGTGTGTACTCAACAATGATGCACGACTGAGCACCCGAATGCACGAACGAGTGTCCAAAAAATATGAAATAATGAGGAATCCTTCGCAAAACAGGAGAAAACAATGAATATTAATAAAATAATAAGAGGCGCCATGGTCGGTTTGTGCCTCTCCCGTTATTTTCCTTATTTTTCGTTATTTCGTGAACTCACGAAAACTCCTTGGTTTTAGAAACTTTCCTTGTTTTTGCAAAACTCGTGAATTATCCATAACTTGGTGGATTCACGAAATAATATTATTATAAAATAAGGAGAGGTGTGCGGGACCGGGCAACTTTACTTCAGTGCGATGGCTGCTTTACTTCGACAAAGTATCTCTATGGGGGATATCTTATTTTTTATTATGCCTCATGGAAGGAGACTTCACCCCGGGGATTCGAGATTGACATATGCGCAGTTATGCCTTGACTTGCCTCATCGTCACTCCTGTCGGAGGGTGTCAGTTCTAACCCAATTATATCAATCAAAGCTAATTTTTTTAGCAAAAGTTTCTTTCATTGATTAGTAAGGTCTATAATACATTTGGTCAAGTAGTAAGACCCTTTCCCAGCGATGTCGTGTATAATGTAGGGCCCGTCCCATGTTGGGGATAGCTTGCCCCACTCATTCTTTCTTTGATATGGTTGTATCTGACGTAGCACATACTCCTCAACCACAAAGTTCCAAGGGATGACCCTTTTGTTGTATTCCAAAGCTAGCCTTCGTTGATAGTTTATCATCTTTTGCAGGGCTACCTCCCTTCTTTCTTCTAGGTCATCCAACTTTTCTAACATCAGGTCTGTTGTTAGGTTTTTCTCCCAATCCTCTATCTTTGTTGTTGGAAGTATTACCTCCAGTGGGATGACTGCTTCAGTTCTGTAGGTCAACAAGAATGGAGTTTCCCCCGTAGATGACCTTCTTGTAGTTCGATAATCCCATAGGACGTTGTGTAGCTGTTCACACCACCTATTTTTGTATACGCCGAGCTTCTTCTTTAAGTTTATTGCTATGGTTTTGTTGGCTGCCTCCGCTTGTCCGTTGCTCTTAGGATATATTGGATTTGACTTGTTCTTCTGAATGTTGAAGGTATAGTACAACATGTCGATGTTCTTTCCTTGCAGTTGTTTGCCATTTTCTGATACTATGGCGGCTGGTATCTTGAACCTGCATATGATTTGCTCAAACAAGAATTTGAAGACATCTATGTCTCTAATTCTTGCCAAAGGTTTTGCCTCCACCCACTTGGTGAAGTAATCCGTATCCACAATGAGATATTTTCTTTTTAATGTTCTCTCTATCAGAGGCCCAATGATATCAACCCCCCATTTGACAAATGGCCAAGGGATGATAACCAAGTTAAGCTCCGTTGCTGGTGCTTTGATTTTCTTGGCGAAGCGTCGGCATCTTTCACACCGCTTAGCCACGTTCTTTGAATCTTCATCCATGCTTAGCCAGTAGTATCCTTGTATTTTGGCTTTAACTGCCAAGGACCTTCTTCCGTTACGGTTGACAACGTCTCCGCTGTGTATATCATGGAGTATTCTTCTTCATTCGGTTCGTGAGGGGCACCGCATCAGAGGTCCGAGAAATGACCTTCTATACAGTATTCCATCACTGAGGTTGTACATTGCTGCTTTTGACTCGAGTTTCCGAGCTTCTTTAACGTCAGCTGGTAGTATACATTTGTCAAGGTACTAGTGGATTGGGATTCTCCAGTTATATTTTGCTTCGTTTCCGCTTCCCTCGTCTGTCATGGATTGATCTTCGTCAGACTCCTTTGCTTCTTCGTCTGATTCTTTCATTTCTTCGCCCGTTTCTTCTTTGTCTGCTTCTCTCATGGCCCGAGTTTGAACGACCAAAGCCTCCTCAGCACCTGAGATGGGTCCTTCTATCGAAGGTTCGTATATTCTTCCAATTTTTATTGCAGTGGTATTTTTGTCCCTCAGCATTGAGGATATAAATGCTAAGGCATCTGCGAGTCTGTTGTCTTTTCGGCAACATGTCTGAATGTTATGTTGCTGATTTTGGACGCATACTCCTGAGTTATCTTTAGGTACGAAGATAGTACCAGATCCAAAGTTTGGTATTTGAGTTCGATTTGTATAATGACCAACTTGGATTCACTAGTCAACCGTACATCTGATAAGCCCAGCTCATGTGCTAAGCGTAGACCATGTATAACCGCCTCGTATTCTGTGATATTTTGGTATATTATTTGAATTCTAACCTGAATGCGTATATGAGTCAATCTCCAGTAGGGATTGTTATCACAATCCCAATGCATGCGCCTTCTCCGTTAGAGGAGCCATCTACGAAGATTTTCCACCTTCGTGAATTCTGAGGTTCCAGCAAGTCCTCCGGATCTTGTTTGTCTTCCTCCATTCCTGGAATGTCGTCTATTTCCGCTTCGTCATTGAGAGATAAATCTGCCAGAAAGTCTGCGAAGATTTGTGATTTCTCAGCTTTCCTTGTTTCAAAAGTTATTTGGAGCTGTTTGATTATGGAAACTCTTCCAATTTTCTCCGTGTTGTAGAGAATTTGACCTATTTGAGGCTTTGTGAAGACTCGAATGGTGTGAGCGTCAAAATATATCCTTAGTTTTTGTGTTGCCACTACTAAGGCATATATGAGTTGCTCCACCTTGGTGTAGTTACGATCCGTTGGACTGAGTGTTTTGCTGATGTAATAGATGAGTTTTTCTACTTGCCTTTGGTCTCGTGCCAATACCGCGCTTACAATGTAATTTGTTGCTGCTAAGTAAAGAGTGAGTATCTCACCTGGCCTCGGTTTCTGTAAAAATAGGTAACCGAGGCCAGGTACTCCTTGATTTTTTGGAAAGCTTGCTCGCATTCCGTGGTCCACATGAACCTGCTTCCTTTCCTCAGTATATCGAAAAATACTTTGCATTTTTCCGATGATCTTGCTATGAATCTTCCCATGGAGGCTAAGATTCCATTTAGTTTTTGTACTCCTTTCAAAGTTCTTGGAGATGCCATCTCCATTATTTCTCTGACCCTTTCGGGGTATACTTCTATTCCTTACTTAGTTGCCAAGTACCCTAGGAATTTTCCTGAGGTAACTCCGAACATACATTTCTCCAGATTTACTTTCATGTGAATGTTTCTCATAGCTTCGAATATCTCCCTTAGGTATGATAGGTGATTTTTCGACTCTTTGTTTTTGAGAAGCATGTCGGCCACATAAACTTCTAGTATCTTGCCTATCCATGGCTTGAAGATTTTGTCTACCAATCACTGGTATGTTTCCCCCGCGTTCTTTAGTCCAAAAGGAATCCTTGTAAAGCAATACAAGCCTCGTGGTGTAAAGAACACAGTATGCTCCTGGTCTTCTTCTGCCAGGGCGATTTGGTTGTAACTGGAGTAACTATCCATGAAGGACAACCTCTGGTGATTTTCGGTTATATTGACCAGTTGGTCAATATTGGGTAGCGGGTAGCTATCCTTGGGGCATGCTTTGTTGAGATTGATAAAGTCGACGCAGATACGCACGTCTCCGTTCTTCTTAGGTACAATCACCATGTTAGATATCCACGTGGGATACTTGACTTCTCGTACGAATCCTGCTGCTAGGAGTTTTTGCAACTCCTTCTGAAAAGACGAGGGTACCCAAATATACCTCAATCTAAGACTTTTCCACCTATAAGTCCTTTCTCCGAAAGTGATTGTCTATGGACTGAGTCGAGACAATACAACTATTCGGTTCACATTTCGTGTGATCGTCTATGGATATGAGAACGAGACAATAAAACAACTAAGTATATTTACTTGATAAGAGGTTCAGACTTAACCAAACACAATAGAATTACTATCACGTAAATAAGAATTAACGTTTGTGTATTTTACTTCTAATTATAATAAAAAAATATAATTGCGGAAATAGAAAAGTAAAAGATACAACAAGATTTTGTTAATGAGGAAACCGCAAATGCAGAAAACCCCGGGACCTCGTCCAGAATTGAATACTCTCAGGATTAAGCCGCTATACAAAATCAAACCAACTTCGTACAGTTGATACCAAGCAACTAAACCTATAGTTCACCTAGTTCCGTCTGTTTTCCCATGCCTCTAACTTGTAATAAGTCATGTACTTGGAACAATTTCTTTGGTTCATATTCCAAACAGTAAAGGAACAACAAATCAGTTTGGTATCAACTCTTTTCAACCAAGTGATGTCAGTTCGACAAAAGTCTCTTCCGTTTATCTTAATAAACTCCTTTGTCAGGTCCTTAGATCTATCTACTAACAATTGCCGAAGTAATCATCTAGATTTTGCAATCAATACTTTGAATCACAAAGAAACGTATTGATGCCGACCTACTCAACTAATCAATCCAATCTACCACAAGGATAAACTGATTATAGTTGGATCCTCTTTAATCGAAACAAGTATTGTGCACACCAAAGATTATGAACTCAAATCAGAAATTTTCAAAGTCTTCTTAGATCTTCAATAAACACCTGCACACAATCAACTTGAATCTCTTGTGATCAATCACGCACAGAACGAAGTCTGTTAACAATGAATTATCATAAGACGTGTGAATACCAATATTCCGCGGAGCACGTGTCACGATCTCAATGGCCGCATAAAAACTTAACCGTGTAGCCTTTGGTATACAGAAAAGCCTGAGTAACAAAGGATACCTTCGCAGATCTACTTTATACCCTACCAAGGAAGGATTCCTCGACGGTTGAGATAAGAAGAGTAAAAGCTTAGTCTACAAGGAGGCAGCTGGCGAATGGACAGAGTTAGATGACGCATCTAATCATCATTAAATGCACAAATCTCTTATCTACACGCATACTCAAAGCACGTGAAGAGAGAAGGCATGGCAGAACCCGATTGACAGAAGCTGGCGGTGAACGAAGGTACAACCTGTACTAAGGTTGGGAAGTTCCCTAAGGAACGTGGGTCAGCTGAGGTGGCAGAGTGCGACTGGAGAAAGCATGCGGTGAACGAAGGTACCATTGGTACGAAAGGTATATCAGCGAACGATGGATCCAGAGGCAGCAAAGATATACTTGGAGCAGAAGGGGCTATAAATACCAAGCCTCACCAATAAACTAAGGGCATTCAATATTTAGGAGAGAAGATCTAGTCTTAATCTTATACCTCTTTAATGTTTGGAACTTAAGTATCCTTGAACTTGAGTTCTCTCTATTACTTTGGGAAGCATTTAAGAACTCTGTAACCACCATTAAGATCTTTATAACCACCATTCTCAATATAAAACAATCACTCATTGCCCCGTGGAAGTAGACGAAAGTCGAACCACGTAATCTCTCGTGTCTCATGATAACTTAGAAGCTTTTACATTATATTTGTGTTCTTCGCTATTATTGCGATCGTGAATACCATTTATTACTTAGTATCATCAGTTAAACAGAGGCATCAATACTACTTAGTATATGATTCTATGAGCTTTATACATTACGTAGACTGCGGAAAACGAGTAGTCACAGTTTGGCGTCCACCGTGTTTTGCTCACGAGCTTGAGTTTAGACATAGTTTTACCTTTAAATTATGTATCTTCTGAAACGAAGGTATATGTGTTCCAAAACGATGAATCTCATTCTCTAGTGATTTTTTCATCTGTTATTTGTGTATGTTTGTGAGTTCATAACCTCTAAAGATGTACCTTGTTACAGATCTACAAAAATTTCACAAAAGCGTACTCACAAAACGCCAAAATCTTTGTTTTATACCAAAACAACCTTTTTTAACAAGAGCATATTTTAGATCTGAGAACCTTTGACTAACAGAGGAATCTCAGTGAGATTTTAAGGAAGAACGATCTTCTAAAGAATTTAATAACCTTGTTTTTTGCGAGATCTGACACCCTTTTTATTGGTTCTCAACGCTTTAAGGTTGTCTTTTCCAAGGGTGTCATAAACATTTAATACCTATCTTTCAAAGACATTATTTCAGTCATTTTTCTGAAAAATCTGCTTAGTCGTCTTCTGTGTCAGATCATTAATTGCTACTTTTGACGAAGGCACCCAAGTAGCAGATTTCTTAGACTTTCTGTGACCGCAGGATAACAAAGGCCGAAGGCATACAGAAACCAAATGATGTACCAACAAGCTCACGACCAACACTTACCAGAGGGATATCCCAAAATCCGTCTCAAGCGAATCAAAGGAATGAAGCAGCGGACAGACAAAGCGAAATATCAAGAAGAACAATTTTTAACAAATCACCTATTCCTGATGAAGGGATGGGGAAAATATCGGGAGCTCAACCACTTTACGGCATGCCGTTACCGGAGCATCCCACCACTACAAAGCCACCTGCGGCCAACGCAAGGCTACCCAGAACCTTAGTTCCCATGGGACGAGGGTTGGGGAACTTATCTCCAATCCAGATAGATCCAGACGCACCAATTGTAGAAGAAGGAGCGGAGAACTCTGAAGATCCATCCCCTTCTCAGGGTGTGGAATCCACAACGAAGATCAAATGGAAGCACAAGTAGCATCTTTTCTCCTCTGCAACAAGGAAAACGAGGATGCCATGCACGAACTGGCCCAAGAGAATCAGAACCTAAAAGATATGTTAGACATACAGATCGAAGGTTATCAAACTCACCCTACTCTAAAGAGGCATGAGAACGTAGCTACCCCAAGAAGACGAAGGGTGGATCCCAAACCACCAAAGTCTAACCCAGCGGGGAAAGCTAGGAGAACATGACACGATCCAGAAGAGATGTATTCAACATACAAACCCTCTCAATCATACTACGATGAGGCATTCTCCAAAGACGCTAACAATGTGAACATGGTCATGGAGCAGACGGAGAAAATGCGGAATGAGATACAAGGCCTAAAAACTGGCCACGCAGGCGCAAGATAATAAGAAGTACTTCAAGATGCAACCACGTCCCCATTGTCTTTTCGCATTTTAAGGGAACCTATCCCTCTGAAATGCCCGGTACCTACGTTCCAAGTATACAACGGTACCTCAGATCCCGCAGCCCACCTAAGGTATTACACCCGTGTCCTTTCCCATTGTGAAAGAGATGAGGTAGTACTTTGTAGGTACTTCCCTGCAAGCTTGACAGGATCAGCACTAGCCTGGTATGACAACTTACCAGCAAACTCAATTGACTCCTTCGAGCAATTGTCTACGGTGTTTTTAGAGACATACAGTACAACAAATCAACAAAGGCAGGGTTAGATAGGCTATTTGCTTTAGCTATTGGACCCCGGGAAACATTGATGCAATACACACACAGGTGGCAAAAGACATGCCAATCAATCGGAAAAGTCAATCCAGAAATTAACATTAACTTCTATAAGTACGGACTTGATAGAACCTCATCCATCTTCGTGGATCTTCACAACAGATCCCTCGATTCCGAAGGCGAGCTCAGGGTTGTCCAAGACCGCTACATCAGAATCTAAGAAATCCAGAAGGATAACCCCAGGGCACAAGAAAATACGACAACAGCTTCGCAGCGAACCAACTCTCTGGAGTCAATTCCGGAGATACCTAAGCGACAAAACGAAGCCTGGGGCAGAACTAACTCTCGAGACAAACGATCCAAATACGGGGATGGAAAAAGAGGCAAAAGAATAGAAGAATTTATGGATAAAATCTACACGAAGCTAAATACAACTTTCTCTCACATCCTAAGCAAGGAGGGACCAAAGCCAGGCTTTCCTTACCCTAATACTAGGGGAAAGCAGCTAGACAAAAAGAAGGAGGCCAAGGAGTACTGTGCGTACCACCAATACTACGGGCATACAACTGATGCGTGCTACCACTTACGAAATGTGATCCAAAGATTCATCGACGAAGGAAAATTCATGGAGTACGTACATCTACAGCCAGAGGAAACTGAGGCTCAAAAGAAAAGCGTAGAATTACCTCAGGACGGCAAATACATCAACATGATCACCTTCTCCAATGGAGGTCAAGAAGAAATGCTCGAAGACATCCTCGAGTTAGCTCGAAACAGAAAGAAGTTAGAATCCCATGAGGTGTTCAAGCTAAGTGGACCACCTACTAGCACTTGGGAAGAATGGATGACCACGCCATTAACTTTCTCAACAAAGGACATCAATCAGGAGGTTGAAATGTACAACGATCCACTAGTGATCACTCTTCTAATACACTGATGGAATGTTACGAAAGTCTTCGTGGATGGAGGAAGTTCGTTAAATGTGTTATTTTACGAGCCCTACCTGCGCTTGGGTTTGACAGCATAGCAATTGGATTCTTCCACTTGCACAATATACGGTTTTAATGGAGCAGTCTCTAGACCAAAAGGAGAAATTTTCTTGTAGGTACATGCAGGACCCTTAGTAACCAATACACGGTTCTTCGTGGTGGAAGTACCTTCGTCCTACAATGTAATCATGGGAAGGATATGGGTTCACAGATTGCGAGGAACAGCTTTGACATATCACCAATACCTACGCTTTCCTACACCTATGGGTGAAATGGAAATCAAAGGCGATCAGCAAGACGCAAGGCTATGCAATCTAGCGGAAGTCAGACTCAACGAAGAAAGAACTGCTGCCCAAAAACACGAAAGAAAAAGACATAAGGCAAACACTAGGAAAGTGCGAGATGGAGCCTTCTTAGTACCCGAAGCCATCTCAGCTCCGGATACAAGCACCTCCGCCACCCCAGGGGCAGACGTCTCCGCCAAATGACAATTACAGAAAAGCACTCCTCAACGACCTCAGCAACAAACCTGCTCACCGGTGGAACCAACGAAGAAAATCAACATCGGGACGGAGACAGGACCAAAAATGCTCAACATCGGAAACTTACTTGAAAAGGAAGAAGAGATGCAACTACAAAGGTTACTAAGGGAATACGCAGACGTCTTTGCATGGTCAATGGAAGACATGCCAGGAATTGACCCGAATTTGGTCTCACACCACCTTCGGCTCAAACCGGAAATACCACCGTTTAAGCAACGCATTCGTAAAGTGGCAGATATCTACCACGAAGGGGTAGAAAAAGAGTTGCAAAAGCTACTCGCAGCTGGATTCATACGAGAAGTCAAATATCCCACGTGGATATCCAATATGATCATCGTACCTAATAAGAACAGAGGCGTACGCATTTACATTGACTTTAGCAACCTCAATAAAGCGTGCCCCAAGGACAGTTACCCACTTCCAAATATCTACCAGTTGGTCAACGCAATCAAAGGCCACCAAAGACTATCCTTCATGGATGGATACTCAGGCTACAACCAAATATCCCTTGCATAAGAAGATCATGAGCATACCGCGTTCTTTACCCCACGAGGCTTGTATTGTTATACAAGGACGCCTTTTGGCTTAAAAAACATGGGGGAAACATACCAACGATTAGTAGACAAAATCTTTAAGCCATAGATATGCAAAATACTGGAGGTCTATGTAAACGATATGCTCGTAAAAAGCAAAGAAGCAAAAAACCATCTCTCAGACCTAAGGGAGATATTCGAAGCCATGAGAAACTTCCACATGAAGGTGAACCCGGAGAAATGCACGTTCGGAGTTACCTCAAGAAATTCTTGGGATACTTGGTGACTAAGCGAGGAATAGAAGTAGACCCCGAAAGGGTCAGAGCAATGATGGAAATGCCATCTCCACAAACTCTAAAAGGAGTGAAAAAGCTAAATGGAATTTTAGCTTCCACGGGAAGATTCATAGCAAGGTATTCGGATAAATGCAAAGCATTTTTCAATACGCTAAGAAAAGGAAACAGGTTTACATGGACCGCAGAATGCGAACAAGCCTTTCACAAGATCAAAAAGTACTTAGCATCACTACCCATCCTACAGAAACCGGATCCAGGTGAGATACTCACCTTATACCTAGAAGCAACAAGCTACGCTGTGAGTGTAGTAGTGGTACGAGACCAAAGGCAAGGAGAAAATCCCGTATACTACATCAGCAAGACACTCAGTTCAGCGGAGCATAATTATACCAAGGTGGAACAACTGATATATGCCTTAGTAGTAGCGACACAGAAACTAAGGATATATTTTGATGCACACACCATCCGAGTTTTCACAAAAGCTCATATAAGTCAAATCCTCGACAGCACGGAGAAAATTGGAAGAGTGGCAAAATGGAACGCCATGATCAAACAGTTTCACATAATCTTTGAAACAAGGAAAGCTGAGAAATCACAAATCCTAGCAGACTTCCTAGAGGACCTACCTCTCAACGACAAAGCAGAGATAGATGATATCCCAGGAATAGAGGAAGACAAGACGGAACCAGAAGACCTCTTGGAACCGCAAAATTTACGAAGATGGGAGATATTCGTAGATGGCTCCTCCAACAGAGAAGTTGCAGGTATAGGGATTGTAATAACAACCCCTACCGGAGACTGACTCATCTATGCATTCAGGTTAGAATTCGAACAATACACTAACAACATCACGGAGTATGAAGCGGTCATACATGGCCTACGCTTGGCAAATGAGCTAGGCTTATTAGATTTTCGTTTAACTAGTGACTCACAATTGGTCATTAGACAAATCGAGCTCAAATATCAAATTATGGATCCAATACTATCTTCGTACCTAAAATTAACACAGAAGCATGCATCAAAAATAAGAAAGGTCACGTTCAGACATGTATGTCGGAAAGACAACAAATACGCAGATGCCTTAGCATTCATATTGTCAATGCTAAGGGACATCAACACCACCTTCGTCCAAATCGGAAGGATATTTGAACTTTCGATAGAAGGACTAACCTCAGGATTTGAGGAAACCTTGGTCATCCAAACTAGGGAAGCAAAAAAAGAAAAATAAGGCGAAGGTATAGAAGAACCAGATAACGAAGTCGATGAGTCTGACAAAGATCAGTCCATGTCAGACAGAAGCAACGAAGACGAAGCGGAAGATGATTGGAGAAACCCAATTCACCAGTACCTTGACAAAGGTACCTTACCCGCAGATGTCAAAGAATCTCGAAAACTCGAATCAAAGGCAGCAATGTACAACCTACGAGATGGAATACTATATAGAAGGTCATTTCTTGGACCTATGATACAGTTCCTCTCACAATCCGAAGGTAGAAGAATACTGCATGATATACACAGTAGAGAATCTGGCAATCATAGCGTAATAAGGTACTTGGATATCAAAGCCAAGATGCAAGGATACTATTGGCTAAGCATGGACGAAGATGCAAAGAACGTGGCAAGGCGTTGTGAAAGATGTCAACGCTTTGCCAGGAAAATTAAAGCACTGGCAATGGAGCTGAAATCAGTCATCAACCCATGGTCATTCGTCAAATGGGGGGTTGATATTGTTGGACCCTTGATAGAGGGAACATCGAAAAGAAAGTACCTTATTGTGGCTACGGATTACTTCACCAACTGGGGGGACGCAAGGGCTTTGACAAGAACTAGGGACACATATGTCCTTAAATTCTTGTTTGAGAAAATCATTTGCAGGTTCGGAATACCAGCCGCCATAGTCTCTGACAATGGAAAACAGTTGGAAGGAAAGAACATAGACATGTTATTCAACACGTTCAACATTTAGAAAAAAAAAGTCTACTCCAATATATCCTAAGACCAATGGACAAGCGGAGGCCACTAACAAGACGATAACAATGAACTTAACAAAGAAGCTGGGGGCATACAAGAAAAGATGGTGTGAGCATCTACACAACGTCCTATGGGCCTACCGAACTACGAGAAGGGCGGACACGAGAGAAACTCCGTTCTTGCTAACCTACGGAGCTGAAGCAGTCATCCCGACGAGATAATACTACCAACAACAAAAATAGAGACATGGAAAAAGAACCTGACAACGGATCTTATGCTAGAAAAGCTTGATGATCTTGAAGAAGGGCGATAAGTGGCTTTGCAAAGGATGGTAAACTACCAATGAAGGCTAGCTCGCCAATACAACAAACAGGTAATCCGTAGAAACTTTGTGGTTGAAGAATACGTACTACGTCAAATACCACCATATCAAAAGAAGAAGGAACGGGGAAAACTAGCTCCGACATGGGACGGAACCTACATCATACACGATATTGTCGGGAAAGGATCATACTACCTAAGAAATATTAAAGGTGAAGTATTGGAACACCCTTGGAACGCAATGTACCTAAAGAAGTACTACCCGTAAGCGAATGGTTACTACTCAGGAGAAAAAAGGAAGGGGAAATAGCCCACCATGTTCTATCCCTGATCAAAGATATTATAAACCTAACTAATCAACGAAAGAAACTTTTGCTAAGAAAAAGTATATTTTGATTAAATACAAACTGGGTTACAATAGACACCCTCCGTCAGAACTGACGATGAGACAAGGCAAGGCACAACTGCGCATGTGCTAATACTCGGATCCTCGGAGTGATAACTCCATTCATGAGGCAGTAAGAAAAAGTAAGATATCCTCTATAGAGATACCTTGTCGAAGTAAAGCAGCCATCGCGCTGAACGCGTAGGGTTACAGGAAAATTATTGCCCACGTAGGAGCCCTCGCCACCACGGTACCTTCTAGCCAAAGGATACTTGGGTAGGATGATGAATGTTCTACCAAAGGTTAAACATACCTTAGCACTTTGTGATAACTCGAATGTGCAAATAATTAGACACAACACGTCTACATACATTCATGCAATAATAAAGGTACCATAATAGTGTTACCAAAATACGACCAACGCGTCTTAAAATTTGCAGATGACAAAGGATCAGAACATGACAAAGAGTTGTTTCAAGGAAAGGAGACAACAAAGACTCGTCAGCTGGGGGAATAATACAACAAAGAAGTTTAGTTAGAAACAAAGTGAACATAACATGATCATGGGTAAGGAAGACGAAGGAAGGCAACTCTTTCAGCCTGGAGCTCAGCCTCCGCAAAGGGCTCGTTGATGTAATCAATGGAAGAACGCTCGAATTACACCTTCATCTGAGAAGCTTGAGCCTCCAAATCCGAAGCCGATTTCTGACAAAGCTCCGTCATCTGAGCACTGAGATGGTCATTAGCCTACTGAAGCACCTCAACCTTAAACTTAGCAGCGTCATCAAACTAGCGAGATATCTCCAACGAAGATATTTGACCCTCAAGACGGCTAATCTTGGCGTTTGCACCCACCATCTGCTCCTGGAGACCTGCGGATACGAAGGGTATCATCAACAAGAAAAAGTAGTTAAAGACACATAGGATGCTACGAAAAAATAAGTATCCTAAGCTACCTCCGGCATGGCTAAGGGATTCTTCTAAACTATGTTGAGCCTCAGCAAGATACACCTCAGCTGCGTCAAGATCTTCTATGAGGGTATCCCTTTCCGTCTGGAGATCATCAACATCAATCCGGAGGGAAGCATTCTCGGAGGATAAAACTTGGTAAACACTCTCTAACTCTTCCAACCTTCTTACTAAAGATGCATGAGACATGGAAGAAGGCACGGAGCTGGCATCGACAAGTTTGTTCTTAAGGGAACAGACCTCAGAAGTTAAGACATTTCGTTCTACCGTAACCTTAGATAAGGAAGCGCAGGCATCTTCAAAATCTGCATGATACTTCTTGAGGATAATTTCTTGGGATGAGAGACGTTTCTCGACTAAAGCAATATCCTCCTTTTGCTTTGAAATGAGACTCTCCTTCCAGTTAAGGGCTTCGTCACATTCCTTACGAAGCAAAGCCATCTGCTTCACTAAGTCCGCATTATGAGAAGAATCAAGGGAAGTTGGGCCTTATTATGTACGGTTACGTTCATCAGCCTATCAGATTTCTTTTGATAATACTAGACATTAGAGGTTAACTTGGCTACTTGATCCCGGAGACATCTAAGTTCACTAGATCTACCGGATGGCATACGAAGGTTGTCTTAGGACTATGCGGCCAAACAAGAACGAAGAAAAATCTAAGCTAAAGAAGAAACCTATGACTTTAGAAGACTCAGCAGTCAAGGCAGAATCAGTATCTTTGCGCCCATCTTCAGCAACCTTGGCAGCATTATTCGCTCTCTCAAGCGCCAACAAGCAAGCTTCTAGGGATCTCCGAGTTTTCCTCAGATCATCCTCCAACGAAGATATCTTAGCAACAGAAGCAGCATCACTCGACGAAGGATGTTGTGCAATGGCAAGCGCATGTTCTTGACGAGCACGTTCCAACAGGTCACTCAAATGAGTACACTTAGCTCTATAAACCTTGAATAAGGTATGGCCAACATCGATCTGCTTACAAAGCTGCCCACAAAGAAGTATAAGAGCAGAGTAAAGTACAAACGAGAAATAACAAAATGATAAAACAATAATTACTTACTGATAATTCTGAGAGACGAGGAAGAAAATCGGGGAAGGTATCCATGAAAGCCTCCATCTCCTGGATACTAACCCTATGGATCTCACCAAAGCTCTGACTTGAGCGAAGACAGTCTGGGTCGAAGAACAGATCCTTAGCCGCACGATATTGAGCGGATAGTACATCCAACTGAGAAGCTACCTCAAGGGAACTGTCCAGACGATGATGATCAACCCTAGCATAAAAATGACCCTTAGAGTCCCGCAGAATGGCTTCGAGGATAGCGTCTTCAGAACTACCAAGACTCAGGTTCTCAGGAAGCTTACCGTGGCTAGGATCAGCAGCAACTCCCTCCATCACTTGAGAACGAAGCGGGTCACCAATGCTGAACCCTCACCACGACGAAGAGACGGCATGGTGGATGAGCTAGGAACTGAACGAAAAGCTTGAGCACCACCTAGGTCCATGTCACCGGTAGAAGGAAGATTACCTAATCTGATCCAATCCGGTGATGAAGGCGGAGGACCAACATCTTTTCTAACAGGAGCGGTAGACACAGACTGAGCGCTCCCCAACGAGGTTGGCGTAGCATTGAAGGGGAAGCTAGGAAGCGAAATCACAACCCTCTTCTTCGGCTGAGAGTCCGAACTGCTAACCCTCACCACAAGGGCAACAACCTTAGCAAATTAACCACTTGATTGAAGCGAGGTAGAAGGAGACGAAGAAAGACTCTTAAAAGATACGATAGCAGCCTCAGTAACAGCAGAAACGACAGGTAATGCTCCGCCAGGAGCAGAAAGGAAAGGAACCTTTGGAGACAAAGTAGGAGCTGAGGCTTGGACACTAACAGGATTGACCAACTTAGCACCAGTACCGACAAGGAGATTCTCACCCTCGACTGAGGCATCTCGGACGGGACTAGGGATGTCTTTGGAAAAATCCTCCTAAATATCATCCAAAAACTGAGGCCGGTATCCTCGATATCCTCCATATCTTCATCATCCGGTACCTCTCCAACAGCCTTAGGATCCTCATCCAAAGCCTCAAGATCAATAACAGTATTTAGTTTACCCTTCCTCTTGGAAGACTACAAAGGAACACAGGCGTCAGCTAAGAATCATGGGTAAGGTATTAAGGAACTTACAAACACAAAGGTATGATAATGATCCTTACCTCCCAGGTGTTGGTGTTTCAACCGAAGCTTTCCTCTTCCTGGTCCTGGTAGCCACGGAATTACCAGCAGTGCCCGACCAGTTCCAGCAGACGAAGCAGGGGCAGGCAGCAAAACAAAGCCATCAGAGTACCAAACAAAGACTTTAAAGCAAAGATAATCAAAGCAAAGAACCTTCAAGGAAAAACGAAGGTTACCTCATGAGAAGCGGCGGGGTTGAAAACCCAAGGCTGGTATCCATCATACTTCTCAGGTAAAGAAAAAGTTGTGCGGGGAACATGAGGATCAGCGGTGATAAATCCATAGGCCTAAGGACCCACCACACTAAGAGGAGTACGAGCCCATCGATCATCATAGTCAAGGCGGATGAGATCACACTTCTGCAAAGGTAGCCTAGCAGAATAAGAAATAACAGTCAAACCAGTCTTATCGATCTCCTCCAACATATGAAGGCTATTACCCTCCATGATTTTCTTGGCAGTAACATGGATACGACGAGGACCAACACTCCAAGGAAGAAAGTTACTCTTCTGAATAGCATCGTCATACGTAGCATTGAAGTTAGCGGGGGTACAATCCTCTCGCTTAGATCTCCCCTCAGCAAAGGGATCATAAGACTTCAGAGTTGTTTTACCCTTGCTACGGTACCAACTCTCACGAACGTCACGCCAGAAATTACCAGTATATTGCATAACTCCTCTAACCTGAGTCTTGTTTGCCGGGTCGTCCCTCGTAGATAAAACGTCATAGTAGAAGGGATCCTTTCTACTAAACAAAGGGAGGAGCATACCTGCGGCCAACTGGCCAATGCTAATCAGGAGGTTATTCTCATCATAAGGAAAATCCCGGATGATAGACTCGGTGAGAACATCATGGCCATTGACGAAGGAAATCTCGAACTTATGAAGACGAAAAGACTTGGTAATCTCAACAATGGATAGATGAGCAAAGCTATCCTTGTCACGCAGTTGAAGCCTCTGAAGATCATCGTGAGAACGAGGAGGTGGAAGATCTTCAACATCAACTTCTTCAACCTCAAGGTCCGCAACCTCCTCAGGGACCGTAACTGCCTCAGTCCCTGGTGGAACCTCTGGGTCCTCAGGGGGAGGGGATGGCGTAGCATCAAGATGATCCATTCGCGTAGGAGGGTCAGTCGACGAGGATATCTTAGGGCCCTTACGCGTAGGATTCTTCGGAAGTCTCATAATTCCTAACACCAACAGGAGAAACATCCCAATCAACAATGACGGACGAAAAATCACATTCCATTACAAAAACAGATCAGGGGAAAAAATCAACATACTTTGGGCATGGGTTTTATTAAACCAACCAAAAGGAAGAGTTTAAACTCAGCACGGGGCAAAATCAAGGGTCATTCATCACATGATCGGAGTTGCAGACAAAGAACAATCATGGAAAGATCATCATCAAAATACAAAATAGGATGAAACCCAAGCCCTCATACAACTAAAATGGGCAAAAAAGAATTATAATTCTCGCATGCAAGCGCCACAACAACATCCAACAATCGAAAGAGGAGATGCAGAACTAAGCATAAAGAAGTATGAAAGCAACAACAACGAGTAAGAACTACTTACTTGCACAATCAGACGCTAATCAGAACTTCGAAGGAGCAAAAGAAAAAATGGAACAGTTAACAGCAGGAGAAAAAATCTCTGAGAAAGGGATGGAGAGAGACAGTTCGAGGAAGGGAAAAGAAGTTAATGAAAATTTCTTTTATTTATCCCCATCTTATAGGCGGCTGGAGAATCCAAAAATTTGGATGTCCCGAAATTCAAGGGGAAGATATTGCATGAAAGGACATGTAGGGACCACTCAATCGGTACGTGCAAAAATGGCGGTGTAACGGAATTTTTCTTCAAATTCTACCAAACGGTAGAATATGAAAGAAAATGGGCAAACTGTGAATACCAATATTCTGTGGAGCACGTGTCACGATCTTAGTGGCCGCATACAAACTTAACTGTGTCGCCTTCGCTATACAGAAAATCCTGAGTAACAAAGGATACCTTCGCAGATCTACTTTATCCCGTACCAAGGAAGGATGCCTCGACGGTTGAGATAAGAAGAGCAAAAGCCTAGTCTACAAGGAGGCAGCTGGCGAAGGGACGGAGTTAGATGACGCATCTAATCAGCATTAAATGCACAAATCTCTTATCTACATGCATAATCAAAGCACGTGAAGAGAGAAGGCGTGGCAGATTCCGATTGGCAGAAGCTAGCGGTGAACGAAGGTACAACCTGTACTAAGATTGGGAAGTTCCCGAAGGAACGTGGGTCAGCTGAGGTGGCAGAGTGCGACTGGAGAAAGCATCCGGTGAACGAAGGTACTATTGGTACGAAAGGTATATCAGCGAACGATGGACCCAGAGGCAGCAAAGATATACTTGGAGCAGAAGGGGATATAAATACCAAGCCTCACCAACAAATTAAGGGCATTGAATATCTAGGAGAGAAGATCTAGTCTTAAGTTTATACCTCTTTAATGTTTGGAACTTAAGTATCCTTGAACTTGAGTTCTCTCTCTTACTTTGGGAAGTATTTAAGATCTCTGTAACCACCATTAATATCTTTGTAACCACCATACTCAATACAAAACAATCACTCATTACCCCGTGGATGTAGACGAAAGTCGAACCACGTAATCTCTCGTATCTCATGATAACTTAGCAGCTTTTACATTATATTTGTGTTCTTCGTTATTATTGCGATCGTGAATACCATTTATTACTTAGTATCAACAGTTCAACAGAGGCATCAATACTACTTGGTATATGATTCTCTGAGTTGTATACATTACGTAGACTACGGGAAAACGAGTAGTCACAAGACGTCTTTAGAACTGCAAACAATCTAAAGATCCCCGTCGAAACTTCGATCTAGTTTGACTGAATCTTATATCAGAAGAGAAGATTCCAAAGCATAAACAAACTAGGTGCAACCAAAGTTCAACAACCGTTAGTCAATCAAATCAATCAAAAACTAATAATAAACCGCAATTATCTAGTTTCCCACCAACAATACTAATAGAGATTCTCAATCCCAAAGAAGTCTTTAAACTGAGCGGCCGTAATATATTTCTCCTAATTAGGTCACTTTCCTCTCTGAATAGGCGGCTCCACCAGTAACAACAAACCTAGGTAGTTTTGCTGGCTCTGAGGATTAGTTTACTCGAAATGCAAACTTTGGACTTTATAGACCAAGGAAGTTTGGACACCAAGGAATTTCCAAAACCGAAAATATTCTCAAGATATGCAATATATTCTAGATTCGGTTTCCATAATTCCTGGAAATGTTTTGTCCAAACATTGACCGAAAATCTCTTATAAAATCTCCAATTAGTATATACACATTACCAATTTTCCTTTTCCAAAAAAATATTAAAAACCTTAATTAAAAGATTCACAACTTATTTTTCAATCCGGGATTTTCCTTTAGCTATTAAGGAATATCTTTGAACAATAAAAGATAAGCGTTACTGCACATGTTTAAAGTACGACGACATCTTTACTTTGTAAGTCCTCTTTCATACTTACAATCTTGAAACCGATTTGCCACACTTCCAAACAAGTTTAGAATTGGTTCATCTGACTTCCAAGAACTATGTGATTGATTAAGAACACTCAATCAAAAATCATGGGTTTCACGGTTCTACCAAAACAAGTTTCGGTTCTACCTTCATGTGAGTACTGTGCATAGTCACACCAGCTTTCCAAAAGTTCGATTGACTAGGTACTAGGATCGGTTCCCCACATACTTATGGTAACTACTTTTATTTGCTGCATATGTTCATAGGATCAGTTCCCCTTCACTAAAAACTTGTTGCACATGTTCAGAGGGTCAGTTCCCCCATATACTAAAAACGTGTTGCACCTCTTACAATGATTGATCCCCTTTTGTGATCCGTTGCACCTCTTCATAGGATAGGTTCCCCTATGCCTAGAGTTGGTCATACCAATAACACTAAATCGATCATACCATCTCAGGTGATTAATTAAGATCGGTTTCACTAATAAAAGTCATACCAATACAAAAGCCAAGCATTGTGAATAGTTTTACCAAGAATATAAAAAAGTCATGAGCGGTTACACTAATCACATATATTGGTAGTTCAAAAGATATTCAATAAATAACAATACCAATAAGCCTAGTGATTTCCCTTTCGATTCACGAAACAAGTTCATGAAGTTACTTCCTTTAAACTAATGTAAAATATTGTTTCCTAGGATGAAATCTTCACCTCATACCCATACATAATCACAATAGCATTCAAACGATTATGTCGATGTCTTATATACGAAGTTCAAAAGATAACCATTATACTTCGTATTGTATTCCTTAATACTACGTCTAACTAGAGCGTAATCATTCATGCTTCGCAGTTATGTTTTCAATATGCACGACTTGAAAGATACGTTAGGGAATGAAACAGTTTAAGTCAAATATCACTAACCTCAAGTGAAAGGATGATGTTTTCGTTGTAGCTCCTTACTTCTTCACTTCTTCAAGTCTTCACAATACTTGTAATGTCTCATATCCTAATACTTTCAAGCTAACCTATATGAATTTGACTCTAGTACATAATCAAGCGACTCTTTAAATGAGTTTTGGTTCACTAAAATATGACAACAAAACTTGACATACCAACACTTGGTCGGTTCAACCGAGCTATGCTCTAACACCTTCTCCAATGCTTCCTGGTAGATATCTTCCACCTTGCGGATACGTTGCTTGAATGGTGTCATTTCTGGTTTGAGACGAAGGTGGTGGGAGACAAAATTCGGGTCAGTTCCTGGCATGTCTTCTATTGACCATACGAAGACATCTGCGTAGTCTCTTAGTAACCTTTGCAGTCGCATCTCCTCGTCCTTTTCTTGTAAAGTTCCTATGTTGATCATCTGTGGCTCAGTCTCCGTTCCGATGTCGATTTTCTTTGTTGGTTCCACCGGTGAAAATGTTGGTTTCTGAGGTTGTAGAGGAGTGCATTTATTTCATTGTCATTTAGCATAAGTTTCCGCTACCGGAGTGGCGGAGGTGCTTGCTTCTTGAACTGAGGTGGCTTCGGGACTTTGAAGCCTCCCTCCTTTACTTCGTTGGCGTTCGCCTTTCGTCTCTTCCTTTCGTGTTGTTGTGCAGCAGCTCTTTCTTCGTTGAGCCCGACCTCCGCTAGATTGCATATCCTTATATCTTGTTGATCTCCTTTGATTTCCATTTCACCCATGGGTGTTAGGAATTGAAGGTACTGGTGATAAGTCGAAGCTCCCTCTTAAACGATGAACTCATAGTCGTCCCATAATGATATTGTAGGGCGAAGGTGCATCCACGACGCAGAACCTTGTGTTGGTCACTAAGGGCCCTGCTCGTACCTGCAAGACAATTTCTTCTTTTGGTCTCGAGACTGGTTTGTTGAAACCGTAGATTGTGCAATTGGATGAATCCATTTTCTCAGCTGTTAAACCCATACGTATGTAGGGTTCGTAGAAAAACACATTTAATGAGCTGCCCCCGTCAATGAGAACTTCGTAACATTCCATCCATGGATTGGAAGGGTGATCACAAGCGGATCGTTGTGCATCTCGACTTCCCAAGTGCTAGTTGGTGGTCCACTTAGCTTGAATACCTCGTGGGTTTCTAGCTTTCTTATGTTTCGAGCTAAATCGAGGATGTCTTCGAGTAACTCCTCTTAACCGACGGTTGAGAATGTGGTCATGTTAATGTACTTGCTATCCTGTGGTAACTCCACCCTTTTCTTGGCGGCTACCTCAGTATCAGCAGGTTGTATTTGCACATACTCCATGAATTTTCCTTCGTCTATGAATCTCTGAATTGTGTTCCTCAGGTGGTAGCATGTGTCAGTTGTATGCCCGTAATACTTGTGGTATGCACAATACTCCTTAGCATCCTTTGCTTTATCCGGCTGCTTTCCCCTAGTGTTTGGGTACGGAAATCCCGGCTTCGCTCCATCCTTGCTTAGAATCCGAGACAAAGTTGTGTTCAGTTTTGTATAGACTTTATCTGCAAAGTCCTCTCTTCCTTTTCCTCTGCCTTTGCCATCTCCATATTTTGATCTTTTGTCCCGGGAGCTAGTTCTGCCCCCAGTTTCATTTTGTCGCTTAGGTATCTCCGGAATTGGTTCTAGAGAGTTTGTTCGTTGTGGAGCCGCTGTTCCTTTTGTTTGCGCCCCTGGGTTGTCCTTCTGAATTTCCTCAAGAATGATGTAGCGATCCTGGATGACCCGAAGCTCCCCATCGGAATCCAGGGCTCGGTTGTGGAGCTCCACGAAGATAGCTGAGGTTCTATCAATTCCGTACTTATAGCAGTTAATGCTAATTTCATGATTGACTTTCCCGATTTCTTGACACGTCTTTTGCCATCTGTCCATTACTGCATTAATGTTTACCGGGGTTCGATAGCTAAATAAAATATTCTATCTAACCCTGTCATCGTAGATTTGTTATACATGTATGTTTCCAAGAATACCGTAGAAAACTGCTCGAAAGAGTCAATTGAGTGTGCTGGTAAGTTGTCGTACCACACCAATGTTGATCCTGTCAAGCTTGGAGGGAAGTACCTACAAAGTACCACCTCATGTCTTTCCAAATAGGAAAGGACACGAGTATAGTACCGTAGGTGGGCTGCGGGATCTGAGGTACCATTGTACGCCTGAAACGTAGGTACCGGGCATTTTGCAGGGATGGGTTCCCTCAAAATGCGAAATGACAACGGGGATGTTGTCGTTTCATAGAGTACTTCTTCTATCCTTGCTCATGCGCGGCCAATTTTCAATCCTTGTATTTCTTTCTGCATTTTCTCCATTTTCTCCATGACCATGTTCATATTATGAGCATCTCTAGAAAATGTCTCGTCATAATAATACTGAGAGGGTTTGTAAGTTAGATCCACCTCGTATGGATCATGACGTGTTCTCATGTCCCCCTAGTGGGTTGGCCTTTGGTGGGTTGAGATCTCCCCTTCGTATTCCTGAGATAGCTCCATGCTCATCCTTCTTCAAAGGAGGGTAAGTTTGGGAACCTTCGATGTGCACTTCCAGCATGTCTTTTCAAGTTATGTTTTTCCTGAGCCATTGTGTACATTGTATCCTCGTGCTCATTGTTACGTAGTAGCAAAGCTGCTACCTGCGCTGTTATTTGTTCTTCATTATGGATTCCACCACCCTGAGGAGTGCTATCATCTGGATCCTCAGAGTCATCCATGCCTTCTTCTATTTTCAGAGCATCGGGATCTAGCTGGATTGGAGTTAGGTTTCCCAACCCTCGTCCCGTGGGAGCTAAGGTTCTGGGTAACCCTTCGTTTGCCGCAGGTGGCTTCGTAACGTTTGGACGTTCCATTAACGGCATGCCGTAGAGTGGTTGTGCTCCCGATGTTTGACCCATCCCCTCAGTAGGAGTAGGTGGTTTGTTAGCAACCGTTATTCTCGCTATCTCGCTTTGTTCGTCCTCTGTTTCATTCTTTTGATTTGTTCGAGACAGGTTTTGAGATCTGCCTCTTGTATCAGCAGGTCGTGAACTTGTTGGTACATCACTTGGTTTCTGCATACCTTCGGCTTTTGCTACCCTGTGGTCATAGAAAAAGTGAAAGGTTTTGCTACTTGGGTGCCTTCGTCAAAAGTAGCAATTAATGCTCTGACACAGAAGACGGCTAAGCAGCTTTTTTAGAAAAAGTACTAGAATGACGTCTGGAAAGATGGGTATTTAATTTCTTATGACACCCTTGGAAAAAACAACCTTAAATGTTGAAAACAATTTTAAAAAGGTGTCAGATCTCCCAAGAAAAAGGGGTTATTAAATGCTTTTGTAAGATCTTTTCTCCTTAAATTCTCACTGAGATTCCCTAGTGCTCAGAGGTACTCAGATCCAAAGGTACTCTGTCGGAAAAAGTTTTTTTTAGTACAAAACAAAAGTTTTAACGTTTTTTTAATACATTTTTGCAGAAAACTTTGTAGATCTGTAAGGTTGTAAGTCTTTAAAAGCTATGAACTCAAAGAACTTACGTAAATAACGGATGAACGGATCACTAGAAAGTGAGATCCACCCTCGTTATTCTCATATCTCTTCGTCAATGAAGATATGTAAGTTAAAAAATATAGGAACGTAAAAACTCAAGCTCTTGAGAAAAACCTTCTAGCGCCAAATGGTGACTACTAATTTTTCCATAGTCTACGTAATGTTTACAACTTAGGGGATCAGATACTAAATAGTATAGATGCCTCTGTTGAACTGATTATGCTGAGTAATAAAAGATACTCAAGATCAAGATAATAAAAAAGAACACCAATATGAAGTAAATGCTACTAAGTTATCATGAGACACAAGAGATTACGTGGTTCGACTTTTGTCTACGTCCACGGGGTAATGAGTGATTTGTTTGTATTAAGTTGTGGTGGTTACAAATATCTTAAATGCTTCCCAAAGTAATAGAGAGAAATCAATTTGAAGTAAATAATTAAGTTCTAAACATTAAAGTGGTATAAGCTTAAGACTATATCTTCTTCTCCTGGGTATTGAACGCCTTTGTTTGTTAGTGAAACTTGGTATTTATAGTCCCTTCTGCTCCAGATATATCTTTGTTGTCTTTGGGTCCATCTTCTTCTGATATACCTTCTGTACAAATCGTAACTTCGTTCACCACTTTCTCTCTCCATTCGGACTCTGCCACCTCAGCTGACCCACGTTCCTTCTGGAACTACCCAGCCTCAGTACAGATTGTACCTTCGTTCACCGCTAGTCTTCGCCAATCACATCCTGCCATCTCATCTCTCTCCACGTGATTTGGTTAAGATATTTGTGCATTAAATGCTGACTGGATATGTCATATACTTCTGTCCCTTCACCAGATATCTATCTCTAGACTAGGTTCTACTTTTCCATCTTAGCCGTCGAGGTATCCCTCTTTGGGATGTGATAAAGTAGATCTGTGAAGGCGTCTTCTGCTACTCAGATTCCTCTATGTAGCGAGGGCTACACAGTTATCCTGCACGCGACCACTGAAACCGTGACACATGCTCCGCAGAATATTGATATTCACATAATAGATAATTATGTCTGCCACAGAAATACCTAAGAGTTTTTGTTCCGTGTTTTGATAAATCAAGGTGAACAGGAACCAACTGATACACCGAACTTATATTCCCGAAGAACAACCTAGTAATATCAATCACCTCACAATAATATTAATCGTATGGTAGCGAAACAAGATATTGTGGAATCAAAAACAATGAGACGAAGATGTTTGTGACTAATTTTTATCTTACCTATCGGAGATTGAATATCGATCAAATATTAGAGAAAATAGTACTCAATACGATAGAACAAAGTAAGATCAGAACACGCAACTACAGAGAAAATAGTTGGGTCTGGCTTCAGAATCCCAATGAAGTCTTCAATTCATTAACCTATAATGGTTTTTTGAAAAACCAAGGTTAAAGGAGAATCGACTCTAGCCGCAACTAGTATCACACATGAAGTGTGGGGATTAGGTTTCCCAGTTTCTAGAGTTCTCCCTTATATAGTCTTCAAATCAGGGTTTGCAATCAATGTTACTTTGGTAACAAAGCATTCAATATTCACCATTAGATGAAAACCTGATTAGATTCAAGCTAATATCTTTCAACGGTTATATTGAACTTAGATTGTTACACACAAATGAAATATGCCTTCATTTAGATATGGGTAACCATACCTAAATGTGTACACTAGGTTGGCTCAACAATAGTTAATTGAAGTTATCCATATGAACACTTTCATATCAACCTTGTTCATCTTTAGATAACTCAAATTAAATTAGTTCTAGAGTTGTTCAATTGTTTATATTCTCATAGAAGTATACCAGAAACAATTGAAGCAAAATCGATTTTGATTCACTCGAATCAATTCATGAACATTATAACCACGATTTGAAAAAATATTGCATTCATTATTATATAAATGTATTTGTTCATGAAAAAATCGATTTTAGAGCTTAACCCACTCAAGTATGCAAACGGGTACGCATACCTAAGTAGTCGAACTTGGTATGGGTTCACCAGTATATGAACGGGTACGCATACTGTCGTACTTGACCAATCTCAGTTGAATTCCCGGACTTGAATTGTTAAGCCGATACACATACGGGTATGCATACTAAATTCCCGGACTTCAACTATCAAACCAGTATGCATACTATGGTTCCCGGACTTGGAATAACTTGTAACAGTTAGCATACAAGTACGCATATTGTGTTATATCCAATTAGTGGTTAATCGTTATAAACTCAATTTTAATCATTGAAACATTCTTAGAAGACAGAAATAGCTGTCTCATATAAACTATTAGCTTCAAAGCAATTTTCAAGTGATCAATATATCAATACGAAACATTCCGAGTCGACATCAAATGATTGTCTCACACAAATCATGTAAGATGTTACCATGAGAATTTCACATGATCATTTTTTGACTGTCGTCAAGAATAAAAGATGAACTTGGTTAAAGTGAAAGCTTACCAACACATATTTCGAGAAATATGTAAGCGAGTTAAACTCGGCTCGAAATATCAAATGTGTATAAATTAAAGTTTATATACCTATACGACTTTTATCTCAATAGGACATAGAATAAAAATAGACTTCTGCGTGGTAGATGAATTCAACTCTCCACATACCTTTTTGTTGATGAAGTTCCACAAGATCCCCTTAGTAGTTCTTCGTCTTCAATCGATGAACGTCGTGAAGTATAAAACTCAACTACACATTCTATCCTAATCCGAGACATAGCTATAAAAAAGCTTGAAATAGTAACGCTTGCGAGTTCGACCGAGCAGTGCTTTAACAATCTCCTCATTTGTCAATTTTAGTGACAAAACTATCAATACATATGGATTACAAAATAAATAAACTTTGTAGATTCTCATCTAAATGCTTGATTTACTTGGATCTTCAATATTACTCGAAATCTTCGTCACTTCCAAGTACTCCAGTGATTCTGAACGTGTTCAACTCAGCATCATAGTTGTTGAAAATCTGTAGCCATAACAATAAGAAAACAATTGTTCTCAATTATTGTTATACAGTGTCATAGTATTATTACACAACATTAAAGTTCAATTGTATCACAACTTTGACAATAATACTACGGTGATATGTATCACTCCCCCTTACATAATGATCCGTAAACCATATGTATTTGTAGTGTGTACTACACAATAATTCTCCCCCTTTTTGTCAATATAAATCGGCAAAGGTACGAAAACTAGTGGGATCATAATGAAATTCTCATATAGATACTTCGTGATTAAAAGAGAACATATTAACTTTGTTTCGATGATTTCACATAGTCGAAACTTAGTGTATTCATGAAGGATTTTATAAAGATACAAGAAAACTATTACAATAGCCGCACTCCCCACAAATATTTGACAATTAAGCACACGTTCAATTAAGAACTCTCCCCAGAAAATGTCATTCCTAGAAGAACAACAAGAGCGACCTTACTTTTGCACGAAAAGAAGGATTTATTTGGACATTAACATATTACATGAAACATGAATTTGAATCCAGAATACTCAATTAAATTAACCACAAGAGATCCCATGATTAATTTAATCGGAAATGCTCAACATAAGAGAACTTACAGAGCCGTATATTACTTTCACATAGAAGTGGATTAGGGAAAGATCAACACTGCGGAATATTCAAAGATTCATTATATTTTCATCAATATTTGCAAATCAAAAGTTCATTCTATTTTCCATCAATACTGACACAATAGACTTAACTTTTGACAAATATGGGACAATCATAGTTTACGGACGTAAACACACATATCCCATAACATTATTTGCAATATATAAAAATAATAAAGATTAATACTACAATATCATCTTCCAAATAAACTTTAGAATTTAAATAAATAAATCTAAAAACATTGCAAAAAGGAAATCGTTAGCAATAGCAATGTATTCACAATATTTGTTACTCCAAACCCTAGTTATCCTTCTTAAAAACACAAGAATAAATTCTCATAAGAAGTTTCCTAGACAAAAATATAACTCCTAAGAAGAACAAAACTGAAGGTCTTCAAACTAAATCAGCAACCAGAGATCGAACAAGAACAAGTTCATCAGTTTCTTTCTTCAGTTCGTTTTTCAAAAATTCAAGATTTTTTGTTGCAATTTCAAGTTGTTCACGTACAACCCCAAAATATCGAAGAAGATTTCCCACCAATTGACATGACATATGAACTGGAAGTTTGTTTTCATGATCAACTACATGGTAGAAGGATATGATAACGGGGTTCTCATGAAACTCGAGAACTTTGCCTTCTTCAACATTGTCTTCCTTTTTGCATCCATCCACTGTGCACTCCAAAAAAAAACTCAAGAAAGCTTGATGTTAGAGAACGAGTATACATCATAAGGAGTCCATATATATGAGATTTTCATATGGAAACCCTAGGGTTACTCGTATGCGTTCGGTAAGAGTTGGGTGCACGAACGTTTGTGGTTATGAACCAGGTTCAAAACTGAGAAGCCAAATGGAGCCTAATTTAGAGATATGTTTTGATAAAAACAAATTCTAAAGACAGAACAACTTATCTCAGAAATAGATCACAAGGTAATTGTTGAAATCAACAACTCAACTGTCAAGAAGGAGACAAACGAGAACTTTCAAAGAGAGCAACAAAGAGAATTTTCTCAAGAGTTATTGAACAAACATATCACATCATGTAATAGTTAACCGGAGCAACGCTCAACAGTAAGATGATCATTCTGTTGGTGAATCCCTGAAATTAGCAAAACAACCAAACCCAGTTAGAACACTATCTCAATTCTCGAATAAAACCTTAACTCCTGAAAAACGAACGATCTAACAAGAAAATACTAATATTCTTTGTTATTAATATTACCAAGGGAGCCATTCCTACAATAATTCCTTAATTCTGAAACAATTTGCTGAAAAAAATTTCAGGAGATAAGTTACAGGTGAGGGAGAAAAAGAGATCGTTAAAAGGAGTGAACGAGGAGGAGGCGGAAGAGACTGAGACTGATTTTATGTCTTGATTTCTGCATTAACATATGTGCCTCAGTAGTGGTGGTGAGTGAGTTCGTGAAGATGGCGGCAGTTAGGGTTTTTCCTTTCGTTAGGTCTGAGAGCACGAGAGAGATAGACGAGGAGGAAGATGAAGTGGGAGATAGAGATAAGTCACACAGATTTATCTGCTTTAGAAAAAAAAAAAGGCTTTATTCCTTTATCTAAACACATATAGGATTGAGCCAACGTTTGGATGGTAGATATTTGATTAGAGAACTTCATATGGATTAAACCCAAAGCGTAAAAAAAAAATCTTTATTTTTATTGGTAGAGAATTTAGTACTGCCGAGTGTCGAACTCATGTCACTTATATCATCACCAAAAAAAAAAAACAAGGTTTATACTTACCATGTTAACAAGTTCAAGGATTTTAAGGATTTTTTCGGTTGTCCTCGGAGAATTTTCTATATATATATATCATTTGCTTTTGTGTATCCCCTTGGGTAGATTAATTAGTTGGCCACTCTTGTGTTAACCCATTGTTATCAAAACCATTTTGAAGAGAAGTTTTAACTAATTAGTTGGCCACTCTTATGTTATCAAAACCATTTTGCAGAGAAGTTTTAACTAAGTCTCAATCTCAAATCAGTGCATGCATTTATATTTATTTGATTTTCAATCCACCAAACACAGTAAGAATACATGCACCCTTCTATTACTATGAGATATAATTTTAGCAAATTTGTTGGAAGAGTTGTAAATTGTACTCATTCGTATTTAGAAATTTAAGTGGCCACCTTAATCATGTCAGGCTGGAAATCTTGTTATATATCATCCAGTAGGTGTCTTGAGCTATATATGTGGCTGGAAATTTGTTACATTTGAATTTGGACTAAGAATGGATGTAATTTTTCCAAAGACGTTCACTCGAGTATCATTTCCAATTTTCTACAACAAACTTTTTTACCAAGATTTATGGCATATATATCTATAAACAATCTTGTTTCCTTTAACATAATTGGAAACTTAACAAGAGCATATATGCAACCAAGAAAAAAGTATCATCTATGTTAGGATGGTTTCTTTTTTTATCTTTTCATTTGTTTCTGTTGAAATCTGCATATTCTTCTTCTACATTAGTTCCGGTTTTGTTGACATCATTAACTAACTTAATAGAAATGCCTCAGTCAGTTAGAAGGATCAGAATTATAATAAGATTACACCAATTGAAATGCCATAAGAAACTCCAAACCAATTAAAGAAATTATAACATGTTTGAGTAAGTTTGAGGCTAACATCTCTACAACTTATTGGTTAAAAAGAGAATTAATTAATATCAACTTGGGGATTTTGGTGCATTTAGATGTTTCTTTGGGATAACCATCCATATTTTGGTCATTCGACTACCCATTTGTTCAGACTATTATTAGTAGAACTCAGAAATTTAGCTTTAGCAATCCAATTTCCTGTAGGACCGAATGGTGTTAGCTACATAATATTATATTGTGCACAAATATATATTAAGTTGGTCCATGTGCAGTATTATATCGTCGTGAAATTTTGGTCTCGGTTACAAATGATTGGTTTGTATACATATACAACTTTTCAAAATATTATATTTTTATTAACGAAATAATTAATACTTTTTTTAGTGTAATTTTATTAGTGTCTTTCTTTTTTTAAAAAAAGGTGATACATTTAGATCACTTGGATGCTCTAGCTGTAAACTCGCCAAGACCAATTTTGTATACAAAATTAGAAACCTTCCGGACATTAATTGTCTTCACATGCTTAATAGACCATGAACCTTAGTAGTCACCATATCCCGGTGGCGGAAAGCTACTAACCACACCAACGAACGGACGAGTTGGTATAAGTTTCAAATAACATATTCACTTGGTAATTATACATAATGGATTGAAGTATTTACTTTTACTATACTTTGTAGTTGCCAAACTCTCGTGGCTGAAAGCTACTAACAGCGTCGAAAAATTGATGGTCGGTTTAGGTGTCTACTAAGGGATAGTTTTGGTGGGTAAGACGAGTTACAAAAAATATATACCTTAACGGGTACATTTTGGATACTCAATCATGGTGGTTAGAGAATAATAACAACAAGTATGATATTTGGTTGTTAAGTTATTGTTGCCGAAGAGTTCCACCTAAGATCGTTGCTGAAAAACTGGTGGTTAGAGGTTTCTTCTAACATGAGTTGTTTTTAGTTACAAAAATCTATTGCTGAAGAGTTTCACCAATTGTGGTTGGTAAGAAAATAGTCGGTAAAGCTAAGTTTTCTTGTAGTGCATCCTCATACGGTCTCAAGGAGGATGCACATCTGAAAGTAGTCAAGTTGACGAGCATATAGCTCATCAAGGGTATTGATATTTTCCCTTTTTATTTCTTGAAAATCTTCAGAAAAGTCAATAGAGTTAGTTTCAAGAGAATTAACAAGAGGAGGACAAGAGATACCTGAAGCTGCTGTCTTCCTTATCTTTCTGATGTTGCGCTTGAGTCGATTTATACTGGTCTTCAGTTCTGAAACATGATTATTGATATGAATATATTCAGGAATGGTTGGGATTTTTGATCCGACACTTCCTTTGGTCACGGAAGAAGAGTTTGATGAATTTTCCTTACTCATTGGATCAACAAGGTAGTCATTTTTCCTTATAACACAATTCTTTTTACAATTGTAGAAATCCTTTATGTTATCTTTACAAGCAAGACTTGGCTCATCACAACGCTTTTCTTGCCTGAGAGTTGGACATTTAGGACCAGTAATATGAGAGACCGGTTTGATTACTTCCTTAGACGTCCAGACAAGAAAAACATGTTGAAACCTATTTAATAAGCAGGAAAAACCATATAGCTTGGATGATGTCCTAGAACTTATTGTCCAACTAAATGTAAGAATTTGTGAAGGAAACCGTGAATCACTCAGCCTTCAAAATAATCTGGCAGATTATTTAGATCAAAGATTGGCTTTGTGTAATGAAGTAAATCAGCAAAATTCAAAGTGCGGAATTCTTACGTTATCACTAGATCATTCACGAATAAGGAATAAAATCCTTATAGAAGATATTCTTACAGAGACATGTCGAAAGGTATACCTTGATAAGTGTTTAGAAAAATATTTTCAAGAAGAAATGGATACCTTAAGGAGATATATAGAATGTATTGAACAAAAGACATCTGCAATCTGTTTAATGGCAGATCAAGATCACTCGGGTTCGAACACAAAGAATATACCATCCTGGACTCAGAATATAATCAAGGATGTAGCATTACGCAATATTCCTGATAAGAAGGATGAATTTGAAACCCACAAAAGGGAACAAGATCATGTCTCTAAAGACAAGAAGAAAGATGTCGCTTCAATGATACTTGGTGAGGAAGATATCATTCTCACCCTAACACTTAAAAGTGTTGGGAAGTGCACCCTTACAATGCCCAATATTTTGATGTATGGAAGCACAAGTATCTGGGCATCCTGTTGAAAAAGCGGGGGTCTAATAACCACACCCAATATTTGGCTTAGCAATCTGTATGGATACCTCCAATATACTTTCAAGAGAATCAACTAGACAGTTATACTCAATCTTAAGAAAAGTATATCAAGGGGTTAAATATCAATTTCTCGATTCAATCCTCACTCAAACAAATAGGAATTTGAGAGCCTGATTGAATACAAGAGAAATCACTTGAACGGTACCAAAGATCAATGTTCAAGGATCAATCAATTTCAACCAATAACCAAAGGTTGGATTTACCAATTGATCGATTCAACGCACAACCTGTGATATGTTAATTATAACAAAATATAATGCGGAAAAGAAATAACACAGACACCAGAAGTTTTGTTAACGAGGAAACCGAAAATGCAGAAAAACCCCGGGACCTAGTCCAGATTGAACACACACTGTATTAAACCGCTACAGACACTAGGCTACTACAAACTAACTTCGGTATGGACTGTAGTTGAACCCCAATCAATCTCACACTGATCCAAGGTACAGTTGCGCTCTTTACGTCTCTGATCCCAGCAGGATACTACGCACTTGATTCCCTTAGTTGATCTCACCCATAACTAAGAGTTGCTACGACCCAAAGTCGAAGACTTTAATAAAAAAAACTGTCTCACACAGAAAAGTCTATAGGAATAGATAAATATGTCTCCCACAGAAATACCTACGAGTTTTTTTCCCGTCTTTTGATAAATCAAGGTGAATATGAACTAATTGATATACCGGACTTATATTCCAGAAGAACATCCTAGAAATATCAATCACCTCACAATAATCTTAATCGACTAGCAAAACAAGATATTGTGGAATCACAAACGATGAGACAAAGGTGTTTGTGACTACTTTTCTATCTTGCCTATCGGAGATATAAATCTCAAGCCAATCTTACGATTTTACTCAATCACGATAGAAACAGCAAGATCATATCACGCAACTACAAAGAAAACAGTTGGTTCTGGCTTCACAGTCCCAATGAAGACTTCAAGTCGTTAACATATAGGGTCTCGAGAGAAACCTAAGGTTAAAGGAGAATCGACTCTAGTTTACACAACTAGTATCACACAGAAGATGTGGGGATTAGGCTTCCCAGTTGCTAGAGTTCTCCTTTATATAGCCTCCAAATCGGGGTTCGCAATCTAAGTTACCTTGGTAACAAAGCATTCAATATTCACCGTTAGATGAAAACTTGATTAGATTCAAGCTAATATCTTTCAACCGTTAGATCGAACTTAACTTGTTATACACAAATGAAATGTAACTTCATTTAGGTTTGAGTAACCGAACCTAAACGTGTACACCTTGTTGGTTCAATAATAGTTAACCAATGGTTAGCCAGATGAGCACTTTCATATCAACCTTATTCATCTTCACCATAACTAGTTCAGATGACTCAAATAAACTGTCACGATCTACGTGACAATTGGGTCTCAGGAAGCAACTCTAATCTCTAAGGATAAAGATGGATTGGAAGAACAGAAAATTCAGAGAGAAAAGATAATTTTGATTAATAATTTTCATAAAGAAGCCACTACAGAAGATTGAAGCTTATAAGGGAAAAACAGCCTCAAGTACCCACACATGCCACTCACACACTTATTATCACTAGTTTTACTAAGTAGCACTCGGTCTGCCCTTAACAAGTGGGACAACCCGTAGCCAAGGCATGACAAATCCCACTCCTTCAAAATATCCTTGTCCTCAAGGATATGAAATGAGCTCGACCGATGAAGAGGGCAGCTGTCGCAGACTTGGAGCTTCATCTCGAATACCGTAGGAAATGTTAACTTCACAAGTTTCAGCACCCGGAACCATGAAAAGCTGAAACCATCCATCTGAACTGTATGAATCAAACTTGGTTGCAGTCCTTCCTCAAAGGTAGTCGATGTTCCACCTTCGGAAGTGATCAATGCAGTTAAGTTTATTGTGCTTAATACTCCAAGGAAAACAGACTCAATATATCTTCATAATTTGCGGCTTGGTGGGGACTAACAAGAGCACTACTTGCATCAATAACATTTTTGGCTATGGTCCCATGCCAGTGCTGAACAACAACATCAAAAATTGCATTCCAATTAATTGTATAAGTACCTTTCCGCACAACAATTGTACCTGCATTACCCGCTAGGGAATGAGAATTAACTTTCATATAGAGTTGCAGTCGAAAATAGACCCCCACTACTATCACCGTGAGCCTATCTTTAATGTGGTCCTTCATCACTTCAATGGCTGAAATGATGCTGTCTCTAGTTAGACCCCTTTGCAAGAGTACAATGACCAAGACTTGTGCAAAGAAAATATAGTAAGTAGCACATCCATTGTTGATCTTGTATATAATACCTCCGATGATAAGCATTCTAAGAGAATTAGGAGTTGAACTTGTCATAAGTGCCGAGCATTTCATTAAAGTAAAGAATACCACCTGCCACGAATAACTAGCAAAGTCTGGGTCTGAAGAGAGCGAGATTACCTCAAACTGGATCCTTAATATATGGTCGGGCTTATTCATCTTATTATTGACACCCCACTGCCCTGAATCCATGCATACAAAATCAAACACTCGAAAAGTTCCACAAAAGACTGCTGAATTAATCGCTTCCTGGTTGTAAACCCACACATAACGCACTTTTATCTTCTTAGCGACAGCAACACATTCAAAATTGGTGTAGTAAGTCAGCTTCATATTGATGCCAATTAATTGATCTGATGAGGAACTTGGCTTCAAACTCAACTCCCCGTAATCACTCTTGTAGGCATCTGACAAAACTCTGACTAAGAAGCATTCCACCAGGCCGGTATATGAGATGGATATATTCATTTTCTCCTTTAGTCTTGATGTACGAGGGTGATGAGTTTGATGACTTGTGCTGACTTGTAGAGAAGTAGCTACCATGGTGAATATTCCCAGCCAAAACCTTTCGAGAAGTATACAATCTTTGGTGTACAGAATGTATGCAGGAAATCCATACAATGTAGTCACAAGAATTATCCTTACCTCATGCAAACTCTGTATCACAGCCATGGAGTTGAGAGCCTCATCTTTCCCTCGTTTTGTTTAGCCATCGGATGTGAATGTCTGCAGTTTCTTCAAAAGATATTGGGTAGTCCAAATGAAATACCCAGATGTCACTATAAAGTACTCGTTACAACTAGTGCATCCTACAACCAAAGATAACTGCTGCCAGCTACATAAGTGCAAGGCTAGGGATGAGTTTGCTACCACAACTTCATCAAGTGAATAATCTTCAGGATCCAAACCTGTAATACACAATTCTTCACAGATAGCTCCCATGGTCTTTATAGGATGGCCTATTTGAGTTATCCTTATAGTTATTGTTAACTTGAAAAATGCAACTTCTAACTGAGTCTTCAATCCACTGCCCAGTTCATTCCATTCAGCTTCTTTGATCATGTTTTGCATTTCCACCAGCCTTACAGAAGATTTCTCTCCTCTATAACCCCTCTTCATCCGCAAGAGCTTACGAAAATCTTCAACAGCTTCATGAATGGCAGTAAACTGAAAGATGAAATGCAAGGAAGATGTAGGTTTCCCATGAATCCACTGTTGAAGAAACTCGGAACCAATATCACCATTAAGACTCCAGCTATGAAGAGTAGGTCCGTGATCGACCAGCAATTGTGCAATGCTAGATTTGTGTGTCTTTGTGACATGAAGTTTCGAACTAGTACAAAAAATATTAACTTACTTCCATATTTCATGAAACGTCTTGCTAGAATCACTTGTTGTACTCTCTTCAGTAAACACATAATCCATTGTATCTTGATAAAAAGGTACCATAACAAAGCAATAATATCTCCTCATGTGCTGAAACTCCTTGCCACGATCAAACACCATAACTCTTGTCGAAAGAACCTGGGAAAGATCATTCTCTTTGTTTGCGTCAACACAAAACCTCGAAGATTCCACATAAAGAGTTTCCAATTCTTTGAGTAAACCCCGCCTCAGCTGAAGAATTAAAGGATCTCTAATACCACTGCACCCACATCTTCTACCATTATGCATCTGGTCAGTTGGCTCTTGTGCCATTATAAGGTCATTCACACTGGACCATAGAGATGTCGAGGTACTCTCGATTATATCAGTTCTTCGAAAGTTGTTCACAGACGACTCATTATCATAATCCTTAACAGTTTCAAGCGCATTTGAATTAGTGAACAACAAGTCTAAACCATTAAGAATGATCAAACAATAAAATGTATCCAGATAGAGGTTAGCATAACTTCTAAGATCATACAAATACCTTCTAATAACTTCCAAAATTAGCTCATATACATAATTCCCACTTCTTAGTACATCAATTTCCTTTCCCGGATCAAATACCAGTTGAGTATAACTATTATTAAGTGAAATACATAGAAGTATTTAGAGTTATGCACTTGAAGAGATATACCTTGGTAATTATGATAATGTGCAGAAATAATTGAATCGAGTTAGATTCAGTAATAGGCTCCAGAAATTTAACACAGAATTTCTGCTTCCCTGTGTTGCAATTCCTCACTTCATAATCAGCCACTATTTTACCTTGGTCTTTAAACTGCTCATAACACATCTCCAGAGGTGATAATGGAATCGAACTATTAAAATTCATCACATATTCAACTTTCTCAAACTGAAGACAAACATCATTGATCAATTCTGGCCAAATAGAGAAGGGTTTACCCTCTTGATAAGCTATAAAACAGGTTTCCATCTTCTCTTCTAAATCGCATTGAGCAGAAACCAGATTGGTCACCCGAGAAGCATTTCTCTCATATTTTCGAATTTCAGCTGCAGGACTAGCTTCAACAACATCGGAGATTTGGATCGTGGGTTTAGAACGAAAATTACCTTCATATAGTATTGATGAGGTTGAAGATTGTTGAGTTAATTCATTTGCTGATCTTGGAACAAGATAAATTGCTTCCAATTGGACATCGATGTCTTCCTCAAATAAGAACGAAGGAATAATCAATTCGAAATCGAGAGATTCATCTCCTTCTTCTTCTGATGAATTTGAAGGGGTTTGACTAAAATCAGTTATTACTTCCTCTATGACAATCTCCTCCTCCTTCCCCATAGATTCCAGATCCCCAATTTCTGGTAGTGATTCCAACTTCTTCTCGGTGTTGGAAATGAGAATTTCCATATGCAAAAGATTAAAATCTCGATCTGGTGAGTTCTTATCCCTTATTAGACTTATAGACTTCATTCTCAAATCAAATAATTCGTGGTATAATATTTTTCTGGCTTCATATATATCTTGTTCTAAGATATCAATTCTAGGGTTTGATTCTTCAATTTCTGCTTGATTATTCATGGTAAGGTCACTCAGGAAAGAGTGCCCTGATACCATTTGTCACGATCTACGTGACAATTGGGTCTCAGGAAGCAACTCTAATATCTAAGGATAGAGATGGATTGGAAGAACAGATAATTCAGATAGAAAAGATAATATTGATTATTAATTTTCATAAAAAATCCATTACAGAAGATTGAAGCTTACAAGGGAAAAACAGCTTCAAGTACCCGCACATGCCACTCACACGCTTATCATCACTAGTTTTACTAAGTAGCACTCGGTCTGCCCTTAACAACTGGGATAGCCCGTAGCCGAGGCATGACATGAACTAGTTAGAGAGTTGTTTAATTGCTTAGATCTCATAGAAGTATACAAGACACAATTGAAGCAATATCGGTTTTGATTCACTCGAATAGATTCATGAACTTTATAGCCACGGTTTGCAAAGATTACATTCTTTAATATATAAATGTTTTAGTTCATGAACAAACCGATTTTAGAAAGTAACCTACTGAAGTATGCAAACAGGTACGCGTACTTAAGTAACCGGATTGAGTTTTTTTCACTTCCAAACTCAAGCAGAAATTCACAGACATGAACTTTTCGCCAGTACGCGTACGGGTACGCATACGGGTACGCATACTGTCCCGGATTTCCAACAACCGCAAGTACGCGTACGGGTACGCATACTTTGGGTTCCCGGTTTTGGACTTTTACACAAATGCGAAAACACACTATTCTTATACCCAAAGATGGTTACATGTTCTAAACTCTCATTTCAATCATTGAAACTTTCTTAGAGGATGTTATATAGTTGTTATTCACAAACTATTTTTCATCAAAGCGATTTTCAAGTTATTGAAATAATCAACATGACTTTCGTCACGAGTAAATATGAACTTGGCCAAAGCAAAAGCTTACCAACACATATTTCGAGAAATAGATAAGCGAGATAAACTCATCTCGAAATAGCAACTGTGTATAATCGAAGTCTATATAGCAATACGACTTTTGTCTCAAGATAGGAGATAAAATAAATAGACTTTTGAGTGATAGATAAGTTCAAGTCTCCACATACCTTTTTGTCGATGACGTTCCACCAATTCATTGAGTAGTTCTTCGTCTTCGCATGATGAACATCATGGAGTCTAGAGCTCAACTACACTTATTATCCTAGTCCGAGACTTAGCTATAAGTAGACTAGAAATCAAGACTTATAGTTTTGGAAACTAAACTTGACAAACAAGCTTGAGATAGCAACGCTTGCGAGTTCGATCGAGCAGTGCTCTAACACTTGTATCATGTTAAATATCTCTTATTCAACATAGAGAGAATACACAATCCACCTGAAGATACTTAAATTATGTTTACATGAGTTGTGTTTAGCATAAACATATTTTTTTCGGGTTTTGATTTTGGCACGCATTAGTTAAAGCCGATTCAACCTTTCTCTGGTAAAGGTTGCTCTTTGTTGTTGTTCATTTGTTCTTACGAGAGAATGAAAACATACGGGGGAGAGTTCTAAGTTGAACTTGCGCTTAATGATATATCCTTGTGGGGAGAAGAGGATTCAGAATCCGAGGTAACGAATTTGTTAGTTGGTCGTTTTCCTGTTTAAGAAAAGCCTGTTTATATTGCATATATTTTGCTTTTTCTTAACAAAATTTCGGTACAACTGATATTTATTCCATTATGTGTGTGTGTGACTGTTTCCGGTTAAGAAAAATTGTGTCAATTTATTTGACTTATTGTTTGATATCAAGTGTTTTTGCTTAATGAAATTTCGGTGCAATTGCGGTGCTATAATGTCTTGTTTGTTTCAATTGCTTCCGGTTAAGAAAATAAGTGTGCAAGTAAATTTATTTTGGTTTGTATGAATTGTTTATGGCTTAACGAAATACGGATCTTTTTTAGTCCAATTCGATTCCGGATAAGATAAACTAAGTTAATTCTGATCTTAGTTAGACTTTTCAAATTGAAGGATACGATTATTCAAGTCTAATTGAATGCCTTGACAAGAAATACTAGTTAACTAACCTAGTACTTGTATTGTCTAAAGTGAAAGGTCTAAGTTATTGTATGAATAATTAGAACCTGATGAGAGAAGTAAAGTTAATTCTGATCTTTATTTTGGTCTTATCGAAATAAGCGATTGTATGTTTACAATCGGTTTAACAAGGGAACTAAGTTTCTTAGTCAATTTGTTAAAATATTAGGGAAAATTGCTTTGGGAAATTGCTTCCTTGATAACATATTAAAACTAAATTACTTGTAGTTTCGGTTTCGATATTGGTTATCTAAAGTGGTATGTGAAACCTTCGTGCTTAGCGCTTATAGGTTGTACGAGTCTTTTAGATTTGTAAGATCCTTTCGGTTTGACCTTTATTTGCTCGAACCTTTGCCGTTTTGTGATAAAAAGGGGGAGAAATATATGGAGTAAACAAGTGATTTGATCACTAAAGAAAGGACAATTGTGTTTAAACGTTATATCTAACGAAAGAGCAAAGCATTGACTAAGGGGAAGCAACATATCATATTAAAATTGTAGTTATCTTGACTACAAAAGGGGAATAACAAAGATGTTCGGATTGAAAATCCACCTATCTTTACTTTAGGGGGAGTATTAGCTTTGTTATTCAAATTTCAACAGCGGCATTTATGGATTGAATATATGCAGGTTACTGTGCTGTTGAAACTTGGGATCAAGCGTATGTGTAATGCATTCTTGTAATTTGTTTATCCATATGTATTAAGAGTTTTGTCATTAAAATTGACAAAGGGGGATATTTTTAGAGCATAGCTCGGTTAAACCCACCAAGCGTCGGTATGTCAAGTTTGGTTGTCATATTTTAGTGAATCAAAACTCATCTAAGAGTCGCTTGATTATGTACTAGAGACAACTTCGTATAGGTTAGACTAGAAAGTTTAAGATTATGAGACATACAAGTATTACTCGAAGACCTGAAGAACGTGAAGAAGTAACGATCTACAACGACGAAATCATCCTTCCTCTTGAGGTTAGTAATATTGATTTGAACTATTTCATTCCTAACGTATCTTTCAAGTCGTGTTACATTGAAAACATAACTGCGAAGATGTGAATGATTATACTCTAGTAGTGAGACATGATCACATGATCATTGTGTTAAGGAATTAGAATACGAAGTATAACGCTTATCTTTTGAACTTCGTATATATGACATTGACATAATCATATGAATGCTATTGTGGTTATGTGTATGGGTAAAGGTGAAGATTTCATCCTAGGAAACAATGTTTACATTTGTTTAAAGGAACCAAATTCATGAACTTGTTTTATGAATCGAAATGGAAATAGCCAGGCTTATTGGTATTGTTATTCATTGCATATCTTTGGATTACCAATATGTGTGAGTTAGCAGAACTGATCATAATTTATTATGTATCGTGGTATAAATAATCACAATACCTGACTTATGATTTGGTATGACTAGTTTTTATTAATTAATGAAACCGATCTTAAGTAATCATTTGAGATGGTATGATCGATATTTGTAATTGGTGTGACCGGTCCTAGTAATTGGTATGACCGATCATAAAAGAATTGCGTAATCGATCCTTGTAATTGGTGTAACCGTTCCTAGTAATTGATGTAACTAATCCTAGTAACTTGCGCAACCAATCACAAGTTATACCATGAGTATATGGTAACCAGTCCTGGTAATTGACGTAACCGATCCTGGTAACTGATGTAACTGGTCATGGTAACTTGTGTGTTCGATCACAAGTAATAAGGTAGAACCGATCTTTGTGATTGGTAGAACCGATTAACCCATGATTGTGGTATAATCAATTCCAAGATTGTAAATATGAAAGAAGATTTACAAAAAAAAAGTTGTCAACATACTTTGAATACGAACATTAACTCTTACCTTTTATTGTTCAAAGATATTCCTTAATAACTTAAAGAGATCTCGGTCCGAAATAAATTAAGAATCTTTTAATTAAGGTTGTTAGTTTTATATGCTTTAATTACCAGCGATTAAATGCATATCTCTAGAAAATAATAATTGGTTATGTGCATTTACTAATTGGAGATTTTCTATTGAGGAATTTCGGAAATATTGGACAAAGCATTTCCAGGAATTATGAAAACCGATTTTGGGCATTTATTGCATATCTTGAGAATATTCAGTTTTGGAAATTCCTTGGTGTCCAAACATCCTTGGTCTATAAATACCTAAGTTTGTATCCCTTGCAAACTATCCTAAGAGCCAGGTAAACTTCATATTTTTGTTTTTTCTGGTGGAGTCGTCTATCCAGAGAGGAAAGTACCCTAATTAGGCGAAATCTCTTACGATCGTTCGTTTAAAGACTTCTATGGGATCAAGAAGCTCTATGAGTATCGTTGGTGAGAAACTAGATAATTGTAGTTTATTAGTTTTCGATTGATTTGATTGACTAACGGTTGTTGAACTTTGTTTGCGACTAGTTTGTTTATTCTTGAGAATCTTCTCTTCTGATATAAGATTCACTCAAACTAGATCGAAGTGTCGACGGGATCTTTAATTAGAACTATTTGTGGATCTGAAGACATCTTGTGATAATCCATTGTTAACAGACTCCGTTATGTGCATGATTGATCACAAGAGATTCAAGTGGTGTTGTGCAGGTTTAATTGAAGATTAAAGAAGATTTGAAGGCGAAGAAGATTTCTTATTGGTTTCTCATATATTTCTATAGCACAAACCTTGATCGGCTGGGATCTGACTAGAATCATATTTATTTGATTGATTAGTTGCATGAGATCGAAAACGCCTAATAGTTCTCTTGAGTGGTATTTTGATTATTACAAATCTGAATCTTATTACTTAGGTAATTGAAGATTGGATTGATTTAACCTGGCAAAGGAGTTTATTAGATTATACGGAAAAGCCTTTGCATATGACTTGAGATATATTTATCTTGAAGAATCAATTGAGTTGTTACCAAACAGATTTGTTGTCCCTTTACTGTTTGGAACACGATCCAAATGAATTATTCTGGTGCGTGCACTTATTGAATGTCGGAAGCGCAGGGATACTGAAGAAACTAATTGAACTAGGTTCAGTTGCTTGGTATCAACTATACGAAGTTGGTTTAGATTTTGTATAGCGGATTAATTCTGAGAGTATTCAATTTTGGACTAGGTCTTGGGGGTTCTGCATTTGCGGTTTCCTCGTTAAAAAATTCTTGTCGTGTCATTTACTTTTATTTTCCGCAATTATAATTGTTGTTATTATAATTTAAAGTAAATTACACCAACATTAATTCCGTATTATTTGATAGTGATCGTATAGAGTTTGGTTAAGTACGAACCTATTATCAAGTAATCACACTTTATTGTTGTATTGTCTCGATCTCGTATTCATAGACGATCACAAAAAGTGTGAATACCGATTTGTCGTATTGTCTCGACTTTGTTCATAGACAATCACTTTCGGTAAGAGGACTTATGGGTGGATATTTTAAAAATTGTGGTATATTTGGGTACCCTCGTATTTTCACTTTACGTTCGTGAACTGTGCTTATCTCATATAAGCTCAAAAGTTAAGTCTATTATGTCTTTATGCAAATATTGATGGAAAATAGAATGGACTTGTTGAGAAAATTCCGCAGTATTGATCTTTTCCTAGATTCAGTTTATGTGAAAGTATTGTATGGCTCCGTAAGTTTTCTTATGTTGAGTGTTTCTGATTAAATTAATCAATGAGGTCTTCTTGTTATTAATTTATTCGAGTTTACTGGATAGAAATCCATGTGATTTGTTAATGTCCAATGAAATCCTTCTTTTCTCGTAAAAGTAAGGACGCTCGTGTTGTTTTCTTGGGAATAACATCAAATATGGGAGAGTTCTTAAATGAACTTGTGCTTAATTTCCATATCTTCGTAGGGAGTGAGACTGTGGAATATTGTAGAAGTTTTCTTGCATCTTTATGAACTCCTTGGTGAACATACTAAGTTTCGACTATGTAAAATCATCGAAACAAAGTTGATATGTTCTCTTTTAGTCATGAATTATCTTTATGAGAATTTCATTATGATCCCGTAGTTTTCGTAACGTTGTCAATTTATATTGACAAAAGGGGGAATTATTTGGTAGTTCACACTACATACATATGGTTTACAGATCATTATGTAAGGGGAGTGGTTTTCACCGTAAGATGGAAGTATTGACTAAGGGGGAGGGGTACATATCACCATAGTATTATTTCAAAGTTGCGATACAATTGGACTTTGATTCTGTATAATAATATTATGACACTGTATAACAATGATTGAGAACATCTGTTTTCTTATTGTTATGGCTACGAATCTTTAACAACAATGATGTTGAGTTGAACACGTTCAGAATCGCTGGAGTACTTGGAGTAACAAAGAATCCAAGGAAAGTTGAAGAGCCAAGGAAATCAAGTATGATGGATGAGAAGCTACAAAGGCGTTGAAGCCCAGCTTGTTGCTAGTCTACCGACCAAAAGCTTTGTATGATTTTTTAATTAATTGCTTACGCATTATATTGATTTATTAATTTTTTAGCTACAAAGTTTATTTATTTTTTAATCCATATTTATTGATAGTTTTATCACTAAAATTGACAAGGGGGGAGATTGTTAGAGCACTGCTCGGTCGAACTCGCAAGCGTTGCTATCTCAAGTTTGTTTGTTAAGTTTAGTTGATCAAAACTATATAATTGATTTCTAGTCTACTTATAGAAATGTCTCGGATCAGGATAGAATGCGTAGTTGAGCTTTAGACTTCACGGTGTTCACCAATTGAAGAAGAAGATCTACTGAGGATCTTGGAGGAACTTCATCAACAAAAGGTATGTGGAGACTAAAACTTATCTATCACTCAGAAGTATATTTTATTTTATCTTCTAATTAGACTAAGTCGCATAACTATACAGACTTTTAAATTATACACATTTGATATTTCAAGCCGAGTTTATCTCGCCTATATATTTCTCGAAATACGTGTTGGAAACTTTTAGCTTTAGCTATGTTCATCGTATTCTTGATGAGTTTAGTTTGAAACAATTTATTTGTTGGAAAATAAATATTAAGTCAAAAGATGATCATTTGAAAATTACCTTGAACATGTTACATGATTTGTGTGAAACAGTCATTTAATGTTAGCTCGGGAAGTTTCGTATTGATCATTTGATCACTTGAAAATTACTTGAAGCTAATTGTATGTGTAAGATTATCATTGTCGTCTTCTAAGAATGTTTCAATGATTGAAATAAGAGTTTAGAACAATTACCCATGTCTGGATACAACATGGTATTCATACCCAGTATGCGAACTGTATTGTGATGATTCAGGTCCGGAACTCTTGTTTGCGTACCTAGTAAACGAACGGATTCACCTGAAAAGGTCTGAAACTCTTGTTTACATACCTAGTATGCGAATGGGTTTACCTGAGTTGGGTCCGGAACGATTGTTCGCGAACCGGGGTTGCAAACAACTTGTCTAGGCCAAGGTCCGGAGCTTCTTTTCGCGTACCCAGTTTCCGAACACAGTGGTTAAAATATAAAATCGGTAATGTATGATTCTCATACTCATGAGCTAAAACATTTATGATTTAAGGAATGGAAATTAACTTTGCAAACCGTGGCTTCATGTTCATGAATTGATTCTTTTATAAGTACTTTGTACAATCACGAATCAAACCGATTTCGTTTCAATATTTTCATAAATATTTCTATGAGATAGTGAACTGAACACCTCTATTGAAGCAAAATTAGATTCATTTGATTCTCTATCATGATTGATTGATCATCATATTTGATCGAGAAGTGTTAGATGAATATGGCTAAGCCAAAAGTGTTCATATAGCTCACTTCGGTTAACTGTTATTGAACCAACCCAATATACATGTTTAGGTACGGTTACCCATATCTAAAGATAAGTATATTTCATTTTTTTGCAACAAGCTAAGACCATCCAACGGTGGATATTAATTGCTTAATTTCTAAGTAGCCTTAGCTTGAATCTTAAATCAGGAGTTCATCTAACGGTGAATATCAATTGCTTTGTTACTAATTTATCTTAGATTTGATTGTAAGTAACCCTGATTTAAAAGACCATACAATGGATAACTCTAGCATCTGGGAAACCTGATATCGACACTTTCGTGTGTCCTAGCTGCAAACTAGAGTCAATTCTCTTTTAACCTAGGTTTTCCAAAACCATTTCAGGTTAACGACTTGAAGACTTCATTTGGGATTCGTGAAACCAGATTATTTTCTATGTAGTTGTGTATTTTGATCTTACTTGTTCTATCTTATTGAGTTTTATCTTCTCTAAGATTTACTCGTGATTCATTCCCGATAGGTAATATATAAAAGGTAATCACAACAGTTCTTCGTCTCAGAATCTTGTGCTTCTGCAATAACTTCTTGTGTTCATCAGCTAGGTTATCGTGAGGTGACTAATATTTTTAGGATGCTCTTCGGGAGTATAAGACCGTATTATTAGTTGGTTTCTTATTCACCTTGATCTTTGTATCAAAATACGGAACAAAAAGAATAAAGGATAGACATATCTGTGGGAGACGGATTTGTTTATAAGTCTTCGACTTTGGGTCGTAGCAACTCTTAGTTGTGGGTGAGATCAGCTAAGGGAATCAAGTGCACAGGATCCGGCGTGGTTCTAGAGGCGTAAGGAACGTGAATGTGACTTAATCGGTGTGAGACTTGGTTAGAGATCAACTACATTCCAGTCTGAACTTAATTTGTAGTAGGCTAGAGTCTGTAGCGGCTTAATACAGTGTGGTGTTCAAACATGGACTAAGTCCCGGGGTTTTCTGCATTTGTAGTTTCCTCGTTAATAAAATTTATGGTATCTGTGTTATTTATTTTCTGTATTATATTTGTTTATATAATTGAAATATCACAGGTTGTGCGTAGTTTAGTCAGTTGATAAATCCGACCTTGATTGTTGGATAGAACTTGATTGACATTTGGGCATTGGTCTTTGGTAACGTCCAAGTTATTCTTTTATCAATCAGTCTCACGGATTTCTATCCTCTTGATTTACTGATTGTATTGAGAAAGAAATAAAGCTCTTTGATATCTTTCTTGATTGAGTCTCACTTTTAAGTTGGTGCTCTCGGAATTATATTGGAGTGTAGTCCATACAGATTGTCGAACAAAATATTGGGTATGGTTGTTACACCCCCCGCGTTTTCACAAGCTATGAGTCGCTAGAGAGCCTTACTTCATCATTTCTAGCTCAACTATTAGGCGGGGGACTAAATGACAACCTCATATTCAATGATATTATTGGTATATCGTAATTTTATGCTTAGAATGTGCACGATTCTTCGTCATGTCGGTATCGTGAAGACCATTCCAATGCCTGACCCTTCCGAGTTACATGATCCATCTACACGTACTTCACATCGTTTCGGGTTTTCTGAGCGAATGAGCTCGGGTATATCATTTATCTCGTCCTCCATTCGAAGGATATCCTCAATCTCATCGATTTCATCCAATGGGAAATCCTCTAGGAAGTTTACCACAACCTGAGATTTTGTGGCTGGTATTTGACCCTAAATTGTTTTATTTGTGCCCCCAATTAGAAATTCATCCTTCTCTCTCAGTATTGTCGAATATAGACTCTATTAGAGCTTTGGTAATGACCGTAATGGTATGGGCATGAAAATACATTCTCAATTTTTGAGTAGCGTATACCAGGGATAGCACGAGCTTCTTGATTTTTGTATAATTCTTCTCTACCAAGTTCAGAGTTTTGTTGATAAAATAAATAGGTTATTGTTTCCCTTCGTCGATGCGAGTCAGCACAGCACTTATCGAAGTGCTCGTGGCTGACAAGTAAATGTATAAATCCTCACCTGGATCAGGTTTTTGGAGGATTAGAAGGGTAGACAGATGCTCTTTGATTTTTTGAAAAGCTTATTCGCACTCAGGAGTCCACTAGAATCTCTCGTCCTTCTTTAGAGTGTTAAACAAATCCTTACATTTATTGAAGGACCTAGCAAAGAACCTACTTAGGGATGTCAGACCCCCGTTCAATATTTGTACGTCTTTCACTGTAGCCGGTGATGGCATATCCAGTATTGATTATACTGTGATACCTCGCTTCGTGACTAGGTATCTCAAGAATTTTCACGATGTGAATCCAAAGGGACATTTTGTTGGGTTAATTTTCATGTTGTACCTTCTCATTTGTTCGAAGATATCTTTCAGGTCATTTGCCTGATCCTTTAGCAGTTTTCTTTTACAAGCATGTCATATGCATATGCTTCCAAAGTTTTATGTATCCATTTATTAAATATTTTTTCAAGAAGTCTCTGATATGTTGCCTCGCATTCTTGAGTCCGGATGGCATCTTCTTAGAGCAGTACAATTCTCGCAGGATGAAGAAAGCAATGTGCTCCTAATCTTTTCCGCTAATGAGATTAGGTTATAACCTGAATACACATCCATTAACAACAATAGTCCGTATCTATACGTTTCTTCCCCCAATTGATCGATATTTGGAACGGGAAACTGTCCTTTGTGCATGCCTTGTAACAGATCACTGAAGTCAATGTATATTCTCACTCCTCCATTTTCTTTGGAGCGATCACCATGCTAGGTATGCTTGTTGATGACTCATTCACTGTGTTGTTACATAGTGTCTATGATTCGTCCAGTTGGATCAACAAATGAACAGTTCGTAAGCTAGAAGTAGCTTACTTGAGTATTTTGAGTTGTAAGTTCTTTATTTTGGGTATCGGTTTCTTGATTTTGAGCAACTGGATCTTCAGTAGCACACTCATTTTCGACCTCATATATCAACCGATCTTTGATCGTATACTCAATTCAATTGAGATTCTAAGTTAAGATTACCGTCAACACGATCATCTTTTCTCCAACATCCATTTCACTACTATAATCATTCACTCTTATAAACCCTAGTTTTTATTTTTTTTCTTTGCAAAATATCCTCTCCGTCTTTTCTACTCACAAAACCAAAAAAGCTTTTTTTTTTTCTAAGTCTGATCGTAAAATCTATATATTAACTAACATAATCTAGTCAAACTAATTAACTTCATACGTTAAAACTAATCATACAGTGACATTTTAGTTATTTATGAAAAACGAAATTGGCTGGGGGTTCTGGAAATTTCTCTTGTACGACCGTTTTTCATTTCTAAAAGGATCAATGAACCATGAAAAAACGTCGAAAAAATCGTATACTCATATGGTTAGGACCCAAAACCCCCCACCACTATAAATCCTAAGAAGCGTCTCCCAAATATGTGTGTACGTGGTTTTTCTGGTGGGTTTTCTCATGGTTTGCTAAGAACCATTGTTTTTGTTTTATCTTGTAGCCTCAATCAATCCAAACAACCTGCAATCAAATGAGGCTTCAAAATCAAGAGACAAACTGTGAAGATTCAATCCACATGAGATCAACAGTTGCAATGGCAAGACCATGATATTCAACTTCCTTACGTGATATAGAGACAGTTTTATGCTTTCTAACATTCCATGAAACAATATTGGATCCCAAATAAACACAATAACCACTAATGGAACGTCTATCGTTTTGATCACTAACCCAGTCGGCATCCGTGTAGCTTGAAAACTTAGTTTCAAATCCTTTTAACAAGAAGAAGATGCTTGTCAGTAGGATGTTGCATAAATTGACATACTTTATTGATTGAGAAAGCAAGCTCATCAGGTCGTGTGATTAACAAGTATTGAAGGCCTCCAACAAAACTCCGATATTTAGTAGGATTTTTCAAAGGAACCCCACCCTGTGGATTTAGCTCATTAGAATTGGCAAAATGAGTATTTACAGGCTTTGCCCCTTGCATATTGGCACGCTCCAATAAATCCTCTATATAACGACGCTGAGAAAGAAACAAACCAGCATGTATTCGTGTAACTTCAACACCAAAAAGTAGAGACAACTCCCCAAGATCTTTGAGTGCAAATCCTTGTGAAGAGTATCAATAAGAGTTTGCATAAAAGAAGAAGAAAAGCATGTCAAGATAATATCGTCAACATACACAAAAAGATAAGTGACATCAGTAGTTGAACGACGAATAAACAGGGAAAAATCTACTCGAGAAACAGTGAAGCCAAGTTGTTGAAGGAACACACTTAGACGAGTGTACCACACCTTTGGTGCTTGCTTGAGGCCATACAAGGATTTATACAGTCGACAAACATGATCAGGATAATTTGGGTCAGTATAGCCAGGAGATTGCTTCGTATATACTTCCTCTGTAAGAAGACCATTGAGAAACGTATTTTGTATGTCAATTTGGCGAATAGGCCAAGCCGACGTAAGTGCCACACGAATTGTGCAACGCTTTATAACCGGACTAAAAGTTTCTCCATTGTCCTGTCCTTCACGTTAATGAAATTCTTAAGCCACTAACAAGATTTTCGACGGTCAATGGTTTCATCAGCAAGGCGTTTTACACAAAACACCCATTTATATCCTACAACCTTCATATTCGGAGTACGAGAAATATAAGACCAAGTACCATTTTTAATAAGAGCATTATATTAATCGTCCATAGAATTTCGCCTTTTCGGATCCTCTTTCGCATGCGAATAACAAGTCGGCTCAAAGAAAGCATCAGTATTGGTTGCATATTTCGAAGCCAAAAGAGCTTTTGGTTTAAGAATACCATCCTTTCATCTTGTAACCATAGAATGCTCATTACGAGCTGGTGTTCAAGAAGTTTGAACAACTTGATCAGGTGAAGTATTTGTAATAACGTAAGGACCTGGTAGTTGAGTCGAACAAGAATCAACAGGAAGCAGGTGCACCGATGGAGTATCAGCAACTCCAGGCTAGATAGTGGGAAAGGCGTGAACTGCAGGTAAGGAAACCGTTGGACTGCAACAACTGGTTCGTAGGTAGAAGCATATTGGTAAATTGCAGTTGGTTCGTTGGCAGGAGTAGATTGGTGAACTACAGCTGGTTCGTTGGCAGGAGAAAATTGGCGAATTGTAGTTGAATGAATCACAGGAGACCGTTGAGAATCCATGGCAGGTGACGTAGCAGAGAAGGTGGCAGTGAAAGATTGGTCAGCAGAAACAATCACGAGAGACTTTCCAACAGACTGGTGACAATCCAGTGCAGGTAACAGTCCAGGGCAGGTGGGAAACGGACTTCTCAACTGAGGGACATTGTGGTCGAGAGAAGTAACAGCCGATGGGCTGCTATTTGACGTTGGCACAGCAGGAGGATCAAGCAATTCTGTCAAGCTAACATCAGGAATAAACTGGGAAGCAGCTGGAACAATTTTGTTAGAACTACAGACACGGAAGAGGGGCTGGAGATATTGGCAACAGATACCAAAGAATTAGTGGAAGTAGGAGGTAAGAAAATGGGAGCGGAACTTGGAAATTGAGGGGAAGAAGGATTTATCTGTGATGGATCCAGGGGACATGGTAGTACTGAGGTGGGAGAAAAAGTAAAAGATAATTCATCGAAAACAACATGACGCGACCAATAAATCCTACCAGAAGAAATGTGTAAACACTTATGACCCTTACGAATAGCACAATATCCGAGAAAAACACATGCAGATGACCACGATTTAAAATTAGTAGATCGATAATCACGGAGGTGAGGAAAGCATAAGCACCCAAAAATCCGAAGCGATAGCAAATTTGGGCCTTTAGTAAACAGCAGTTCATACGGAGATTTAACACCCGTGGGAACTAAAGAAACACGATTCATAAGAAAAATGGTTGTGGTAAAAGCATCATACTGAAAACTAGGCGGAACAGAAGCCATGAACATGAGTGTTAAGCCAGTTTCAACTATGTGACGATGTCGTCTTTCAGCAAGACCATTTTGAGCAGATGTATGGAGACAAATAAGGCGATCTTGGGTACCATTTTGTTGCAGAATATTAATGAGTTTCTTATATTCCGTACCACTATCGGTCTGAAATATTTTAATTTTACGACCTAAGAGAGTTTGTACTTGGAGATAAAATACATCAAAGATACCAATAACATCATATTTTGTATGCATAGGGTAAATCCAAGTAAAACAACTGAAAGCATCAACAAGAATAATATAGTACCGAAAACCTTCATTAGATAAAAGTTGAGTAGGACCCCCAACATCTGAAATAATAAGATCCAAAGGATGTTCATAAACCGTAAAGCTAGCTGTAAAACTAAGTTTATGACTTTTATTCGCTAAACAAGATTAACACATAGAAAATTTGAAAACAGAAACAAGTATATGTTGCGAGACAATGGCTTTAAAAGTTTTTATCATTGGGTTCCCTAAACGAGAGTGTCATGTTTGTAAAGAAGTACATTCGCCAACAAGAGAAGAGACAGGTGAAGCAGGAAGGAGAGTATAAAGACCCTCTTTATTAAGTATTCCTCGAAGTACTACCTCCAGTTTGACGATCCTTCACAAGGCAAAAAGAGTTGTAGAATTCAAAAAGACATTATTATCAAGGAAAAATTTAGAGAGAGATAATAGATTTTTAGAAAGATGTAGAACATGAAGAACATTAGGAAGAAGAAACTTACGAGCAGGTGTGGAAAGAATACCATTACCAGTATTAAAAATCGGCAAGGATGAACCTCTGGCAGTTGAATATGATCAGTCCCGTTATATTCATGATGAGTGTGTAAATTGCTGAGATCATTAGTCAGGTGATTTGTCGTACCACTATCAGGAAGCCGTTCATATACATAAACATTGTTGTGAGAGGAAGTATATGCAGCAGCAGCATTGGAAGAAGGTCTTCTTCCTCTAGTTGAATTACTCTTATACGGTAGACGTTTCTCAAGAGGAGGATAGGTCACAGTTGATAGTGGAACATTTGAAAAGGTTTAATGCATATCTGACAAACAACAACTGGTTTACCGTCTCTTGTAAGAGAAACATTTACATAATTGTTCACAAGGCTAGTCACAAAGACAATATTAGCAAGTGGTTGAGCTATAGAAACCTGATTATGCGCAGTGACACGAAGATCATAAGACATCAACGTGGATTCGAAATCATCAGCAGTAATAACACCCATGGTAATGATTAATGAGCTAACAATTGATTCATATGATGAATCAAGACCCTTTACAACATAATGACGGAACTATTTATCAGAAACTTCAACACCACTTGCAGCAAGAGAATCCACAATATTTTTAACTGATTGGATGTAGTCAGACATAATTGACTTTCCTTTCTTGATTGATGAAAGAGACTCTTTAAGGTGGATGAGATGGGCATCGGTTTTAGAAGCAAACAGGGATTCAAGTTTGATCCATATTGCAAAAGAAGAATCTCACGCTTGACCTTGGATAACACTGGAGCAGTAAGTGAAGACATAATCCAACCACGAAGAAGTTTATCGGTACGCCTCCACGACAAAAATAACGGGTTAGGGATTCCATTGAGAAGAACTGGTGGAGTTTCAAGAGAACCATCAACATATTTTTCCAAATCATAGCCTTGTAAATAAGTCGTAAATTGAGCTTTCCACAACAAATGATTATGACATGTTAACTTTTCTGAAATAGCACCATGAAAACGTTCAAAGGGTGTCTGATCTACAGAGACAAGATGTAGTAGAGAAGGTTAACATAGACGAAGTAGTTGAAAAAATTTAATAAGATTGAGACGATGAAGTAGCCATGAAGATGAAAAAGAAGAAGATTGATAACGTTGTAAAATAAAAACCCTAAACAGGTCATGTAGAAATTGGCCTGTCTGATAGCAAGACATATTTTAAGTTTTGATAGGTTTTTTAAATTGAGAAAACTGAAAGCAATATGTTATTTATTTATACACGTAAATTACATAATTTTCTTGTTGATGTAGAACATCTCTAGAAACTTCTTACTTGTTTTTCAAGTTTGTTATTTCCTGTTTTAGTCTTTTACGTGTTTCTTCTTTTAAAGTTTGTTAATTTTTAGAATTCTTATTTGCAGCCTATACAGGCTATTAACGTTCTTTGTAGAAAACATTCAATGTTATGAAGATTATTATCAAACCTCTGTTTCAGATAATCCAAACCTCTTCTTTTTCTTTTAACTTGTTTAAGTTACCTTCGTCCCTTCTCATCACCTTTCTTCCTTTCGCATCTCCTACAACCTCCGTGTTGTGTTCTTCTCAACAATTTCTACAAGTGCTACATTAGTTGGTACCACAGCCAATAGTTTCTATATTTTTATCTAAAAACACGATCCAAATCGCTTCCGCAAACATAACCCTAATTTTTTTAAAGAAGACTAATACAGTTTAGTTTTCAATGGGAGACTATGTTACCAAAGATGAGTTTACAAAAGCACCAGAGTCATCAAATAAGAAGTTTGAAATGTTGGATGACAAGATTGAAAAGATACTAGCTCATCTTGACCAGGATTTGAAACTTAATGATAAAGAAGACTTTGATGTTGAGAATAAATTTACAGGTGAAGGAACGCATTCACATTCGAAATACATCTCTGAGAATGGGCATAAACATAAATTTGTCCAAGACACTCGTACTCCAGAAGGTGTTCAAAAATTTTTTAACAAAAGTAGTCAATATGAAGGGTACATCTGTCAGCCTTACAAAAAATTTGCAAGTCCTCCGATTAACAATAATGACGAAGATGAAGCTGAAGATATTTTAGATAAGAACTGGGAAGAAGAAAAGCGTTTGCAATCGGGTCAAAACTCTTATGGGTCTTTACCAGAGTACAAGCTTAAATCTGACATTCCTACTTTCAGTGGAAGGTTCAAGTTAAAGGAATTATTAGACTGGTTTTATGAAGTTGAAGCTTTTTTTGAATTCATGGAAGTACCTGACCATTCTAAGGTGAAACTTGTAGCCTACAAGCTAAAAGGAGGAGCTGCTGCTTGGTGGACTAAACTTTGTGAAGATCACCGAAACTGTGAAAAACAACCAGTACGTACATGGAAAAGAATGGGTGATCTTTTAAGAAATAAGTTTCTGCCTAGAGATTACATACAACAACTATTCGTAAAACCACGGACTTTCCAGCAAAGCGCAAGATTAATTGAGGAATATGTATCCGAGTTTTACATCTTAATTGCTCGTAATGAACTCAATGAAAGTGAAGAACAACTTGTAGCTAGATTTATAGAAGGTTTGAATCGATTAATTCAAGAAGGAATGACCCAGTCTGTTTATACTATGAAAGAGGCTATACAACAAGCCATCAAGATAGAGCGTCGTGTTTTTCGTTCTCAAATGAATTCAACTAGACAATATAATCGATTCCAAGGTAATTTCAAACCTTATTCTTCAGTTAATAGTTTTCATGAAAATTCTTACACTAAGGAGGGCAATACACAATATTCTTCTAGGCAGCAATATAGTTCACCCAACTTTACTAATTCTAAACATCCTTTGCCTAAGAATAGCTCAGCCATCCTTCCTAGTCCTACTGAAATTCAACCCGTACAGCAAACACCCATTACTTCTCCTCCAATCTACAATTAAAACACTCGATTTCCCACTAAGGATCAAACATCTTTTCCACCTTTAATTAAGCCACAAAACCCTTATTGTAAGTTTAGAGGAGAAAAGTGTAACAAATGCCAGCTACCTGGGCATACATCTGCTGAATGTCGTAGGTTTTATGTGTTGGTTTAAGATAGTCAAGAGGAGTTGCACAAGTATCATGGTTTAGTTGATGAGAGTAAACGCGAGCTAGAAGAATCTGAGGATAATGAGAATATAGAAGAACATGAAATTGGTGAAATGATTGGAGATCATTACGTAGGGATGATACGACCACTGCTGCTTTCTCAACCTTCTTACTCACATCGTAACAATACTTTAGAACTAAATGCTCACTAGGAGCAAAAATAGTTGATTTGATTATCGATAGTGGCAGTATGGATAACTACATTGCAGCTGATGTAGTTAAGAATTTGGGCTTGCTTGTGACTCCACATGCTCACCCCTATTCTGTTGCATGGGTAAATAGTTCTTCATCTCAATACATAACACATCAGTGTCTTGTTAAGTTTTCATTCATTGGGTATGAAGATGAAGTCTTATGCGATATGATCAATATGACTGCAGCATATTTACTTCTTGGAAGACCATGGAAGTATGACATACGTGCAGTTCATAACTGTTTTGAGAATACTTATACCTTTTATAAAGATGGGAAGAAGAAGATTTTGGTTCCTTCCAAATCTGTAGCTGTTTATAAGGAACACAGTGATGGGAAAACTAGTGCCTCAGTGTCTTCTTTAGTCAAGTCTCTACATTCTCATACACTAAGTTCTCATGAAGCCCTTAAACCTTAAGTGGACATTCCAAAAAAGGTACAACCATTACTTCGAAAATACAAGGGTTAATTTTTTGATGAGTTGTCAACTTCCTTACCTCCATTAAGAAATCTACAGCACCAAACTGATTTAATACCAGGATCTTCTTTACCAAATATTGCTCATTAACGTTTAAATCCTACTGAGCATGAAATTCTTCAAGGACAGGTAAATGAATTATTACAAAGAGGTCTAATCAGGCTAAGTAAGAGCCCTTGTTCAAGTCCAGCCTTTTTAGTAAGCAAGAAATATGGTGGATGGAGAATGTGCATCGACTGCAGAGCTATTAATAAAATCACTATTTCATATCGATTTCCTATCCCTAGGCTTGATGACATGATTGATATGTAGTTAGTGCAAAATTTTTCACTAAACTTGATTTAAGAAGTAGATATCATCAAATTCGCATACGTATTGGTGACGAATGGAAAACATCTTTTAAAACTAGAGAAGGTATGTATGAATGGATAGTAATGCATTTCGGCTTATCAAATGCTCATAATACTTTCATGCGTCTAATGAACCAGGTACTACAACCCTTTCTTGGGAATTTTGTTATTGTTTATTTCGATGATATCTTAATCTACATCCTAAGTGAAGATGAACACCTAATATATCTTTCTAAGGTTTTAGAAGTACTTGCTGAAAATATGTTATATGCAAATTTAAAGAAGTGTATGTTTATTTCGAGCAAAGTCACTTTCTTGGAATATGTTATTTCTGATGCCGCATTGCAGTTTATGAAACAAAAGTAAAGGCAATTAGAGAATGGCCTACGGCAACTTGTATTAAGGATGTTATAAGTTTCTATGGTCTGGCATCGTTTTATAAACTTTTTGTGAAGAACTTTATTTCAATTGCATCTGGTGACTGGTCTCACTGATTGCATAAAAGAAGAAAAAGAAATTTGGACTGAAGAAGCATACAAGAGTTTCAATATTATCAAAGAAAATTTATGCAGTACACCTATACTTGCCATGCCTGATTTTAACAAGACTCTTGAAATCGACTGTGATGCTTCAGTAGTTGGCATTGGTGTTGTTTTATCTCAAGAGGGACATCCCGTTGCATATCATAGTGAGAAGAATTCTGATACAAGAAATAAACAGTCTACATATGAACTTGAATTTATTGCTTTAGTTCAACCTTTAAAACAATGGCATCCTTATCTTGTACATAAATAATTTTTAGTCAATACGGATCATCAAGCTTTGAAGTACCTTCAGACATTAGCTAAGGTAAACATAATGCATGATAGATGGTTATCCACTATCAATCAATACACATTCTCTATTCGACATAAACGTGGGAAATTAAATACAGTAGCTGATGCTTTAAGTCGACGTACTCATCTTCTTGTTACTCTTAACAACGAAAGTGTAGCTTTTGATTTTATCAGAGAAGTTTATCCAGATGATGAAGACTTTAACGATATTTGTAAAAACTGTGGAACTAAAAATGGTGGAGAAGCTGGATTTTTGATACAAGATGGTTTTCTTTTTAAAGATAATCGACTATGTATTCCTCAAGGTTCATTGCGTCTTTATTTAATGCAAGAATTGCATGGCAGTGGTCTTGGTGGACATTTTGGTAAAGATAAGACAATTTCTTTGGTGGAGGAAAGATTTTTTGGCCCTCTTTAAAGCGAGATGTGCAGAAGTTTGTTCAGAAATGCATGGTTTGCCATCATTCTAAAGGTATGATTCAAAACACTGGTCTCTATATGAAAAAGCGGGGGTCTAACAACCACACCCAATATTTTGCTTAGCAATCTGTAAGGACAAACTCCAATATACTTTCTATAGAATCAACTAGACAGTCAGACTTAATCTAGATAAAAAGTATATTAAAGAGTTTATATGTCAATATCTCGATTTGATATATACTCAAGCAAATAGAAATCTGCGAGTCTTTATCAAATACTAGAAAGATAACTTGGATGGTACCAAAGACCAATATCCAAGTGTCAATCAATTTAAATCAACAACCAGTAGGTCGGATATTCTAATTGATTGAACAACGCACAACCTGTGAAATTTCAATTATATAACAAAATATAATACGGAATAGAAATAACACAGACATCAGAATTTTGTTAACGAGGAAACCGCAAATGCAGAAAAATCCCGGGACCTAGTCTAGATTGAACACACACTGATTAAAAGATGTTACACCAATTGAAAAATAGGGGGTCTAACAACCACACCCAATATTTCGTTTGGCAATCTGAATATACAAACTCCAATATACTTTCAAGAGAATCAACTAGACAGTTAGACCCAATCTATAAAAAGTATATCAAAGGTTTTATATCTTTATCTCTTGATTCAAATTCCGCAATCAGCAAATAGGGATTTGCGAGCCCGATTGAATATAAGAGGATTAACTTGAACGGTACCAAAGACCAATGTTCAAGTGTCAATCAATTCACTCAACAACCCTAAGGTCGGATACAAGAACTGATTGATCTTAACGTACAACCTGTGATATTTCTATTATATAAATATAATGCGGAAAAAAAATAACACAGACACCAGAATTTTGTTAACGAGGAAACCGAAAATGCAGAAAAACCCCGCGACCTAGTCCAGAATAAACACACACTGATTAAAAGTTGTTACACAAATTTCCTAATACCTATTCAGACTAGATGTAATACCTGATTCAACACTTATAGAACTCCTAGCAGAATACCGATTCTCTTTAGGAACTCTTCACACAAATCTTCTAGCAGAACGCAAAGTTCTCTTTAGAAGATACACCAACACGATTGAAACGATTTGATATTTTGTTTGTACAAAACACCGGTTTGATTTCCCTTTAGATGTAAATCAAGGTTTTGGAAATCTTGTGTTTATTTTGATAAAAAAAATTACTAGGTAAAAGTAATATCAAAACAAACTTGTAGATTAGGGTTTTAACTTACAATCAGTATGCGTACACACAAGGAGTCCGTGAACCTGATTTCCGTAAGTAAACTTGGGTGATTCCAAAGATTAATTTCTAAGTTAAGAAAACCCTAATAATTCTACAACAAGAACAAATAAAATAAATCTAGAGATATCTTGTTTCAAACTTCTTAAGGATTTTTACGAGATACCTTAATCGAAGTTTTCTTTCTAGCTTCCGGTTTCGACTAACAAGTGTTGGTATACGATCGGAAACTGAAATCTATAAAAACCTAGGGTTCATGATCAACAAGTCTTGAATGGTTTTATATCAAAAGAAAAAAACCATAGAATAGACAAGAGGTGAAAAACCTAGATTACAAGTTGTATGATCAATCACGAAGATTAAATCCAACTTGGCTTTGTGATCCCCAATACAAAGACTTTTATCTCACTCTTGTTCACGAAGAACAGATAACATGGAAACAACCTACAAAGCTTACGCCAATTTTCCAAGGGGATGAAAAACGTGTAAACTTACGAACCCTTTATTTATAGTGAACAATAGCTTGGAAGCTAAGCAAAGTTATTTTCCTTTTTCAAGACTCTCCTAATTATGGGAGTCTTTCCTAAGTTATAAATATTATGCATAAATAATTAATTAGCAAATAATTATTTATGTGAATAAATCACATTTTAACTTAGGTAGGAATTAAAAGTTATCACAAACACTTTAATATGGTAATCAAATATGTTTGGATTAATAGACATCTTGCCTAGACAAGGAAACATCACCAACTTGACCAAAAATAGCTTTTAGTCACGTAATTGGGCCCAAGTCCATGAACTGTTACAATAGCCCATGGATTGTTTCCTACTAACAAACTTTAGTAAATCACTCATAACTTCATTGTTATAACTCGGAATTGAGTGATTCTTGGCTCATTGGATTCATAATCTCATTCACTATAACATGAGATTCTTTACAAGAATAAAGGTTATTTTCTCCAAGGTCATGAATCAAATAACCTAAAGTATATATACATAAATGTACATTTACCGTCATCGGAATTGTTCCATAGAGTGAGCATATATCTTGATAGATTAGAAAGGTGTAATTGAACAGGAATCCAAATGAAATCAATCACATACCTTTTTGTATGAAGTACTTGTTGATGTCTTCTTGTAGTCTTCAATTTTCATCCTTTAAGGATAGATTCGATTCAACTTCTTAGACCTAATCTAGTCCGAAACTATCTTTAGTATGCTGAATCAAGAATGCATTTTGGCAACTATGACAACTAACTTGACATACCAACGCTAGTGGGTTCAACCGAGCAGTGCTCTAACAGCTTTTAATGCAGCTCATTTATTCTTTAAGGAAGTAGTACGTCTACATGGTATGCCTATGACTATAACTTCTGACAGAGATACTAAGTTTTTGAGCTACTTGTGGAAATCTCTTTGGATGAGATTTGGAACTAAATTGCAGCACAGTACAACTGCACATCCATAAACTGATGGTCAAACTGAGGTTGTTAATCGTTCACTTGGGAATTTAATAAGAGCAAAAATAGATGACAATAAAGAGAAGCAATGGGATATTTTGCTGCCTCACATGGAATTTGCATTCAATACTTAAGTCAATAGATCCACAGGAAAGACTCCATTTGAGATTGTTTATTCAGAGGTTCCAAATTATGTACTTAATTTAGTGGTTCTACTCAAGGTTTCCAAAGCTAGTGTTCAAGCTGACAAGATGATAGACAAAGCTGCACAAATTCACCAAGAAGTGAAGACTAAACTTGAAGATCCTAATGCCAAATACAAGGCAATTGCAGATGAGCACAGACGACTGAAATTTTTTCAAGAGGGAGATTTAGTTATGATTCATCTCCGAAAAGAACGTTTCCCTACAGGTACATACAACAAAACTAAGATGAAGAAATACGGTTTTTTCAAGATTTTGAAAAGGATTAGTGATAATGCTTATACTATTGATTTTCCTTCAAACTGGGGTATCTCTAACATTTTTAATGTTCAAGAGATTTTTACTTTTCATGGAGATGTTTGAACAAAAAAAAACAAACTCGTGGACGAGTACTTTCAAGAGGGGGGGACTGATGTAAAACATCTCTAGAAACTTCTTACTTGTTTTTCAAGTTTGTTATTTCCTGTTTTAGTCTTTTACGTGTTTCTTCTTTTAGAGTTTGTTAATTTTTAGAATTCTTATTTTTAGCCTATATAAACAGGTTATTAACGTCCTTTGTAGAACACATTCAATATTATTAAGATTATTAGTTTTTTTATCCATGCGATGCACGAGTCAGTTTCTTGCTTATGGAATGTTGGACGCTTGTTAGAGTGTTCTTATAGGTAATCATATGAAGGAGACACACTACTATTGGCAAAATGTAAAAGCTACACTGGATGGCAAATGAGCCGTTTACCAAAAAAATAAAATAATAATAATAATAATAAACAAACAAAAGGAGGGATTTTAAGTTTAAAATTTATTAAGAAATTCTAAACTTTGTGCGAGAAGATAATTTTTTGCAATTCATCCTTCTTTTTCACATGGAAAACTGAATGTATGAAAGATTTTGGGGTGAAGGAGTGTTGAAAGACCTCAATAGTATGATCAAATTAGATCTAATTGGTAGTTCTTCCTTCGTTTCGAATGAGTGATTAGAATTTTCACTTATAAATAATATTAGAATTTTCTTCTTCTTACTAACCAATAAGCTAATATCTTAGTTGGTGTGCAAAAAAATAAAATGAAACAAAAAGGGACATGTAAAAATATATTCTAAGGGAGACATTGTAATAAAAAGGAATATCTTCTTAGCATTTCTATCTTCTTTATTCTTGCCGTAAAAATGTTATCTCTGTCTATGTCAGGAACGACCACTGTCTCGGATGTAAAGCATTCTTTCGTTTCTTCTTTGTCTTAGTAAAGAAAAAATATGTCCAACAAAATGAATATAATTTTTATGTTATTTTTCATTCACCGCTGAATCATTAGTCATGTCAGTATCCTATTTACATCAACTCTTGCATTCACGTAACTGAATAATTGCATAGCACCCATTGTAGCATGTCATTGCGCCTCCAAATTGATACAACGGAACCATACATTATCGAAGCAATTACATATGGTTAGCACCAGTAAAGAGATAATACGGCACACACAACGTATAAGAAGTATCGAAACATTAGGACCAGCCAATACAAAACTATCTTAACAATATCATCTTACACTAAGAGTACCAAAACCGATCAAGTCTTGGCATATTAGTTCTTTTTTTTTGTATAGAAAAGGATTTTCAAATGTTACTCAAGCTGGAAATAGAAATATTCTGCTCTGTAATGGCACCCGGTATGATCATTTATGAAAATCCTTTTCTCATACATTAAGACTAGTGCATTAGGAGCATATGCACTTCGAATCATCATTTATGAAAATCATCTGTGATTAAATGTACCATGCTCAACACTAAAGTCCTTGATAAACAATGAAATCTACATGGAAAATTGAGGCCAACACATCGTATATGTTCAATAATAGATAAACTAAAAGTGTCAATAATAATCTTGCCCATTAATTCAAAATACTTAGTCATGAAACTCAGACAAAATAGATTCCAAACTAATTAAGTAAATAATGTTATCTAAAAATTGATAATTAACCAATATAAATACCTAATAATAAACCAATCCTATTGAGAAAATAATAAAGAGTTCATACTCTTCTATTGCAACATATTTAAAGTGTATAGTACTCATTGAAGCTCCATAAATTGATTGCCTTAAATAAACTTTTAGAGCTCATATTCTTGTTGTCTTAAATACTTTTGCATCTCCTAGTCATCGAAATCGGGACACATCATATCTCTGAAAAAATATCGTTCAACAACTTGATTCTTTATAAATTCTTCCATTTCAATGATGACGTAGGATATGTTGATATTTTGTTAAGCTAAAATGGGAATGTAGTGTTGGTTTTCTTGTGGTAGCTTGGCGGTCCTTTTTCATTTATCTTTTTCCCCACCTTAAAATAATTTTATAATAAATTAGAATAAAAATGCACAAAAATAATAATCATATGATACAAAAGCGAGAACGAAATACAAAGATCATAAGAAATTAATTAATGGTATAAAGCTTTGAAATATCATCTAGCTGCGTAAAATTAAAATCAATGCAGTGGGATATTTTTAACATCTTCAGTAATCAAGGATGTGTTGATATTTTTCTCATGAAACTTTTCTTTGTGATTTTCATATTGTATGTATTTGTTCTCCCCGCTCAGTGTTCATATTGGTTAGTTATTTTTGAAGGATTTGTTATTTTCGAAGGAACTATATTTTAAAAACACATAGTAGCAACCACTTCTGCTTTTGTGAAGTAAAATCGTATTGAATGGGAAATATCATTTTTCGTTCAATGTTTTTGTTGCCTATGTCCTGTCTACTATTCTGACCTTCATTGAAGCTATACTTGCTTCATTCACCATATCCGTCAAAAATGGATCAACTTGAGGGTTCTCCATGTTGTATTAATGTTCTCAGAGTCTAGATAGTGCAACGATATTCAGTATTCTTGTATGGGTTTTGTTATTTTGTGCATCCATGCACAAGATAACACCCAATCATTGCGTTTAGAATGTGCAAAAACCATTAGAAAAATAAGAGAGATGTTTTGTACTTATAACAAAACCCTTCTTGTATAGGTAGTAGATAGATTTTCCAGTGGTAATATATGGTTAATTTTATATATTAGTCATCTTATAGGAAAATTTCTTTAAAAAAGTACTTATTTAATATTACATGTAATTCAAAAAGGAACCACAAGGTAAATTTTGGATACGATTTCCTTATTTAATATTACATTTAATTCTCTCTATAATATATTATTTCTGTAAATATATGCTACCTATTTTGATTTTTTCTTAAATAAAACCAATCTTATTTTGCTTCAAACTAATAAATAAATCCGATTTTTATCATTTCCCTTCTTAATTCTACACTAATTCTACTTAATTTGATATAAATACATTATACCCTCTTTCAAAAAAATAAAAATATATATCATACCTAATTTGATACTTTCTCTCTATAAAAATTTGCTACTTAATTTGATATATATTATACCTAAAAAAATTGTAATTGGTAATATTAATTTATTTTATACTTATTTTACACCGTCCTGGCATATTCTGTCTCAGATTTCTTTCTCTTTTACCATTAATTGCATCTATTTTTATTAAAATATTCTTAATATGAGAATAACATCTACATATTTCTTTTTACTCTACGATAGACTCATAAGTTTTCTTCATTCTAGCGGTTGCTAGGATATTAGAGGCCGAAGTAAGTGTAAGCTAATAAAAAATAAAAAAGACTTCCAGGTTTGATCAATGCACGCAATAGTCGTCATCGCATTAATCATGCATGGATCAAGCATCTTTTAAAAATCAAAACATATGACTAAGGCTAACCAAATTCGTTTCAAAATTCCACCAATTCTATTTGACCGGAGACTGGTGTCTTGCGCATTTCAAGCGCGGCAAGTAAAATTTAACCCTCATGTCCCAAAACCATTGAGAAATGGATAGCAGATGTTACCAAGGAAAAAGCGTGCTAAAATTTTGGTATAATAAGCTTTAAAAATTGATAGCACAATCATTTTGATTATACCAAAGATTAAATAGTCTTAACAGTGTGCTTTCAAAAACAAATTGCCTCTAAAAATTGCAAAAATATGATAGGCAGATAAGCAGTTTTCTCTACTAATAGAAATTCAGTTGAAACATAATCTTTTTCCACCTCTAATCAGTGCCCATTTCCATCTTAGAGTGATTTGTTTGCTTCTTCCTTCTTCTTCTTTTTTCCCGATGTTTGCTTCGGATTTGGATGGCGTCTGTGGCTGGTGACACTGTGTTTCTCCACTATTTGCTGATTTCCCAAATGATACTCGCACCTTTGTCTACAACATGTAAACTAAATCATAGGTTAATAGTTGTGTGTTGATAAGATATTTTAACCTACACGAAAATTACACAACATGCATTGGTATTTGATCTTTTAGATTCCCCAGGTTTCTCCTGTGCTGCGAAATTAATAGATTGATCCTTAATATTTGGTTTAGAAAAAAGAATACCAAACTAAACGTAAGGTTCAATTTCATGGATTCATTATTCATTGCTAGGCATGATCAAAACCAACAGAAAATATAGAAGGAAAAAAAAATTCATCACCTTAAAAGTGAACCCAAAGATACCATTTCATTGTTTCATCATCAATTGCGAGGACCCATTTCATTATTTCATCATCAACTGCGGGGACATATCATCAACAACTGCGGGGACAAAATCAACAAAAAAAAAAAAACTAATCAACGAAAAATACAAACAAAATAATAAAAGCATGGAAGAAGAAAAACCAACAACTGTGGAAACGATGAGAGTTTGCCGAGTGATTTATATATATTTTTACAATGCCCAGATTCTCCATATATAGAAGATGATTCCATAATAAAAGATCATATTTTGGAAATAATATCAAATCTCAGTCTCAAATTTATGATTTTTTTTATAATGTTGGGCAATTCCAGTTATTTTTGGTACCAATATATATTTTTTTTAAAATATTTTTTTAAAAATATTTTTATGAATTATTCCATAAATAGAAGAAGATATTTTGGAAATAATATTAAATTAGAGTCTTAAATTTATGCATTTTTAATAATATTGAGCAACCATGGTTATTTTTGGTAGCCATATTTATTCTTTGAAATATTTTAGGAATAGAGATTATTTTATTTTTATTTTTATGTATTATGATATTAAGAAAAATACTTAACACTTTTAGAAATCGGATCTATTGTAATATATTTTTTATTTTAGTAGACTTATTTTTCTTTTAATTATGGTATAAAATGATTAAGTAAAATAATGTGAAAATAAGTTTATTATTTTGTTTTCAATTGAATTTTTGTTTGCTCGTATTAATATTTGTTTGCTTTAAATTTTAATGATGCTTCATTTTTTTTAATCAATTTTGTAATTCTCTATTTTTGGACAGGATCGATAAAATTTTTGTTTGCAAAAAAGATTCAACGTCAGATTCAAAGGATAGTACCCATGACCAATTTAATTTTTCAATTTTATTTCATTTGTTTGATCAATTTATTTGATCAATTTTATTTTTTCTAATTCTCATTGAAAATGTAATCTAATTTGGTTTTTAACTGATAGAATGGTGTTGTTATTAGTAAAAAATTATTCTGAGAAATGTAACCGGACATTGGACATTAGATATTTTATTTATTTATTTATTATGCGACTGATTTGTGATTGATACATGATTGATTTAATTTTTTGATTTTACGATGAAGTTATGTGTTTGAGTTTTATATTAATTTATTTTTGGCAACATTGTATTTTTGTTGATAATTGTTTTAGTTAATAAAATATTTGTTTTCCAATGAAATAAATCTCGTGGGACCAGATAAATAAATTAGGAAAAATTAGTGGGACCAGAATTAACCAGAAGCGAGAATCAACCAAAAGCGAGAATCAACCAGGAGCTCCGGTGAATGAGAGCGCTCGAAAAAACTCTGTTATTATATAAAAAATTACCAAACCTCTGTTTCAGAGAATCCAAACCTCTTATTTTTCTTTTAACTTGTTTAAGTTACCTTGGTCCCTTCGCATCACCTTTCTTCCTTTCACATCTCCTATAACCTCTGTGTTGTATTCTTCTCAACAATTTCTACAAATGCTACATTACCTGTACAGGGAATATAGCCTTATGTTGGCTCACAAGGCATAACAAAATAAACTACAGCATTTCCTATTCAAATAAACCCTATTTGAATAGGAAACAAAAGCTAAAATTTCTTATTCTCTAATATCAAGTCTTTCCATGATAAATTTGCAGAACCATCCAGCATTGACACTTACGTTACCGTATTCGAAAGAAACACTATTAAAGTTGAAATTGCACCGCAACGAAATTAGACATGAAGCATCAAGATTGGGGCTTCATTGCAACAAAACAAGACATAGGGAATGGAATGGGACATTGAGTTTTGATCAAAATAGCCTCGCGTTTTTAGGGGCCACCCGAAAGGATTTAGGGGCCATCAATTTATACCCAGCCAAAGACTCTAGTTAAGGGGTACCCTATATGATATTGAAGTTACATAAATGCCCTTCTGGTAAAACTGTATAAAAACCAAATCAAAAAATTCTACTCATTTCAACTGTATAAGAACGCGAAGAACGCGTACCCGGCAATGTAGTCGGTGGTGGCGATTCCGATAGTCAAACACTTCGTCAACTTCAAATGGCCCCAATTAGGTAAGAATCTATCATTTTTGGGGTTTATTTCGCTTTAATTCGTCGAATCGAGAAAAAAAAATTCTAGGGTTTTCGGTTATTTAACCAGATTCGGGCGATATTCATGCTTATTTAATTCCGAATGTAGTCGTGTTCTTCATTTCTCAAGAACATCGACAGTATTCGGGAGAAAGATTTGATAATTATCTGTCGAATATTGGTGGCCATATCTTTCTGGATACAAACTGCTAATAATCGGTAGTTTAATGAATTTTTTGGCTACCGAATATATTTAAGTAGACACACAGTATTCGGAAGAACACTCACTACCGAATGTATATATTGAAAAAATCTCAAAATTTCTGATATAGGAAAAATCCCATTTTGGGGCCAGTATTTGGGCCATCGTACATTCGGAACTTTACAAAAAACCTATCCTCCGAATATTACAAGTTCAAAACAAACCACGCCATGGCTCCAGGTGGTTCCAAGGGCCAATATTGAAGGTTAGACAGCCCAGATTCGGAAGTTTTGGTAACTAATTTAACTTCCGATTAGTTCAAAGACAAAATTTGAAAAGTATAAGTTTTTCCCAAATTTTTATTTTTGGGCCATCGTACATTCAGAACTTTACAAAAAACCTATCCTCCGAATATTACAAGTTCAAAACAAACCACGCAATGGCTCCAGGTGGTTCCAAGGGCCAATATTGAAGGTTAGACAGCCCATATTCGGAAGTTTTGGTAACTAATTTAACTTCCGATTATTTCAAAGACAAAATTTGAAAAGTATAAGTTTTTCCAAATTCTGATTTTTGGGCCATCGTACATTCGGAACTTTATAAAAAAACCTATCCTCCGAATATTACAAGTTCAAAACAAACCACGCCATGGCTCCAGGTGGTTCCAAGGGCCAATATTGAAGGTTAGACAGCCCATATTCGGAAGTTTTGGTAACTAATTTAACTTCCGATTATTTCAAAGACAAAATTTGAAAAGTATAAGTTTTTCCCAAATTCTGATTTTTGGGCCATCGTACATTCGGAACTTTACAAAAAACCTATCCTCCGAATATTACAAGTTCAAAACAAACCATGCCATGGCTCCAGGTGGTTCCAAGGGCCAATATTGAAGGTTAGACATCCCATATTCGGAAGTTTTGGTAACTAATTTAACTTCCCATTAATTCAAAGACAAAATTTGAAAAGTAAAAGTTTTTCCCAAATTCTGATTTTTGGGCCATCGTACATTCGGAACTTTACAAAAAATTATCCTCTGAATATTACAAGTTCAAAACAAACCATGCCATGGCTCCATGTGGTTCCAAGGGCCAATATTGAAGGTTAGACAGCCCATATTCGGAAGTTTTGGTAACTAATTTAACTTCCCATTAATTCAAAGACAAAATTTGAAAAGTAAAAGTTTTTCCCAAATTCTGATTTTTGGGCCATCGTACATTCGGAACTTTACAAAAAATTATCCTCTGAATATTACAAGTTCAAAACAAACCACGCCATGGCTCCATGTGGTTCCAAGGGCCAATATTGAAGGTTAGACAGCCCATATTCGGAAGTTTTGGTAACTAATTTAACTTCCGATTAAGTTTTGGTAACTTCCAACTTAATCGGTAGATAAGAATTTAAGTTTGCCACCGAATGTCTTATTCGGAGGTAATACGTGTATCGTTAACAACCGATTGTAGTGCACCAATGATACGAAACCTCAACGACCATATTTTCAGAAACCTCAACGGCCATATTTTCCAAATAATTCCATCCTCCTTCCACTTTTCTTCAAATAGCCTATCCTCTTCCTTACGTTCTTCCATGGTTAATTTACTAATGCGCTCATCCTCTTCCTTTGACCTCTTGGTACCCTTCCTTGGTCTTTTAGCTTGGAAATGATGATGGCAATTGGTTTTGAGATTGCATTGAATGTGCCACGTACATTGCAAGTTTTGGGCTTCCGGAAACACTACCGTTATTGCATGCATTAAGGCTTGATCGTTATCCGTTACAATAACCCTTGGAAAATTATCACCGTTATAAATGGACCTCAACGTCTCCGACATCCAAATGTAACTCACATTGTTCTCATGATCCATTAAACCCCATGCAATCGTAAACGTGTTTTTGTCCGAAGTATGGCAAGCAATGTTCAACAACGGCATGTTATACTTGTTTGTCTTATAAGTAGCATCTATCAACAAAATTTGATGAAAGCATTGAGCCAATTGGATCATTTCGGGATTATCTTACTTAAGATCGCACTCGCTTTTTGGATCCGCATAGACCTCACCGTCTGCATTTGATGTGGTTTTAACTTGGCAACCATTACATGTCCAATTAAATCCAACGGATCATCATGGTTGTGACAACCGTTATCAACTTTATACATTTTATACTCTTTACCTTTAATACCATCGGGCTTATATAAGACAATCTTAAATGGGCATCCTATCTTCTTGGTATTGCTTTGGTATTTCCTATTCGTCTTCCGTATGTATTTACTATTCTTTCCCTCGTGACTCTTTCGCGTCCCACCTCGCTCACAAATCATTTCAAATCGAGTGTCACTAACATGATTATTTTGAACTACCACGCACATGTTATCTTTTGCCTTGTTCATAAGCCATTCCTTTGCCTCCTTCTTACTTCCAAATGTCTAAACGTGCATAAAACAAAACAAATCTAATAAGCATAACCATTTAACATATAAATTTTGAAAAAAAGAAAAAAGTAGTAATGAGTATACCAAATCGTTTGCATAGTATAGGGAAGTGTCGGGCCTCAAATAGAAGTCATCAAAAAACTCTTCAACGGCCTGCATATGAAAGCAACAAATTATTATACAATAATCGGAGGTTATTAAATAAGTCAAACTTCCGAATATTCTATATTCGGAATCCTATCGGTTACCCAAAACACCCGATTTATGCAAATGAATGTACACAGTTTACTGAGTGCAAAAAATGATATAATCGGAAGCTAAAATGTATAGTAAACCAGCCGAATATAAATAACCGGAAGATAACTTTAATCGATAAACATCCGATTTTCAAGTTTTCGGAAATTTTGTTTCGAGGCCACTGTTATATTCGGCAGTCAAAGAATGTTAAACTATTACCGATTGTAAAGGATATGAATACCGAGTTTTGAAATTTTCTAAGGAATTCGTTTTTGGGGCCATTCGGGGGTAAATAATTCTACATAACTACCGAACGTAGATATTTTTGGAAAACCAGTTTGGGGTTTTTTCTCATATTCGGCAGTAAACTAGTATCTTGTAACTACCGAATATACATATTTGGTACTCAGTGTGTTATATTCGTAGGTTTATTCTACAAATTATCTACCGATTCTGGGTAGTTCATGGCATTCAATGCATGCAATAATCGGTTTTTCTTGTTCACAAAAGCACACAAACGCATGCAAATCGAGTATTTGAGTTTCTTAACACAATACATGTGTTTTACATGCATCGTTAGCTTCAATATCGGGCGATTCTCCATTTTCTTCCATGAAAGGGTCGTCTATGTTTTCCTCTCCACAAAAGTTTGGATCATTCAACATATACCCCAAATCGTCTTCTCTAAACGGTCGTGAACCTTCAACATTTTGTTCTTCGTCATGATTCTCACCTTCTTCTTCATATCCATCCATTTTTGTAGTGATAAAATGGGTTTTCTCTTTTTTTCCTTCACCTTCTTTTCTATAACTCTAACAACTCAAAAATGAAAAAAGAAATGGAAAAAATGAAACACAAATCATTCTAATACTGCACCGACTACAATCGGAAGTCTGGGAAATATTTTGGCTTCCGATTGCAATCGGAGGATAACAATGCTATCATATCCTCCGAATATATAAGGGTAATTTCGCCATTACGAGTTACGCGAGATAAGGGCAGGCTACATTTTTCCTTTGAGTGACCTTTTTTGTTTTATTGTTGACCCCTAAATCCTTTCGAGTGGCCCCTAAAAACGCGAGGCAAAATAGGGTCCAACGATAAGATGGAAGGATCTTATTGGTGGTGGTTCCCACCAACCACAAGAATAGATGAAGTAGACAGACACAACCACAAACAGCCCATGTTATGTTATCTAACCATCTCCAGATTCCAAATCCTTTTTCTATTGAGAGATGAGAAGTAAGACTAGTGTTTGACTGTTAATTTGTCTTTCCAACGAAAACTTCAAATTTCAGAATATTCGAAAAATGCCAGCTACTAGCAAACACACACCCATGAACAATGATACCAGCAGTGAAAGCTCTTGTTCAGCTGACAACAGCACAAAAAACAACACCTAAAGGCTCACCTCATTTGACCAGAAGATCATTCAAATCAGAGTACGCTACATCATTCTCACACGTACAATCACACATGCACATATACACAAAATCATGCACATTTTCATGACCACGGCCAGGATTTGCGAAAATGAACTGAAAGAATAGACCAATGATGAAGCTGCTTATGTGATATAAAGTGTCTAAATGATTAATTAATTAATTTACAAAACCACATTTCTTTTGTTGATTCAGAAACTAAAGGACCCAGATATTTAAGAAAAGAAAAAAAAGTTTAAAATTTACAAATCATTCTGTTGTTGTTGTTGATGCTTTGTTTTGACATCTTGATTATCTTGACGTTTGTTTTTGAAGTAAGATCAGGTTGATCATGGTTGCTTGTTCCATAATGGTAGTACTCTGGTGATCTTTGAGTGATCTGTGTTTGGTAATGATCATGATGAGATTTCTTGTTGTTTTTCCTATGAATAATACTAAAAGAACCAAGTTTTCTTATCCTGGACGACGATGATGATGAGGAGGACTCTGATATTGTTTCAAGTTTAGGTTTCCATTGTTTAGAACAACCAACCAACTGACTGTAATCTTTTTGTAACTGAGGTGTATTACAAATCCTCTGTTTTACTCGATCTTCATCTTCATTTTCTTCATCATCTTCTTTGACTGATGAAGGTGATTCCATTAATTTTGATATAAACTCATCTGATACTCTAATCTGTAACGACCCAGATGCTGTTTTTCTTATATCAAACGGTTGACAACTTTTAACCTTGTTTAAAACATCGGCGTTCTTCCTAACTTTGGCTGTCAGCACCGAATTGGTGGATGAAACCGAAGAGGGAGTAGTATTGAGAGGAGATACCTGTGATGATGATTTAGAAGCGGCAGCAAAAGAAGCAATGGTAACAAAAGAAAGAACGGATTGGAAGAGATGCTGAGGAAGAAGAAAGTATTTGTGACCTAACTGAAGCTTATCTTTTTCAGATAAAGCTTGAATCTTTTGACCAATATAGAACGAATCAGAATGACATATAAGATGTTTAGGGAATTCCGTCATGAGATCTGATGCATTGATTGGTTTGTTATAGATTTTCACTAAACCATCTGATTTTATGACTTTGATTGTTGTTGTACCAGCACCACCACCACCGCCTTGATGTTGAGGTTGAGGTTGTTGTTGTTCTTCTTCTTCTCCTCTGATATGTATACAAGAGATATGATTCCATATCAATGGAACACACGGCCATGGTATCATTTGTAAGCTTATCAATGATTTTAAGCCCATCTTTCCTATCTATACTCCCATATATGTGAGTAAAACCTTGCTTGCCGATTTATATATATATATATATATACACGAGAGAAGGAGAAGAAGACTGAGAGATGAAGGAAAGGATTTAGCCGTTATGCTGAATATTAAGAGAGTCTATATGGTCGGTGGAGTATTCAATCGATCTTGCTTTGATTTGAACAATTTAGACTTGTCAAGTGTGTGTGTGGTCGGGTTCTTTATTTATATAGTATGAGCAAAGGACAGGTGAATTGAATTGAATAATATAAAAAGTTAGGGGTTGGGATTTTGGGGTATGGGTTATTTTTTAAACTTTAAAAGGTGGTGGTGGGCTTTCAAGCACAGCGGCAGGGGACCAGCGCATTTACAGAGTGTATTTGACTCAAAAGAACTCTCTCTCTCTCTCTGCCTCTCTGTTAAAGCTTCTTCGTTTGACTGCCGTCGCCCGTAGTACTTTTGTTTCCTTAATTAACTATGAAGATTACTTAAGTATAATAATAATGTATCGTGATAATAGAGAAAAAGGGGCTGTTTGATTTGAGACGACTCGATGACTGAGATTGACCACCGATAGTTTATACACAACATGTAGAGAATTATCGTCTTCGTCTGTACTACAAAAATATGTCTATGTCTGATATAGTGTTTGATCCGGTGGATATCAGACAGGGCGGGTGCAATAATTGACAGGGGGGCGGCAGATACAAACGGCCGTAAAATTTAATGGACAGAGAGAGAGATGTAGTAACTTGTAAGCACAGAAACAAAAGAAAACGAAAAAGAGTAAAAAAGAACAAACCGTGAAGGCTTGAATTTTCAATTACAATTGATTTCCACTCCCGCCTAAAGTAAAAAAGATCTCATTCTCATATTCAAAGAAGACTAGATCTCACCTAATTAGTCAATCCTACTAATTAATGTCATTATTGATTAACTATTAAGCTCTTTTATGTGTTGTAAATTATGCTCGGTAAGATGACATAATCCATTTGTTTATTTTTCAATGACTAAGAAAAATATGTTGAATATCTACATGATTTATGATAAGGAAACCACTATTAGTTATTAGCAAGCGGTACCAATTAGCCGATCCAACTATTAACATTCGTTTATATTTTTTTTAACCTATATATAATGTATCAGCTCATGCTAAAATGGTTTCTAAAAGCATATGACTTATGCTTTGATTCGTATGAGTTGTCTTAATTTTTCTCAAAACACTCTGAATCGGGATTTGGAAGCGAAATTAACATGAATCGGGTAAATTTTTTTAATTATGGAATTAACTTATCACCTGCCACCACTCAGCTAAAATAGCTTCAACCATTGTGCCAAATTCTTGTGTTTGATCATAATTGACCCATATTAAACTTATATAAATATTATTTTCTTGTTTGAATGATATTAGAAGTATTTAATTAATTTATAACTTACCAATAACAACTACTCCCTCCGTACCTATTATATAGGCGGAGAAGTAGTATTTTCTTAGAATAAGAAAATGTTTAGTTTTCATACATTTCCTTCTACTTTCCAAATTTATCCTTACCTTATTCCAATAAAAATATTATTTTATATATCTCTATCTCACGTGTAAAACTAGATTGTATGATACCCATGCATCATTAATAGGGGTTTATGTGGAAAAAACAATTTTGGAAGTGGAGCTCCGCCTATGTAATGGTACTACAAAAATTTAAACTCCGCCTATATAATAGGTACTGAGGAGGTAATGTTAATGTTATTTATAGCAAATTATTCAATTCAAACATCAATCATGAGCTTACGCTTCATGATTCAACAGACGCATCGACTCTTAAAAATAAAAAGCAAGCCACGCTTCGCTTCACGATTAAAAAACCTTGCATGCTAATATTGGTATCTGCTGGATAAGGATGTGGAACTGTATTTTTAAAATATGCTAGATCAATGTGTACCCACATTGCTCATATCGAAATCGTCGATTATTCTTTTGGGCGTAAAATTAATGTTACCAAAAAATGAAAAATCAATTTTTATTACGCACTTATGTTTATCTGATATAGGAGTCTTAAAATGGTTTTTTTTATGGAAATCACATATCAATTCATTCAAACCAAAATAGTGATTACATGATTGTGCACAAGATTATCTAAAACACCAAAATACAAGATAAATGGCAAGATTGTATAATTGTTTCTTTCTCTCTTTCCTTTCTATCTATTTTTTCTTCCCTTTCTCTCTCTTCTCTTCCCTTTCTCAAAAAAAACAAAAAAACCCTAAATTCTTTTAATCTTTATTACTCAGATTTGGTCATTTTGAACAAGATAGTATTATTTTTTGAAGCTTTAGATAATATTTAATTGAATAAGATGTTTCTGCATTGGTTTTGGTGTCTTTCGATATATATCTTCGTCGATTTGGGTAATTTTTCTTCATCGTTGTAGGGTGAGTTTTTCAAACTTTCATGGCTGATTCGTGCCTTATTATTATCGATTTAAAAGCATTGACGATTCATCAAGACATCGTTTTGAATCCATACCCAAGTGATTTAGAGCATCCGAGTTCGTGTGGATCTACAAGTTTATGGCAAAGTACTCATTTCTTTTGGGAGCATCTCTTACCGAAGAAGAACACTATCAGATTAAATGGTGATATATCATCATCTCTCCCTTATACGTACGTAAACAAAAATTCGGAAGATACTTCATTTTACTGTTTTCTGGCTGATATGGAAAGAAAGGAATAATTGGGTGTTTGGAGAGAGTCTAAATATGCAACATAAACCATTGTTATAATCAAGCAAACAGACTATAGCATTTTTGAAATTTTTAAGTTTGATAGTTCTAAACAATTGTAAACAACAAGGAAACTCTTATGAGTATGTAAACTAACTTATTTGGTTTTTGTGACTACATATTCTCGTAAATACCTTTCTCGTTTAATGTAGTTTTAAAAAGAAACATATTTTTGTCAATATCTTTTTCGATTTATTGTTCTTTCTCTTCGCAATGTACTCATATTGATATTTATTGTTGCGATGAGACACGTGTTAACCTAGTTACCAGAAGGAGGACAAAGCGTCTAGAACAATGGCATTTATCTACAGGGTGTCATATGAATAGTAATCGCCATTTAAAATAAGACTAAAATGAATTAAAATCCCGCTTTAGCCAAGACGATGACGACGAGTGATCTTTCGGCGGGAATCTAGCTTAGACTCTCTAATCTTAGCTGGTATATAAGTAAGTCTTTCTTGAGTAAAAAGAACTTCAAACTTCGATATTCTTAAAGAACCCACCATTAGAATAAAATAAAGCATGAAAGCGAAAGCATTGCAGCCAAGATATTGGAATCGAGACACTCAAATTTTAGACCTAACTTTATCGGTATCATCATGTGAGGCGTTTGCACGAGATGCATATAAACTACCAACTTCGTCGTTTCCACATTTGTGAATCTTTATACAGTAAACAGAAGAATGGAAAAATGTCTTGCGAATATGCTACATTTTTATTAATTTTCGCGCTTTATGAATTAGATTATAGTAGTTTTTAGTTTTGTTTGGAGATTGATCGACACCAAACTTTACATAAAACACCTAGAGAGTAATAGAAAACAAACACCTTTGAGATGTTATTGGTATGCAAGATTGGAGTTGTCCACAGCTTGTACACACTTCACAAGTACAGAATAGAATGTGGAATTGTTTTCGTGTACAAAGTTTCTTTTGTTTAGGTAATATAAAAGAGATATCATTACTTCTGTTTTTGTTATCCAAACAGTCTGTCAGTGTTCTGTAAGGTTATCAGTAAATTAAACGTAGAAAGATTACTTGATAAACTAATAAGTTTTTGTTTTCTTATAGCGCGTTTGGACACAGTTTTGCTTCTGACTTCTACTTTTGCAGAAGCAGAAGTCAAAAGTCCAGATATTTTATTTCACAAAAAATCGATTTTTTTTCTTCTTTTAGAAGTTGTTCTGAAATTCTGTACCCAAACTGACTTTTACTTCTGGACGTGTATACGAATGCGCTATTAATATCTTGTTTTGGGTCAGATGGTAAGAAAGAAAAACCGTGTAAGATCGAACTTCTATGTTTTGAGCAAATCAAACATGGAATACCCCAAGAGAATCTATCTCTTGAATCAACGGTACTACTACTATATCATAGTCATAGAATAGAATAGAACAGCAAAGCAGGGTCAGTTTATGATGACACTCTTAAGATACACCTAATCTGGTACACTAATTATCTCAACTCAAGACATTGTTATTTGGTTAGAAATTCTTAAAACCAAGAAAGTTAGAAAAACTGGTACAGTCAAACACCGTGCAGTGGTGCTGACACTGACTACTGCTGTGTGTGTGTTGGATGGATAAGCTAATTGGTGGTGGACCATGAATATATCTTGGTAATTTCACTGTCTTCGGTTACTCGTGCATATCCAAATTCCAAATCTTATTTTTTTAATTACTTTGGGTACGTAACCTGTCCAAGCAACAGGGTGCATATGCAACGAGACAATTCCTCGTGGTGTATTAGTAATAAGCCTGTAGGGGAGGAGAAGATTTTGTCCAGATTATTACTCTCATATTATTGGACAATCTAAGAACCAGCAGTTTATAATCTTTTAGGGCCTCTCCACTCATTGCCATTTGGTTTTGAGTTGGATGTCCATATTCTAACATCGTTTCAGAGCAGGCTATTTGCAACGAGTCTTTGATCGCGACTTACTCTGCGTCATCCGATTTAATTGTCCACGTGTTAGCCCAACAAGGCTACACGTGAGGGGACGTGTTGAGATTATTAGTCCCACATTGTTGGACGATCTAATATCCTGCGACTTGTAATCCTTTAGGACCTGTCCACTCATTGTCAATTGGTTTTGAGTTGGATGTCCATATTCTAACAGATTCGCTTGACATAACTTAAAACATGGTGAATGAGGAAGGTAACTATATGCAACTCAATCACAGCAGTGCTGTTGGGTGCCTGATTATCAGGAAGGATAGAAAAATCCATATGTGATGGAAAACTTTCTGGTTTATCTTGCATGGATTTTGACACCTTCTATGAGAGCAACCATGCTTAATCAGAGGTTGTTTTTTCTTTCCACTGCGTCGGTTGTTATTTGAATTCGGGCTATTGTGGTTTTAATTAGAAGTTATCATTGGGGCGCCACATTCCAATAGTGAGGCTTCACTTGGATTCCTAGTGTTCCAAAAAGTGGTTATGGGACATCCTAACACAAATACAAAACGTCTAGATTACCCTTTAACTAAAATAAAAACTTAAAAACCTAATCTTTTCTATTCTAATTCAACAACAACCGATTCAACCAACTGAAGAATCAAAATTTCAAACTCCTCAACAACAATCCATGGTGTATGTTAGGTAATAATTGAACAAACCCATATTTGCTTACTCGTTTTTGTGCTTAAAATACGTTAGATAGAATGAAATTGAAGTAAAATTAGGGTTCTAGTACGTTTCAGCTAGTGTGACGTCTAGGTTCGGTACTGCTTTTCTAGCCGTAACTTTAGTTTATGAAGAACTTACGGCCAGGTTTGGATTAGTTCCAACCGTAAATTTTGATTTGCATGTAGTTTTACGTCCAGGTTTGGATTAATTCCAACCGTAGAAGTTGATTTTACAGCCTGTTTATGACTAATTTTTCCAACCATATCGAGTTACGTCCAGGTTTATCCAAACCTAACCGTATGTACAGATTATGATTGGGAACGAAGCTTCAACCCAACCGTAAGTACAGATTACGGTTGGGAACGAAGCTTCAACCCAACCGTAACATGAGCAATAAGTGGAAAAATCTAAATTTTTTTCTTCTCTCTAGTTTTTCTTCCCACAAAAACTTTGTCCCAGAATTCATCAAGCATATAACAAAATTCATTAATTTAATTATTATCTAATTAAATTAAAATTAAAATTAACTAAATAAGGGCTATTTGGTCATTACAAAATTAGTTGAGATTAGGGCTGCACAACGGGTAGGGTGGGTAGGATATGGCCTATACCCGCCACCCTACCCGTTTACTGGCGGTTAAGAAAATCTTTACCCGCCACCCTACCCGCCAAATAATGGATAGGGTAGGATACGATTAAAAAACTGGCCGGTAGGGTAGGGTTGGCGGGTATGGATAGGGTATGTGCACTCCTAGGTAGGGTGGGTAGGATATGGCCTATATCCGCCACCCTACCCGTTTACTGGCGGTTAAGAAAATCTTTACCCGCCACCCTACCTGCCAAATAGTGGATATGGTAGGATACGGTTCAAAAACTGGCGGGTAGGGTAGGGTTGGCGGATATGGGCAGGATATGTGCACCCCTAATTGAGATAAGTGGTTTTTGAAATTACTTATGGGTGATCTGTTTTTGTCCTATTAGGTGACGCCCCTGTGATGAGATGTGACGTCCCAGTAATAACATTCTTTAACTATGCACCACAAAAGGGTGTGGATTATATTTTCAGTGGTCCATAAGAATGTAAGGACATGAATACCACGTCAAGTTATCATTTTACAGAATCGTCCACCATAACGTGACGAAAGATGGTATCAATAGTGCATCGTCCTACTTGTTCATCAGTCATTTGGACTCAACATGTCTACGTTTCTAAGAAATGAATGCCTATCATTTCAGTCTTCCTTACTAGTAGTGGCACTACGTGCACATACATAATCCACCAACTAAATTCAACACAGATATATATGTCTGTATCTTATGCACAGATGCGGGTCTTGAATCATAATTCATCAAAGCCATGCCAAGAAAAAAACCAAAAATGTCAGCAAAGGAGACTCGTTGCACTTGTACCACATCTTAAGGTCAAAGTAAATTTGGTCATTTATATTTAGGCTCCACAACTCAATTCAAATTGACATCTAGAAGAACTAATTATCCAAGGTAACCAAGCGTGCGGCCTACCTTTGAAAAAGATTTCTGTCATCACTAAGAGACCAGGGAATCAGAACTTCAATCTAAGTTTGAGCTTGTATTGTATGGTGAACCTAAGCTAAGTAAGGGAAGCTACTGTGATAATCATCAAATAGAAATATTTATCAAGGCACGTCCCACGAGGATGAGCGCGTTTTTTCAAGAAAGAAAATCGTTTGGTCCTTTTTTAGGTGGGCCCATATCTGTTTAGTCCTTTGGAAAAACGTCTTCACTGTTTGGTCCATAATTATTTAAAAATATAAAACAGACAAAAGTACCATTCCGTGTTAATTTTTACTTATTTTCTTGTAGCAGTTCGTTCGTCAAAATGAACTCCTGTTAATTTCTACATATTTTTTTAGAAAACATATAAACCAGAGTTCATTCCAGAAATGAACTCCATATAAAACCCTAAAAAAACAGAGTTCATTCCAGAAATGAACTCCATATAGAAACCTAAAAAAAACAGAGTTCATTCCAGAAATGAACTCCATATAAAAACCTAAAAAAACAGAGTTCATTCCAGAAATAAACTCCATATAAAAAGCTAAAAAAAACAGAGTTCATTCCAAAAATGAACTCCAATAAAAAACTAAAAAAACAGAGTTCGTTCCAGAAATGAACTCCATATAAAAACCTAAAAAAACAGAGTTCATTCCAGAAATGAACTCCATATAAAAACAGAGTTCATTTATGGAATGAACTGCAGCATCATCATCTTCATCGTCTTCAACAACAACAACAACAGAGTTCATTCCAGGAATGAAGTTCATTCCAGGAATGAAGTTCATTCCAGGAATGAAGTTCATCTTAAGCAGCAGCAACAACAACAATAAAACGCATAAATCTTCATCTTCAACAGCAACAACAGATTTCTAGGGTTTGACGAGTTCATCTTCATCATCATCTCCAATCACAACAACATCAAGAAACCAAAAACCTAATTAAATCTTCAACAACAACAGATCTACATTGAGTTCGTCTTCATCTTTATCATCATCACCAATCGCAGCAAACATCAAGAAAAACAAAAAACCTAATTAAATATTCAACAACAGCAGATTTATCTTTGACAGCAACAACAGTAGCAGAAGATGAGTTTGTCTTCGTCTTCATCGTCTTTATTATCATCACCAACATCAAAAGCTTCGTCGTTCATCATCTTCTTCATTTGATTCATCGTCTTCATCATCATCTCTAATCGCAGCAACATCAACATCAACATCAAAACATCGTCTTCATCGTTTAATCAACAACAACAATTTATTTCTTCTTCATCTTCTTTACAGTAGCACAAAAAGAAAAAGAAAAAAATGTATTGAGAAGAGAAACTAGATCTGAAATAGAGAGGGGAGAGAAAGTAAATCTGAGAATGAAAAAATTTCTATTAAATTTTTGTATATATATAGGACCAAACCATTATTTTCTAGGACCAAACAATAATATAAGGGTATTTCGGCCACTACAAGATGACATTTACATCATCCATGACATCACCCTAGGACCAAACTATAATTTTTAGGACCAAACTATAATTTATATTACCAAATAGGACCAAACAGACAATTGACTAGGTCAATTGGACTAGACTCTCTCTAATATATTATTTGTAGGACCAATTGGTATTTCCTACTTTTTTCAATGAACAATCTACTCAAAATGAATTTAAATTTGATAATATGGAACTCGCTACGGAGTTTTCTTATAGAATAAGTATAGACACACCGTGATTTTTTCAAATCACCGTGTGACACAGAAATCATGGGACCCATAGCAGATAAAAAATCATCCCTTTTTCTCCTGGTGGGTCCTAGGGGATTTTCTCACTCGTGATTTATTACACAAAAAGTAATAAATCTATAATATAAAGAAAAATGATTTGTTTGGTGCTAGTGACAAAAATTTGGTGGTCTTTTTTTTCAAACCAAAACACCCCTCGGCGTTTTTATTTTGTTCGTAGGCCATTTTAATAACGTAAATGGAAGAAGGGTACGACTCCTTTTTCTGACCAAGATGTCTCTCCGTGTTTTCAAGGATTTTCTTATGCCATCACGAGATTCCGGTGAATTTTATAAACACGAGGGGCAATTGCATAACCTACCTTTCTACTTCTGAAACCAGTTTCTTCCTCCTGCTTCTCTCCGTCACCACTTTCTTCCACCTCCTTCAATTAAGCCCCTCCATGTTTCCTCCTCCATCACCACCATTACACAAGATCACCACCACCTCCCTCAAACCAGCGACACCACCATCGCGCATTGCATAAATCTAATCTAACCAATTTTATTTTAATTTAATTCATACAACAACGAATGCTTCTTCGTAATTCATATACAAATATATATATATATATATATATTCATCTGCTATATTTCAATTCACTAATCAACCATTTACACAAATTATTCGACCAAAGATTAATGAATACTGATTACTTCATCACCTAACACCATGAACACCACCGTAACCAGCCCCACCACCGCTGATAAGTCCTCTTTGTACTTCAATTTAGTTCCAAAAAAAAAAAGTTCTCCATTGATTTATAAGCTCCAAATCGTCTCAGTTTAATAAAATGGATCAAAATAAAATAAAATTCAGAAAAGCAAATAAAGAAAACAAGAAAGAAGGAAAAGAAACAACTTCAGTTTAAATCCATCGAATTTTTCTTAAAACCACAATCTTTGAATCGGATGGAAACAGACCGAGGGTTAGGTTGTGTATAAAAAACAAAAAGTTACAAATACTCCGAACTAGAAAGTGAAAGCACAACGCAAGCTAGGTTTATGTATTGAGCTAGGCAATCACCAAATAGGCGAATAGCCCTTACGTTTTTGGAACATTTTAACATGTGGTAAGCATCTGTTTGAGAAGGTAGTAAGCATAGTTTAGAGACATATGTTTTCACTCACGAGCTCAAAGATGACTGTCGTATGCAACCATTTATTTTTCAAATTATAGTTTAGCATTATAAAATTAAAACTAAAGTAGAATTTAATAATTATGCTGCCGATAACTAAGCCACAATTTAATTTTTGAAACATTTCATGATTTTTGATCCTATTATTAATTTCGTTCCCGTTACTTCCTTTCCTGGTAACTAAGCCACCGCCACGGGCACAACAAAAATTATACTTTTTTACATCGGTATAGTTCCATTATGGCATGGGTTATCCATAAGTTTCAGAAACATGCGATACAATGAACAATGTTTCATAAACACAGATTTTGAACAACAATTCAGAACAACATTCTAAGGATAATGGCAAGAAAAGAATTTCATGTGCAAATGGTAAATCTTTAGCAAGTATTCAGCGAATGCACTGTTATCAGGATCTTGACCGTGAAACCTTATTTTTTGCGTCAGGTCATACACGTTCATTAGTGAATATATTCCTTTCCTATTAAAAAAAGTTGGTAAATATTGACCCGATATACCGACAAAAGCATTAGCTATAGCACCAGCACCCCTTCCGTCCCCGTGCCATTATGGGACGGACAAACCACTAGTATAAAATATAAATAAATATAAAAAATAAAATATAAATAAGGTGAAATAAAAATGGAAAAACTGGATAAAGTATAATTATCATCCGAAAAGTTTACCCATTTGTAGTTCCCAGTAGAAGCAGTAGTTATATTTTCGAGTTGTAATATCCATTAGTTGTATGCGTCCAACTCTAAGTTTACCCATTAGTTATACCAGTCTGTTTAGTCTAGTGCAACATACTTTCAAGCAAGGTTTGAAAAACGGCCGTTTTTTCCGAAAAAACGTCCGTTATAACGCTCACGCCCATATATCGTGCCCGTGAGGCTCACCAACACGCTTACCTAAATAACACCGATAAATAGGAAAAAATGGCGTTATTTAGACCCGTTATAACTGTTTTCACACCTGTGATTACCGTTTTTCTAAAATTAATATTTCAGTTTTTTTCTTCTAAATAACATTTTAACACACGTTTTTTACACCGTATTTTCCGTTTTCATACCGGTTAAACCCGTTTTTAAGGAAAAAAAATTTGAGTTGGAGAAATTCTTATACAATTTTTAATTTCAAACTTACAACTAAAATTTCATAAATAATCATTAAACACTTCAAATTTTATAAACTTACAATAAGTAACCTAGTGACAGTAGTGCTTGAAATTTTAAACTTAGACAAACCAACTTGTACCGGCATTTTTTTTCGACTTATTCAAGTATTTTCTGTTTTCTCGACGATTCTCAGTTGATTCCTCCTCCTCTTCCTCCGCCTCATATTGGTTCGCGTAATGCATTTGGCTGTCGTAGTTAACAGTATCGTCATCTTCATAACCATAGTCTTCTTCCTCATTATCATTACGATTATCTACTTCATTATTGATATTAATATTGGAATTATACTCTTCATTAATTCCTCGGGTATCTTCTTCTGGACGATCTTCAGTGTAATGAGAATTGTATATGGGATTTTCATTTTCATGACCTTGTGTATTGTCTCCAAATGTTAGGTTACCAAAGTCATAAACAAAGTTACTCACTGGCAACCTTTGATATGAGATTTCAACTTCTGGATCATGTCATTCGTATGGTGGAGGGAGAGGCTCTGGATTATTAGTTGTTTCCTCTTCCAATTCATTTAACCAATGTTCTTCCTGAGGTAAAACTGGTGTTTCATCATCCCATGCTATCCAATCAAGCATATTTTCATCTGTCAGCAGGCTATGAACATCGTGGACATCGATGTTATGTCGCTTTGCTTTACCTTGAACTCTTTGCTGCTCCAATCTTAAATTGTACTGAACATATACCAAATCGTTTATTCTTGACGAAACTAAACGGTTGCGTAGTTTGGTGTGAATTCTTTCAAACACACTCCAATTCCTCTCGGATCCAGACGATGTGTTTGTCTGGATATGTCTTTGATCATGAAACCAACTACTCTTTTTACTTTTTTTGTTTTTGTTTTATTTCTTTAACTTTTGAGTCTGAACTCTAAAGTACAGACCACATGTAGCATATAATGTACACACCTCCAAATGCAAAAGAAAAAGATAAATCGAATCCCTGACTTCCCTCTCTCACTCTCTTTTTCTCTAGCTAGTCTCTGACTCTCTTCCTGTTGCATTCCTTGTTGGTTAGTCTTGTAGCAAGTAGCTAAGAGCCTAGGAGTATTATTTGACAACAAAGTTTTGACTGCTTTTGAATCCGAATATGCATTATTGAAATATTGGGGAATGCATTGAACTATTCGAGTGACAACTTGAACATATCAAGTGGATAGTGATAGTATGCGTGTATAAATATTGTCGGTAGACGATAACTACAATGCATTGTTATAAGTCATAGACTTAGGGTTTTGAATTTTACTAGATATCCATAAATTTGTATGTTAAAAACCCATAAACAAATAAATAAAAAATCAAATAAATAAATTAAACCAAAAAAAATGAAAAAACGTAGTAACAACGTTATTTAGACCCGTTGTAACCGTTTTCACAGCTGTAATTACCGTTACATAGGAAATTCAGATCAAAAATTATTTATTTTTCTTATTTAACCGTTATCACACCCGTTATTTTAAAAAAACGTCAAAAAAACGCGTTTTATTCCTATATAACGCGTTTTTGACCCAAAACGTGCTCACACCCGTCAAAACACGTTATAACGGTCACGCCTAGTACCTGTGACCTGGGCCGTGACCCGTTTTTCGAACCTTGCTTTCAAGTGCTACTCTTATTAGCTTGGATTAGTCAGTTTTAGCTGCTTTAGTGTGCTGGTGAGTATAGGCTAGAGACTATATTCACACCCTGTCCTGTAATTTCACTTTCAGTATTTCCCTTTCTGTAATTTTATTTTATGAAGTTCTTAGCTAAAGACTCAAGGACAGAGATTGGATTCTGCTTCAAGACTCGATCAAAGCTAAAGACTCAATTTGAAGTTATGGATCAAGCCGAAAAACAAAAGAGTAGACAGATATCACTCGAGAAGATCATTACAGCATCAAGATACAACAACACAACTAGCATCATTAATCAATTGCATCGAACACCTTTACCGCCAACTAAGTTCTCGTTGACACTGTCATATCTACCAAAAGTACAACTTTTCTTGTGGAAAGAATTGACCCAAGGCCTTTCGATCTTCGACTCTAACACCCGTTCCCGATACAACTCCGGTTCGAAACTGCTATTCTGCTCCACTATCATGTTATTGTTTCATGGCTTATCAATATAATTGTGATTGATGAATTTTGGGGTATTATATATTCTCATGTAACAATTTCCTAGTAGTTTAATAAATTCTATGCTTCAAACAAAAAAAAATATTATCCGAAAATCCAAAAAGTATTGGGTTGTCAAGGAAGAGCCGCGGGCGGTTGAAGCACAATCGCTTGCGGTAGAAGAAGGTCATAGCGGGAGCAAAATTGACAAACTTATGATTTGTTCATCCGATAAGAATTACCCTGACAAAGTCTGAGTCCATAATTTGTTCCTGAAAGTTACTAGGGAGCCTAATGAACAATTCGCGAATTATACGCGAATTATTCCATACCAGCCTGCCCCGAATAATTCGCCCGTCTAATTGCAACTCCGACTCCTATACGGCGATTTTATCAGGTTACCGAACTATGCGCGAATTCCACGTTCCGAACGAGAGTCGGCGAACTGAATCGGCCCATTGTGGTTCCGTGAAATGCTGACCCAGTTTCTATTGGGCTTTCTTAATAGCACACTCAGGGCCCAACTAACCATCCCGTTCTTTTTTCAAAAACTCTTCGCGAAGGAAGATTCGAACCAGTGATATATCACTCCTATAGTCGTCTCTCGACCACTGGTCTGACGCTTCTATTGTGCTAACTACCCATATGTCTTGCATATATGGATTTTATACACACATCACATTTTTTCTTCCATATTTCAACTTTTCTTCCTATTAGTACATGTCGAATCTTGCGTACCGAATTCATATCTCTAAAACGAATTATACACGTACGTATACCGTTCCGTATCACGAACCATTAACCGGATTCTCGACCAAATTTGACTTTTTATAAATCCGTATAATACCCGTACGTATCCCGTACCCCGAATTGCTAACTAGGCTAGGGAGAGTCTCAACAACTGCCACCCCATTTCAATGTCTTAAAGAAACAGTCAATTATGGGCCTTTTGGAGGAGACAGTATCCATCTTTTATGTATGATGATACATTTTGAACTATGTTATACCGTTTACTATGTTATACCATTTCAGACGAACTGGAGAGATACTTGGTTGTTGTACAAAAGGGTTCGAACTCCACTTATACCCGGTGATAGATTATTATTTTAGTTGCCAAGTTAGTTACATGGACTTGTAGGTAGCAGATCCCTACTTATAAAAGAGCATTTCATAAATAAAAAAGAATAAGTATATGGGACTCATCTTGGTATCTCTTTATTAATCAATAGAAAGTAACTCAGTACCATGGACATTCCTCTGAAGGGGCCAAAGAAATTTTTAGGTTTGAAAAATCCATATAAACTACATGTTAGCCCATTTACAATGTGACGCCCCAAATGCTGTTTAAATCGTAGGATTGACAATTTCTAGATGATCGATTTTAAAAATCATAATTACATTGAGTAATTTAAAAGCCAACCCAACTCTCTCAACTCTCTGATATTATATTAAAATGAAAATTTCTCGAGTGATTGAGTATATAAATGTGTTGTTTTACAGATAAAAAAATATTATATATACAAAAGATACACAACATCTCTAAATTCGATAAATCTTTAAGCTACGATTCCTGTATTCCCCGTATCACTTACCAATAGCCACCACGAAGAATCTAGAATTATCGGTCTCTCTCTTCCTGACAACTGCTAAAATAAAGAAGTGGCAACCACCTTCCCGGCGAAGCAGAAAACAATGGCGCGTAATTAGTAAGACTAGTTGCCTAGTAGAGTCATTTCATCCCGGATTTTGATCAATAAAGAATTCCTCAACCTCCTAAACTCAAACTCCAGTCCCGATGACTTCATGTATACCATCTCTTCTGAAAAACTGAAACCGAAGTGGAAACGAGTGAGTGCATTATCCCAAAGGAGTCCTCAGTGAAAACATGTAACTCTTAAGTAACCATTAACATGCTTCACAGTTTTTTTTTAAATAACAATAAATTAAAGCATTCTGAAATTCATGCATCATGAAGCAAGTATTACCTAATCTCGTCAAACTCATTGGAGAAGACGATGCAAGAATAACCCCAATCAATAGTTATAACAGCGTCCACATAAAGTTCTCCATCCAAATCATGATTCAAGATATATCACCATCAAGACCAAGTAGTTAGACAATCAAGCATAATATGCACACTAGTGACTCCCTCAAAATAAATAGTATATACAATATTTAACCGGAGTAACCGACATCCTACTAAATAATATGGACACGAGTTATTGACTTGTTGCTAGCAATCCTTCCACAGTTTTGTTTTGGTGTTGCTGACGAGGTGCGATTGTCATTCGGGATTTTTCATATAATCAACAACTTTAGTGCCCGCATCGCTCATTTGGGAATCTTGCGATGAGGGTGTAGCTGGTTAGCTTGGTTGAGAGGCCTATTTAGCGACTCTGGTCTTTCTAAGAGAGGCTTTTGGCTGACGTTTATCAATTGGAGTATTATGATTTCTGAATCCACCAAACAACGATCCAGGTACTGTAGTTTGATTGGTACTTTGAAGATATCCTTGTTGAAAAGATATACCGTAAGGGACATTAAAAGAGTTTGGAATTTGATTTGCAAATGGAATTTTAGCAAATTGGCTTGGAGATGGATTTTGAGAAGTTGGGGATTGACTAGAAAACATATTTGGGACATTACTAGGATTTTGACTTAACAGAGGACATGCATCCTGATCCATATCTTCATCTTCATCCTATACTGCATTTCTAATATTTTTAAGCATCTCAAACTGTTCATTGCGAGTAAAGGTTTTCTTGTATATAGTGAAATATTATGTTCTCGCCAATATATCCTACACCAATGTAAACGAACCATAGGATACACATAAATTAAATTATTCACGTACAAAATATACAACAAGTGTTGTGAAAATAACATACCCGGTTATTAGAATCTAAGCATGGATTAATTTCTTTGACTCTTGCAACACAATCAGAAAATTTATTGACTTTTGTCTTAATTATTTTAAACCTACTACGAACACTTTTTATAATACACTTATATGGATTTCAGCCACAAACTTCTACAAAGTTTTTAAAAAGTTTTCATAAAACATATTCTTATCCGGAAATCTCCCTTCATACTCTAGAGCACAAAACTTAGTAACAATATGATTGTCTTCCAAAAAAATTGAATCTCTTTCTGGGTTTTGATTTCTCTATTTGAGATTGCGACATTATTGTCTAAAATAAAAGAGAGAAAAAAGGAACAAACTTTTAAAGTTAAGAAGATGATTTAAGTGATTTTAGTGGAAAAAACAAGTTGTAGGAAGATGATTTGGAGCGTATTTGTAGACATTTTTCTCAAATATCCGTTGGGATCCGACGACGGAAAAAATAGAGCGGTCGAGAATGATAGATGGTTACGATCGAATGTAAGAGGAATGTAACCGGAAAAAAAGTCAAACATATAAATTTTACGAGCGGAAACTCATATTATGGAACGAAAACTCAGTTTCAGTTTCCGTAAAGTAAAAAAGCACACGAAAACTCAGTTTCCATGTGATTTCCCTTCGCTACAAGGCACATCAGATGTGATCAATTTTAAAGTGTAGCTAAGTGATAACGCTACATTTAAACAATATGGTTGAAATACACTATCGTTAGTTTATGCGTTTTCCAAGTTAAGTTTTTTTCCTTTAACAATAGAACAAATTTTTATTGTTGTTTGAGAAAAGGTTTAAATTTGTTTTGCGGGAGTGTTATGTATAATTACATATAGTTCTCACAACCAAAGCTTTCTGGCTCCGGCAATGACCATGGTTGTTGAATTTTGTTAAAATTAAGCTATAACGAAATAAAATTGTTCACCATTGTGCTTGGCCTCTCAATATCAACATCTTTCTTACTAAAAATGAATTGTAAACTTTTTTTATTATATTATTTAATTATATTACTCCATCTGTTTTTGAAAAAGAGATACTTTCACTTTTTTAATTTAGCCTAGAAAAAGTGAAAGTATCTTTTTTCCAGAAACGGAGGGAATAAAAGAAAATTACGTAACAATTTATCAAAGAGATGCGAATTACACACCAGGTTATATTAACCCTTTCTATCGGAAAAAAAAAATATTTACTTTAAAAATAAGAATCTTTGACCTATCACGTACACAAGCAAATCATGCTCGCTTACTAGAAAAGAGAATCGGCCCAAACAATTTGGCACGGCCTTTTTAGAATTTTAGCCAGCCATACCCAGAAAAATCCTGGGTCCCGTCCTGCTCAAGACTCGAGAGACTTTAAACTTCTGTGAGCATACAAGAAGGAAAACAGAAACATGTCTCAACTTCTATAGTGTCATAGACTATTTAAAGTAGATACAAGTACAACCAACAGAGCTTCCCATTTATGTAAGCTTTCAATTCCCGTCAATAAATCTAAAAAGGATGAAACAGAAGGTAAATCGGGTAGTAGAATAGTGGGCATCACTTAATTCCTAGTAAATGAATACCAACCCAACTTTTAAACTTGAAGTCATCACACTCTGCATGTAAGGTTAACATGGTGCACCTGACCGACTAGCGCTACTTTCCGTGCCGAGAAATGCCTTCTTCTGGTTGTATAGCAACATCCAAATCTTTCTGGAGAATGAATGATACGAAGGAAAATCCCACTTTATGACCTAATAGAATAATCCGCAAAGGCCATCCAAAAATAAGACGATAGCACCGTGTTTGATTTATTGTGGAGCATGGAGCCAAGGATGCAATGCTAATAACAGGTATCTTCAATTGTTTCAGTTGTCATGGAAATTCACCGTAATGATAGCGCAACCTATCCCCAAAGATATAACTATACTTTTTTTTTTTTAATTATATGTCAGTTATTAACTAGATTTGTGCTCGTGCTATGCACTGGGCATTGTGTGTGCACAGCTTCACCCTATACGTGGCGATGTATTTTTGATTTAGTGTACGCGGGACTTCTCCCCGCCCCATGACGATGTATGATTTGGTGTGTGCGAGGTTTCACCATCCCCATAACGATGCATTTTTTATTTTGTTTGCCAGGGTCGGAGCTAAGATTTCTAAGAAGGGGTGCAAAAAAATACTTTGGGTAGGTTAAAAGTTTTATGGGTGCAAAAAACAAAATTAGGCTTATAGATTGTTAAAAAAAAAATTGTTTTAGGCCCAAATTAGGCTTTGGAGCCGGCTGTGCTGGGGTGCAAGTGCACACCCCTGTACTGGGCTGGCTCCGTCCCTGGGATTCGCCCCTCCCGATGGAGATGTATTTTTGATTTGGTGTGTCAGGAAATATACATTAAATAGGCGGAAAATATATGCAGATTTTATTTATTTTTTTCCTTTTAATTTGGTGTCTGCGTGGCTTTGCCCCGCCCCGCGGCAATGCATTTTCGATTTAGTGTGCGTAGGGTTTTTCCGTGCCCCGTGGAGATGTAATTTTGATTTGGTGCGTCGGGAAAAATACATTAAATAAGTGGAAAATATATGCAGACTTTATTTATTTTTTTCCTCTTAGCTTTGTGTGCGCGTGGCTTCTCCCCGTCCCGTGGCACATTTTCGATTTGGCGTGCGTCGGGTTTTTCCCCGCCCCATGGAGATGTGTTTTTGATTTGGTGTGATAGGACAAATACATTAAATAGGTGGAGGTTCTGTGCAAATTTTATTTATTTTCTATTTTTATTTTCGCAGAAAATATAAGGATTTTTTTTTCCCTTTATATATTAATTTGAAGAAAAAAATAGTACTAATATAGTAATTATTCGGTTTCCAAATTGAATTTGAATTTGGACTTCCATAAAATTCCAAACAAGGCAACTTATGTTTTCCTTTTAGGTTTTTAATTTTTAAATCAATCATACGATTTCCAACTGTCCTCACCTAAATATTGTCACTTCATGAATTCCAAATTTAATTTGGTTCCCTTTTTTTAATCTTTTCCTATTCTTTTTAATCCAATCATACGTTGGCAAGTATCCTCACCAAAACGCTCGTTTCACAAAACTCAAAAAAGACCTATTTCGGCCAATAAAAAACGAGGATTTCCTCACCATTCAACGTGTGAGCTTTATTTGTCCAGATCTTTAAGTCTTTAGAATTGGACATGTCTTTTGAATAAATCTAAGAAGTTGAATATTTGGAACTTACAACTGGTTAGAAGTGTTAGAAAAGGTGACAAAACCATAAATCATTATGACAAAACTCCAAGTTCTTGTGGGGATATACCAAATATCATCCCTGATGTTCCAAAGGATGGCATGAAGAGGGGAATTTCAGCAAGCAACACGAGCCAAGTGCTCGGCGAGTTGATGGTCTTAACCTTTAAAAGGGACACCAACAATGATAATATGGAGTGAAACTGATTACCTAAATGGTCTTAACTATGTTAATACATTTAATACATAAGTCTGTTCTTTTGCCAAAAAAGAAAAAAAAAAAACAAAACTATATTTTTGATCAAAGAAACACAAACTTAGTTGGCTAATATAGTGTGAAGGGCTCTCGGCGATCACAGCACAACAACGATACAAAAGGTTATTAAAATTTCTGCTATGATACGAAAATTCTTGCTGATGACTCTTACAATCAAGGAGATAGCAGGCGGGAAGTTAATATGCCTTATTGTAAATTAGATATCTTAATTTAAATATTTTAACCTTTTGCCTAGTGTCTATGAAACTAAAAACAAAAAAAAAGGAGAAACAAAAGACTTCTGAACCAAAAACAAGATAGTTCTCTTCAAACAGTTTATGTTCTAAAACCGTTCCTAACCACAAGTTTCTCTTTTTGTGTGTATACAACTTATCAAACCATTTGCTTGAGTTGTACTTCAGGGCCGGCGGCCACCAGTTTTCTTAGCAACTGGAGGACCTGAGTCCTCATCATCCGATTCAACATGTCCGTAACACCAAATATTCAGCCTCTCTTTCTTTGCTTTTTCCTGGAATTCTTCCAACTGATCTAAGGCTGTCTGCCTTTCTCTTCTGTCCCACTTGTTCCTCTTCTCTAACCTAGCAAGTCCTTCCTGTATTCATACATTAAGGTAAACCTCAGTAAGAAATCATACAACGACGAGACAAAAGAAGACAAAAAGGTTAAAAATGTGAATATTTGAACCTGGAGCATAGCCGCATTGATGCTGGACTCTGTTTCCACATCAACTAAGGTAACAATAAGCACACTCCCGGTTCCTTGCCCTTTTAATTTCCCACCTGAAGTATCCCTATCTTCAATCATAGCCTTGAGCTTTTTGGAACTATTTATGGTCCAATCACTCAAATATTCGGCTGCTTCTTGACCATAGTCATCCTCTAGGCTTGGGACCTTGATGAAAGCAAGGCTGCATAATTGAGCAAGTCCAGGTGCAGCGGCCATTGATGGTTCAATAGTCCGTAACCGGCTGTAAGGAACAACTTCTTGATTACCATAGTCAATATAAAAGACCTCAAAGCTATCTGTGGGTGATTCAACAGGTCCTCGGGGAGTGTTGACGATCTAGATTTAAATTAAGCATGAAAGTTAGTGATCAAAATTGATGGTGAATAAATCGATTCAAAACTAAACAAACCTAAGCTGAAATTTCCTCGCAAAAAATACGTATTCAACCCTCGAAAGGTTTTACCCAAGAAATCAGCAATTATGAAAGCCTACATTTGGAAACTATAAACTTAAAAAAATGAACCTATGTTTTTTGTTTTGCCAAGTTTAGCTTGTGATTCTTACCATAGCACGATTCCAAGAATTGTCGGCACTGAACTGAGCAAGAACAATATCGCCCTTCTTTGGATTAAAAGAACCAATAAGAGGTGCTTCTTGAATGTTCAATGAAGCAAGCTTCTGTTGGATAGAGGACACCTTCTGATCCTTGGTTGCTTGAACATAAAACTTTCCACCGCCCAAAACTTCTGTGACTTCAACCTGAACACAGAAAAAGGCAGTTCTTGCTCAAAAAATAAAATTCATATGAAAGCAGTTGAACAATTATAAGATGTAGTTTGCCCAAGCACCTCAAGAACTTCCTGCTTTCTGTTTCCAGCAGTTGAACCATTCGCAACTTCTTGCCCCTCAACATAGTTCTCCCATATCTAGGAACAAAACAAAATAGAAAAAATATCAAAACTAAGTTCTTCGAGGATGGAAAATATACATAATTTTCAGGGATCTTTACATACTTTCAATTTCTGACTCTTTGCGGCCTGCTCAGCTCGTGTAAGGAGGTGGAAGTCTGGAATCCTGTCAGCACCGAAGGAAGATAGCTTTGCTAAACCAGCTTCTAGAAGTGCCACAGCCATGTTGGTCTTACCCTCCCATAAAGAACCCAAAAACGTTCCAGTTCTATCGCAAGTTTCTACTTCAACCTGCATTAATAGAACAAAAACAAAACTACGAGTTAGCTAGAGAAAGGTGTGTGAAAGAAGCTTTGAGTAAATGCAGGGAAAGGAAACAGCACATACCTCTACATCCCTTTGAAGAATCTTCCTTCTCATCAAGGCAATGGCCTCCTGTGAATAAGGCTCATCGCGACCAGGGCATCTAACTCCAGATAATGCAAACGCGATGCTACAAGTCTCCTTAGGAATGAGCAACTTAAACCGGTGCCCGCTAAGAACATAATCCACAACAGCAGGCAGCTTTCTACTTCTTTGCAAGAATGGTAAGAAATCTTTGGCTTTCTTTGCAGAAGTCTGAGAGGAAAATCAAAAATACTATGAGCAAGCAAACCATGATGATAAGAGAAAACATGGGGCAAAGGTGGATCAATATCTGACCGTCATCAAGTCTGTAATGTGCATCACTGGAGGATCCCTGGCAGAATGGATTCCTTTCTTCCCAGCAATGGCACGCGATTCAGCGGCCAATAGTGAGTCATAATAGTTTGACCTTTCCTCAAAGTCTCTGTGTCGGATAACAGTCCCAAAGCCACGAGCTATAACCAGTTCACCGATGTTAGTCCCTGCTGGTTGGTTGCCCGTAGCTGGAGCAGGGGATGCATCATCACTGTCAACCTTTGATGAAGACACCAGAAAGACCGATCCAAAATCCATTACCCTGGAGTCTGCTGCCGCAGCTGCTGGCACAGGTCCGTCAACCGTGCCAACCTTTCTAGAGTACTCCATAGAAACATTCACCTGAAAAGCCAATTAGCAAAGAATGAACCACTGTAAAAAATATCAAAATCTGATGCATAGAATAAATTTACCGAGCACCTAAAAAGTGGAATAAATTGGGAAGAATATTGCAACAAACCTGACGGCCGATAAGGCGAGTACGCAGGAATTCCCTAGCTTCACGGGCATAAGGAGCTGGTTTTTCATCCCGACGAGGATTGCCTAGCTTTGGAGATCTGATACTCGAGAGATTGACGCGCCGTTCTGCTAATGGGCTACCAAACGGTACAGCATCATCAGCTACTATGATACAGTCTCCGCTCACAACTTCTACCACCTGAAGACGCCAAATGATCAAAGGCACACGAGTATGAGACAATACAATGAGCAGGTAGTACTCTTCCTGAAAGCATTAGGTTGAACACTAACCTTTCCAGTGAAATTCTGGTCATGAATTGCTTTTGAATTTGTAACTGGTGGAATGTAGTTAGTCCAGATTCTTAAACGATCCTTCTTTGCTTTAAGTTCAGCAGTCTTCAATGTTCGCTTAGCATCCTCCTCCATCATATTGGCACTCCACTCCACAAATTTAGCCAAACCCTAGGTGGGGAGAAAAAATACAAGAGAACATTATTCAGTATGTATTCTTCATGCACGAGACTAAAAATACTGCCAGTATTAAAATGAATTCATTTGCAAATAGAGGATTAGCTCCATGCTAAGCAATGTTGCGAACGGAACTAACAGATATAAACACAAGGTGACAGAAACAAGTTACATGTTCTACAAGCTCCAAAGCCAAATCCTTTGCTGAATCACCATCAGGATAGTACACGGATCCAATTAGATTGCTGAACTTGTCAACACCCTCCAAGACAATACGCACCTGCAAGTCGAAACATAAAGATCAGACCAAAAAAGTAAATAAGACGCTGACACATAAGTCACAAAGATAATGAACTCACGTCTCTGTGCAAAACACGAGTCTCCGTAAAGTGCTTTGCTTCCCTTCCAAACGGATCTGGAGCTACTTCATTAGAAGAGGCTGAAGAGGCTGCAAGTCTTTGTGCTGTTGTTAGAGGTCGGGGTTCAGCAGAAGCATCTCCGTTTGCTTCATTAGTAGAAGCTGCTTCGGGTTCAGCAACCGTTTCTACTGGTGCTCGTCTTCCCATGGATGGTGACTGAAAACCAAAAAGATAAATTAAGTTAGCAGCGTAAGTGGTAAGAAACAACACCAGGATGAAAGCAGAGCAGAGCAGTATAGAGCTAGCGATTAAGCATGGTTAATACCTGAATTCCGGCAACAAAAACTTGAACAAACTGGAATTCTGGAAGCAAGTAAACACGGACAGTACTTCCATCACGAACTTGCTCCACAATTCCTTGCATAGGCTTTCCCTTGTTTGCAGCCAATAGGGCCATAGCATCCAAGTTACTAGGATCTCCAATAGCAGATGGAGGTAAGTCCCTAATTGCAGCCTCAGAGGCACCAGGTTCCTGCAGAGCAGATTACAGCAACTAATCAATATAATGTAGAAAATTAGACGCACACCCAATGCTCTCACATTAATCTTAATCTATTAGATAGTTGGCATACACACAGGGATAATTTAATATTACAAAAGTTATACGTCATCAAATGCTGGAAAGTGAATATGCATTATTGTATAAGGCTCTCAACACTATGGCAATGTCACTTTTTCTTTTACATTGATGTGTTGACAAAGAAAAAGAAGAAAAATAAAAATAGAAAATAAACTTGCCTTGCTCCAGCGACCTAAACCTTGCGTCTTAGCTTGCTCTTCAAGGCGAAGAAGTTCGGTCAAATAAGGGCTAGCTTCCCCTTTTTGGTTGTTGCCCTGTTCTCTAACCTTTGCCCATCCTTCGGCAACAACCAGCAATGCAAGATTCTTATCACCAAGGAAAACTGAACCAAATTCCCTCCCTATGGATGGTACAGTGTAATCCACTCTAAAGGTAACTTCCTGCATCAACCAATAAAGTATATAATTAGATTAGGATGGCAAGAAAACCAGGACGACAGTTCAAATCAACAGTTTGCAGTTAAACCAAGACACTACCTTTCCAATGCAGAGCTTCCTCAAAAACTCTCTGCTTTCCCATGCAAAAGGCTCGTCGACACCACCTCTTCGAGCCTAAAGTATGACGAAACAGAACGGAATCAGCTGTAAGCGCATGTATAATAGAACTGCAAGGAAAATTGTGCCAGAAACTTTGAACTATTTAAGAGCCTACACTAACTAGGTCAGTTATATTCCCATCAGTGATATGGTCTATACCCAGACCATTTATAAATAAAAGTGGTTCTGACAGTTTTCTAAAACCTATCAAATTCAACTATTTAAAAATACTTCCCAAAGTTTTTAACTTTTAAGCTATCCCAGCAAGCAAATTCTTATTGCATGTGATCTAATTTGTGTAGCAAAGCAGCCTCCAACAAATTACAATAGCCGTAATCATGTATTCACTACTAATGTAAAAGAAAACCCCAGAGTAATCATGCATCCATATTGCTACCACATATTCTAGCCAATGTTGGACATCACAATATGGGAAAGTAACTCACCAATCGTGGAGCCATGAGAGATGACAATGTGATAGTCTTTTCAGGTGGGATCTCCGCCTTAGTATTTCCCATAATGACCAAACAGTCACCAGAAGTAACAGCTTTGACTTTTCCTCTCAGCCATCCTGATGATGATGCAGCTGCTGTCGATGCCATGTTCAACAGCTAATAATAATAACACCAAAACTCTGCACGAAAATTGAAGATACAAATCCAATTAATTACGAAACTGTGCATACATTACTGCATTACTACTAACTCAATAAAAACATGAAGGATTAACAAAACAGAGCATTACTCTATCAGATCTCAAAGTCAAAGTCAATTTTACCAAAACAAAAAAAAAAACAGAGAGAATAAACAAAAGATAGTTCTCCGATTAATTAATATCATGAGCTAAAATCTTTAATCAAAGAGATGATTTCTGTACGAATACAAATCAAATATCCCTTGCGAAACACGAAAATCACGAAGAACAGTTTTGATAGACTAAACGAATTTAAATCAATCTCGAGATGAATCAATCTTCTTCCTTCTACGTAGAAAATATCAAATCAAAAACGTTAATTAATAGATCTAACCTTATTCAATCAATGAAGAAAAAGAAAATCAAAAAATCACATCAGAAAGCGATATCGAATGCAATCAATTCTTTTGACAGATCTGAGCTTCGATTTGTTAAAAAAACGATCAATCGAAATCAAAAAAAGAAAGAAAAACAGAGGAATCAGGAGATCTAACCTCGATCCGAATCAGAAACCTTGATCCGTGATGTTTTTTGTTCGTGGTAAAATTGACGAGAAACAGAGAGAGAAATCTAGGAACGTATCTGGGTGAAAACGAGAGCTGTATATCTAATGAGGTACAACGATAGAAAAGAGGGAGAGAGAATCTATCTACCTATGTCCTCTTCTTCTCTCTGTTCTCTATTGAGGATGTAAAATAAGTTACTGGTGAATGAATTTAAGATAGAGAAACGATCTTTTTTGGCTTTTTTAAGAAATATATAACGGGATCTTTAAATATCACCCTCTCTTTCAAAAATATTTACTCTTAATGGAATTTTATTTTGTACTTTCCGATTTTTACTCGAACTATGGTCGGGGAGGATAAGAACCTTGTTTGGTTTGGGTCATCCATGCAGTAAAGCCAAAGATGGCCGAGGTTTTGCAGAAAGGCAAGTTCAGTAGTAATTATTACGGATTGGCGGAGAAATTTAGGAAAGACAATCTTTCTGTATTTTTGTGCTAATTAATTTGCAACCACGTCAAACTTTGGTGAAATTTATTTTTTCCTTCAAAAATTTGTTTTTGTCAAAGGGGAGATGCTTGTATAAAATAATGCACGTATTGTGCACTTAAAATTATGGTGCATGGACTGAATTCGATACTGATTATTTATAATATACATGAACTAATAATCTATGCACGTATTATCCACTACAATGACCAGTCGTGGGATTTTACATAATACAGTATGAAATTCTTTAGGATCTTTGTCAACATCAAGACATGATTGATTAAGCTATATAGGACAATAGCTGGAAAATTAACATTTTAAGTGGAGAAACTACTGTATATATTAATGTGATTTTGAAATAAAATAGCATCCAAATTTGGAAATGAAAAATGTGAATCTTTCTTTTACCATGAAAAAGAATTAAATAAAGTACATACATAACTGTAATCTACTCCGTCGTATTACCACAAGACTAAAAAGTAAGAAATTGGTTTCTGACACACTCAAAGTTGCTTGTAAGACGAGATGGAAGGTGTACTTTTGAATTTTAACCCTGCCTGAACTACCAACCACCAAGCCACCTAGTTCTAACCCTGCCTAAACTACCAACTACCAAGCCACCTAATAAATGGTTAAAAAGCTGAACATAAGACCATCTGTAACTACCATAAGCATGCCCAAATGTTTCGACCCTGCTGCATACCCCGCCCATACGGCCATACCCTCAAATGTTCTTCTGGAGCATGGGTTTATTACGTGGCTAAATTGGGGCCTATTCCAATTAATTTGAGCCTCCACTACAGGACGAAGAAAAATCATTGAAAAGTAAGAAATCACACCCCTTATCCAATTATTTCTAAAAATGGTTTATTTATCCTTGATTAATTAGTTTAATCAAATTAAATTAGAAATGAACCAATCTTGATTCCTCATCAAAATGTGGTTTCTTTTTATTTTTTGAAAAAACTCGTCCAGAATCCGTGGATGTTCATGCTCACATAAATCGATTTTGGGGATGAACATCAACCACAATCGTTTTGTGTAGGTATACCATATCTACCGATTTTGGGGAACATCAATAACAACCGGTTTATGCGGACCCTTAAATAATCCGATTGTGGGCATGGCAGTTAAGAAATCAAAGGTTGTACAATCGGATTATGTGGACATACATGTAATCAGATTCTAGCCAAAAAAATATATAGAAAAAAATGGTTCTCTTCCATACCAGAATTGGGCTACGTGGACATTAACATAGACCGATTCTGGTTCAATATTTCCAACCAGAATACACATTCAGTATAATCGGTCTTTGTGGGCATGAACAAAATCCATTTCTAAATAATATCTGTTCATAAGTACATTGACGTAAACCGATTCTAATAGACTCAAAACACTTTGATTTAGAAAAAAATCGAATTTTGAGTGATTGCATGTTGCTAAAACCTAATTTAGGGGGTTGGGTTGCTAAAAAAAATACTTGATACGTGCCATTTCATCTGTTTCTATGATAATCGAAGATGGTTCGTATTGGGGGAGAAGAAGAGAAGAAGAATCGGTTGGAGATGGAGATGGAAATAAATTTGATTCTAATTTTGATTTAAGTTTTTAGTTTTATGATTTTGATTTTAGTTATGATTTTGATTTTAGTTTTTAGTTTTAGTTTTATTATTAGGATTTAATGGGGACACGTTTGTAGTATTAGTAATTGATGAAGGGTAATTTGGTAGTTTCATCTCTTAATAATCTTTCTTTTATCCTGTAACAAAGGCCCAAATTAATTGAAGTAGGCCCCAATTTAGCTATCGTTCATTAGTGTTAGATTGGGTCACTAATGCGATAACACGTCGCAGGGGCAAAACTTGGGGGCAACAATTTGGAGGTATAAAGTATTTTCGTAAAGGTTTATCTTTTGGGCTGGATCCTACTGTGAAGAGTATATTATCCATTTATCATGTCAGGTGGTCTAGCAAATTCACTGCGCTACTGTGAAAAGTTTATTGAACGACCAAGTCTCAATCGAGTAGTGGAGATTACGCCGCCAGTCATAGAGAGTTGACCTCTGGCGATAGAGATTCCATTGCTCGGTAGAAAATCTACCTCCAACTTCTCTTTTTATATTGCCTATAAATTTGTAAATTTCAAACTAAATCTTACACCACAAATTTTACAACCCAAATTTCAAAAAAATTAAATGGCTGAATGTACAACCTAACTTGAATTATCTTGGAGTACTACCTGAAGGTGATGTTAGCAAGATACGTGATAATTATAAAAAAATAGGTAAAAAGCAAAGAAATCTTCAAATTTTTGATATTAACCAAATTAGATCTGCAGCTAAAAGGCAAACAAGAATTCGAGACAATGCAAATTCAAAAGCTAACTAAAATACAAGTCACAAAAATTAAGAATACTCCAATCAGGAGTCAATTTACTGGAAGTTGCGTGAAATCAAGAGTATATAATTTGATAATTTTAATGAAGTCTTTATCCTTAGTTATTATTGTCTAGTTTATATCGTGTAAGATAAAGCACAATATTATAAATTAATTCGAAATTTAGAACTAATTAATAAGAAATAAAGTTGAAGATTATATTTTATTTTTAGTTTATCATTACTTAGACTTACATTTAATTAAACCTTATATTGAATTAAGTGAAATTGAGAATTAGAAAATTAAACTTAACTTAATTAAAAACAGGTAACAAGTGTGGATTATAATTTGGCAACACTACAATAATCAACTTTTTTGTTTGAAATCTTTTCCATTTTTGTGGCGCCAAATTACCACAACATTTTTTTTCCACATCAACATCGTTTTCGTTATTCGTTCGGCTTCGATTGCCTTCTATTATAACAAGAACTTACAAGGTTACTTCCAAATTGATTAAGACGAATTGACTATATTACTTATTTGTGTCACAATTATTGCAGTTCATTGTTTATTCTTGAAATTTCTAAAATGTGTTTTCCCACAAAGTGACTTGTTGTCGTGCAACATTGATATTATCCTGTGTAACAAAAATATAATTCCTGCAAAAGCTTTCATCTTCAACTAATGTAGATTTACAACCCTGAACTGTCATATTACATAAAATTAGAAAATAGTGAATTGTCAAGAAGTTGAGAGTGAAAATTGAAGATGTGTGTTTATGATTCTGTGAATGTTAACGGAATACGTATCTACACAAGATATCGATCCGATTACTAATTAAGTTCTATCTCTTGACTTAATCTAATTACTGATCTTTGTTGGTTGACTACTTAGTTTGTTGTTCAGTTAGGTTTATTAGGTACTCTATAGACAGTTAACACGATTGAATTCTAATGGAAAGTTAGAGAGACAACAGAGAAAAGATAATTGTTATTGATCAAGTTAGACTGAATAATACGTTTTAGTTTACAAGGTTAGCCTTCGTGGGCTTGTATACAGTTAATTAGCATGTGATTCACAGCGTTTCATGCTAAATACATGTATATTGAGGGAGCACTTGTGTTTAGTTGACGGTGACGTTATGACCCACTCAGACTAGACTTCGTTAGTAAGTTAATATATCGACCGTGATCTTTATTACCTCACAATTTTTAGGTCTTGACCTTGATAGCCTCGGTTTTTCTTCGCTCTTGAGTTTTTTCTCAATGTATGTCGCTCTGTTAATTTTATGCCTTTGGCACCTATTGAGCTTCCTTTTTCTCAAGCTAGATATGCCTCAAAGCTTGCTGCGATAATTATTATACCCTTCTTTATCGTCCTGTGGGGAGACATTTTAATGATTATATCTTTATTATCGTTTGTTATTTTTAAAGAATTTTTATTTTCTCCTATTTTTCTTTTTTTAGCTAATGAACGAGTTTAACAGTGACATTTTTGAAACAAAGATGACGAAGCTAAAGCTGCAATTCAGATACTGCAGGATTTGTCCACTCAAGTAAATAATGAGTTTGGATCTCGAGAAATCCCGTAATAATAAGCTTTCTAAGCAATTGAAAAGATCCAAGAAGATTCAAAAGCTTTCAACTCTAAGTGCAGGGAGATTGAAGCTAGTTAGAATTTTATTAAAGATGAACTATCTCTACTAAGCTCTCAACTCAAGAATGTTCAATAGCAGTTGGTGATTCAAGAGCGAGTCGCCCTATCCATGGCTTTGCCTTTTCACATGGAAAGTTTAGAACAGTGCTTTGCCTGTGTTAGAGCCCTAGAATTTCACTTGTTGATTTAGCTACTACAGATGGTTTAGAGGGAACTGATGATTCTGATGATAAAGATGAAGATTCTGACTAGACGTATCTAGTAGTTGACAACCTATAATGTTTCAATTTTTATTTGATATTAATGAAATTTTACTTTTCATTTCACAAATTTTAGGTTCTTATTTTGTATCAACATTTTGCATTCCTTTTGTTACTCTCCCTTTTTCCAAATTAGAGAAATTTAGAGCTTGATATTCTGGTTTTCGAAAATCATCTCAAAATTCATATATATATATATATATATATATATGTATATATTTTTATTTTTATTTTATTTATGATTTCTCTTTTTTGAGAATAGAGCCTTAATATTAAATCGAGCTTTAGCTGTAACTAGGCCTTTTGGGGTTCGCCTGGGATAACATTAGTCATCTCGATCTGTCAAAGGTATATGTTTAGTTTTTAGACTCTCATGAGTTTGACTTTAGTCTTCACGGCATGCTAAACATTAAATCTTTAGTTTAAATTGTTCGACCTTTTATTTTTCCTTGGTCCTAACAAAGTCGTGTTCCAGTCTTTCAGTCCATGTTGTTTGACTTTTTGGTCTCTTGATCTCGAATATTTTTCCTTGGTTTATCGACCTGATGAAGTTGTGTTCCAGTCTTTCAGTCCATGATGTTTGACTTTTTGGTCTATCGACCTCGAGTATTTTTACTTGGTCTATCGATCCGTGGAATAATAATCATTGTCATGAGTTATCCCTTAGGTCGATCTATGTTCTAGGTCTTAGACCTGTTTTTTTTTTTTTAGATTCTCGATCTTGATATTTCTAACTCGTTAAATATTTCAAGTTTTTATGGATGAGGTAGCTTAGTCAGCTTAGCCATCTTCAAATAGCTTAAATAGATTAGTCAGCTCAAATAATTTATCTCTAGATCACTTATTTTGAGTTTGCTTACACTTTCTCTTATTGCCATTAAGATAGTGTGTTTTATGAGTTGATTACCTAACTGCTTGTGAGATGTAAGTTGTATCACTATATCAGAAATTACAGGGTCTTATTTGAAGTTACCTGGCCAGACTACCCTTTTGAGCCGATCAAGATACTGGTCTGGAGCTTAAGTAGTTGGTCTTAATGTCGGCATGCTTTCTCACAGAGATAAGTCTTTTACCCTCTTTTTGATATATTATTCCTATGGATACCTTTAACCATACGACTATGAAACAATACGTCACTACAACCAACATTTCGAGAATAAAGATTTCAGAGCGCTTTGGGTGAGTCTTAATACTTCACCGGATTTTTTGACGTTATCCGTTCGAGATGCAAATATAAATAAAGTTATGAATTTAGAAGTTAAGGAAAATACTTCAGATAGTATTTCATATTTAAAGATAGTCATACAGATCAGAAGCTTTAAAGATTTTATTTTTATGCTCCTTGGAGGTTGTTGTTCAGTTACAGTTTTACTTATAAAATTCTTTTGAGGTGTGATACATTGTATGGGTATACAAGCTCTTCTTATAACACATTTTTAATCTATGAGATCCTCGACCTATATTGACATATATAACAAACGGTCCTTCCCAGGTTGCTGCAAGTTTTCCCGGTTTGAGATAACCAGGTTGGACTAGGTTAGAATTTGCTAGTTGAGTATCAGACATTACCCTTGAAGACTGAAGATCGACGAAGACATTTGGAGAACTTCTGTATCAGGTATGTGAATACTTAACCATTATATTTTACTCACTATATTACGATTATATATTTTTGAGACGATGTCGTGTGACTTCTAGTAGATTTACAAAGAAAAAGTTTTGAGCCAAGCTTATCTTGTTAAAAATCTCGAAATATGATTCCAAGCAAAGATGTTCAACGATCCTTAACAATATTAGTTCTAAAGAATTTATTGTGTGAATTAATTTGTGGTTCAATTGAAAATTTCCCATGAAAATGATTTCATCATGCGAGAATGTTCCATAAGAGAAAAATATTGAACTTTCTAATATTTCTACTCAGGGTAGGTTGGCGAACCAGTTCGCAAACCGCAAGTTCAGTCGGGGATTGTCACGAACCAGTGTGAACTGAAATTTGAAAGTTGGTATTAAATGATAGAAGTTGACAAACTCGGTTCAAGAACCGTGGTCAACTGAGTTCGGTAGTCTTATAGGGTTTACAGACCCGGTTCATGAACCGTTGCACCCTGACTCATGAACAAGTCTAACAGTTCACGAACCGTTGCACCAACTGTCCCAGTTTAATATTTTAGTATATGATCAAACACTTGTTTGTTAAATATGTTTAGCATTACTAGAACTATCTCAAACATTTCTAAGACTTTATTGATCACTCAAACACTTATGTATATGTATCATGATTAAATTTTTAAGTGTTTAAATGAACATAAAATTGCTTTAGTTCTTTGGAATACTTTCCAAAATGAACAATCATTTTACACGGTTCCAGAACGGGTTCCTAATTTTATTCTATTTTCAAGACCTAAAAGTGTTTGCTTGATTCTCAAGTTATTTTAGCTTGAATTCTAAGCAACCCCTGGTTCATAAAAATCTAAAAACAAAGATGATATTTCAACTGGGAAAATCAATACCTGACACTTTGTGTCCTAGTTGATTCTACAGTCGTCCTCTATAGACCTAGGTTTCCTTTGAGAAACATAATTAGGTCTACAACTAAAAGACTTCGCTTTGGGGGTTCGTGAAGCCAGGTTCGAGTATTTTTACCTTGATACTTCGTGTATCTTGATCTTGCTTTTCTATTATCGAGGTTTTTGTAATATCTTTCAAGCAAGATAGATAGCAATCACAAAGTTTTCTTCGTCCCAGATTTTGTGATTCCTCAAGATAGATAGCTCAAAATTTATCATAACTGATCTTTTGAAGATTGTTCTTCAGAGGTGGTTAAGAATCTAGGCTGCTATTCAGGAGTCGTAAGTTCCGGTTTTATGAGGTTTTCTAGCTTTGTGTATTGCAAACAAATTTATTCACCTTGATATTCTATGTAAACGAAAATCAAATAGGCTTACATGTTAGAGGCAGATAGGTATCAAAAGTCTTCACTTACGTTGAAGCAATTCTTAGGTTGTAAAGGATGTCAGCTAAGGGAATCAATTACGTAGAGCCTTGCGAGGTTCAAGAGACGTAAGGAGCGTGATTGTAATTGAATCGCTTGAACGGTGGACTCGGTCTCAACTACATTCCAGTCTGAAGTCTGATAGTAGGCTGGTGTCTGTACCGGCTTAATACATTTCAGTATTCAAATTTGGACGAGCTCCTGAGGTTTTTTAGATATTGCGGTTTCCTCATTGACAAAACTTTTGGTTTCTTGTGTTTTTCCTTTTAAGCATTATATCGTTTATCTTTATAATTGTATTTTCACAGGTTTGTACGTATTCAGTCTAAATAGATACGCCCGCTTAATTGTAATCAAATATGAGACTAGTTTCTTGTAAAATTCGTACTCTGCTTAATAATCAGGTTCACGGACTCTGTGTCTATATACATACTAATTTAGTGAGGTTAGAGATATAAACTTTATATACATATTATGAAGGATCATTCAGTTGGTCTACTTGCAATTGTATTCAGTTTTGTCCATACAGGTTGCCGAACGAAAAAGTTAGGTTATACTTGGTACCCCTGCGTTTTCATATTTTTATGCCAAAAGTTAGGGACACACGAGCTCTGTTAGTGGAATTTCGACAAGGGTCATTCTGTGGTATATGAGTATCAACACCTTTAAGTTAATGTTTTTTTTTTATGTTAAGAATAGGTTAGAGGAAACCAAATATGGTGATTTTTTATTTTATGAAATAAAAATAGCTTTTAATATAATAACTTTATAAATTCGCCTTTCTATTCGTGGGACATAGAGGAAGTAACAGTTAAAAAGTTGAACAAAGTCCATACGTTAGGATTTCTTTTATCATCACTCAAGATTCAACACTTAGCATTGGACACGTCAGCGTGAATCAAAATCCAAGCGCTGTCGTGGTTCAAGGTTGAATCAAGTTAGTGCCATATGATTTACCACCAAGCGCCTAATGTTTTGGTGCAAAAGTTTAGAGCTGTTAATGTTATAGCATAGCTCGGTTGAACCCACCAAGCGTTGGTATGTCAAGTTTGGTTTTCATATTTTAGTGAATCAAAACTCATCTAAGAGTCGCTTGATTATGTAACTAGAGACAACTTCGTATAGGTTAGACTAGAAATTCTAGGATTGTGAGACATACAAGTATTACTCGAAGACCTGAAGAATGTGAAGAAGTAACAAGCTAAAACGACGACATCATCCTTCCTCTTGAGGTTAGTAATATTGACTTGAACTGTTTCATTCCTAACATATTTTTCAAGTAGTGCTATATTGAAAACATAACTGCGAAGCTATGAATGATTATACTCTAGTAGTGAGACATGATCACATGATCATAGTGTTAAGGAATTAAAATACGAAGTATAACACTTATCTTTTGAACTTCGTATATATGACATCGACATAATCGTATGAACACTATTGTGATTATGTGTTGGGTAAAGGTGAAGATTTCATCCTAGGAAACAATATTTACATTTGTTTAAAGGAAGTACATTCATGAACTTGTTTTATGAATCGAAAGGGAAATCGCTAGGCTTATTGGTATTGTTATTCATTGCATATCTTTGGATTACCAATATGTGTAAGTTAGTAGAACCTATCATAAATTGTTATGTATCTTGGTATAACTAATCACAGTGCCTCGCTTATTATTTGGTATGACTTTATTAGTGTAATCGATCTTAAGTAATCACCTGAGATTGTATGATCGATATTTGTAATCGGTGCGACCGATCCTAATAATTGGTGTGACGGATCACAAAAGAATTGTGAAATCGATCATTGTAATTGGTGTAACCGGTCCTAGTAATTGGTGTAATCGATCCTGGTAATTGGTGTAAGCGATCCTAGTGACTTGTGTAACTGATTACAAGTAATACCATGGGTATATGGTAACCGGTCCTGGTAATTGACGTAACTGATCCTGCTAACTGACATAACCTATCCTGGTAACTTGTGTGTTTGATCACAAGCAAACCATATTGAGGTATAACCGATCCTTGTGTTTAGTAAAACCGTAAACCCATGATTAATGATTTGATATTGGATCAATCACATAGTTGTCTTGGAATACAAATGAACCAATTCTAAACTTGTTTGGAAGTGTGGTATAATCGATTCCAAGATTGTAATATGAAAGAGTATTTACAAAGAAAATATGTCAACATACTTTGAACATGAACAATAACTCTTATCTTTTATTGTTAAAAGATATTCCTTAATAACTCAAGGAGTTCCCGGTCCGAAATAAATTAACAATCTTTTAATTAAGGTTGTTAGTTTTATATGCTTTAATTACCAGCAATTTTGCATATCTCTAGAAAATAAAAATTGGTAATGTGCATTTACTAATTGGAGATTTTCTATTAAGAGATTTTGGAAAATATTGGACAATGGGAAAGGAGGCCGGCAAGAAGCAACATGGAGTATGACAAGCCGACCACAGATGACGCCTGCTGAAGCAAATCGGTCGGACAAGTTGAAAAAGCGTGGGTCTAACAACGCCACCCAATATTTCGCTTAGCAATCTATATGGACAAACTCGAATATATTTTTAAGAGAATCAACAAGACTCAATCAATTAAAAGTATATCAACGAGTTTATATCTCTCTCTTGATTTGATTTACTCAAGCAGGAACTGCGAGTTCTAATCAAATACAAAGAATAACTTGGATGGTACCAAAGACCGATATCCAAGGATCAATCAATGAAAATCAACAACCAAAGGTTGGATTATTCTAATTGATGATCTAAACGCACAACATGTATTATTTCAATTATAAAGATAAAACAATATAATGCGGAAATAGAAATAACACAGACACCATAAATTTTGTTAACAAGGAAACCGCAAATGCAGAAAAACCCCAGGACCTAGTCCAGATTGAACGCACATTGTATTAAGCCGCTACAAACACTAGCCTACTCCAATCTAACTTCGGACTGAACTGTAGTTGAACAACAATCAGTCTCCCACTGATCCAAGGTACAGTTGTACTCCCTACACCTCCGATCCCAGCAGGATATTGTGCACTTGATTCCCTTAGCTGATCTCACCCACAACTAAGAGTTGCTACGACCCAAATTCGGAGACTTGATAATAAACAAATCTGTCTCACACAGACAAGTCTATCAAAGGATTAATCTATCCCCCACAGATAAACCCTAAAAGGTTTTGTTCCGTCTTTTGATAATAATCAAGGTGAACATGAACCAATTGATACTCCGGTCTTATATTCCCGAAGAACAACCTAGAGTTATCAATCACCTCACAAGAATCTTAATCTTATGGTAGCGAAACAAGATGTTGGGGAATCACAAACAATGAGACGAAGATGTTTGTGATTATATTTTATATCTTGCCTATCGGAGATATCAATCTCAATCCAATAAATATGATTGTACTCGTACGATAGAAGATGCAAGATCAAATCACACAACTACGATAAAATTAGGATCGGTCTGGCTTCACAATCCCAATGAAGTCTTTAATTCGTTAACCTGGTTTTAGAAAAAGAAACCAAAGTTTAAAGGAGAAACGACTCTAACACGCAAACTAGTATCACACGTAAGGTGTGGGGATTAGTTTTGCACATATACTAGAGTTCCCCTTATATAGTCTTTCAAATCAGGGTTCGCAATCCAAGTTACCTTGGTAACAAAGCAATCAATATTCACTGTTATATGAAAACCTGATTTAGATTCAAGCTAATATTTCTCAACCGTTAGATCGAAAACTTAGCTTGTTACACACAAATGAAATGCACGCTTATAGGTTTGTGTAACCGTACCCAAACGTGTACATTGTTGGTTCAACAATAGTTAACCCAATGGTTATCCATATGAGCATTTCATACCAATCATGTTCTTCTTCACCATAACTAGTTCAAATGACTTCAAATGAACTAGTTAGAGAGTTGTTCAATTGCAAGGAAATCTCATGTACTACACAAGACACAATTGAAACAAAAATGATTTGATTCACTTGAATCGGTTCATGAACTTTTATAGCCACGGTTTGGAAACTGCATTCCTTAGTCTTTTTAAAGTTAAGTTCAGAAATCATCTATAAATGTATAACCTTCTCAAGTTCGCAGACTAGGTTCGCGGACTTAAGTTACCGGGCAGAGTTTACAAACTTCAGCAGAAATTCTCGGGTATGAGAAATTTTCCGGTTCGCGGACTTAGCTTCACGCAAATAGTTTGTCAACTCCAGCAGAAATTCTCGGGTTTGAGAACTTCGGCAGTTCGTGGACTTGGCTCATGCCATTATTCCGGTTCTCTTGATCAACAAAGTTCGTAAACTTTGGTTCAAGGAATAAGAATTATCCATAAACGTGTTTCCACAACAATGCTTATGTCTATCATTGGTTATGTAATCTAAACTCTCATTCCAATCATTGAAACATCCTTAGAGGATGTTATATAGTTGTTACACCATTTCTCGTCAAAGCAATTTTCAAAGCGATTGAAACATATCATGACTTTCTTCACTAGGTAAAGATAAACTTGGTTGAAGAGAAAAGCTTACCAACACATATTTCGAGATATAAAAGGCGAGGTATACTCGGCTCGAAATACCAAATGTGTATAATCAAAGTCTATATATAGCATACGACTTTTTGTCTCAAAGAGTAGGAGATAGAGTAGATATACTTTTGAGTGATAGATATGTTCAAGTCTCCACATACCTTTTTGTCGAGAAGTTCCACTGGTTCCTTGAGTAGTTCTTCGTCTTGTATTATGAATCACCATGAAGTCCTTGAGCTCAACTACACTTTCTATCCTAGTCCGAAACTTAACTATAGTAGACTAGAAATCAAGACTTATAGTTTTAATCACTAACATTTACAAACATGCTTGAGATAGCAACGCATGCGAGTTCGACCGAGCAATGCTCTAACAATATCCCCCTTTGTCAATTTTAGTGACAAAACTATCAATACATATGAAATACAAAAAAGATAAAGAAACTTTAGTAGCTCCTATTCCACATGTCTAATCTTCAACATTCCTCGAAATCTTCGTCACTTCCAAGTACTCCAATGATCCCAAAGGTTGTAAGTTTAGCATCACCGTTGTTGAAGATCCGTAGCTATAACAATGAGAAAACATAATTCTCGATCATTGTTATATAGTGTCATAGTATTATTACACAGTGTCAAAGTTCAATTGTATCACAACTTCAACAATAAATACTATGGTGATATGTATCACTCCCCCTTAGTCAATACTCCATCTCACATGGAAACCACTCCCCCTTACATAATGATCCGAAAACCATATGTATTTGTAGTGTGAACTACATGTTAATTCTCCCCCTTTTTTTCAATAAAATTGGCAAAGGTACAAGAACGAGATCATAATGAAATTTCCGAAAGAGACATTTCATGACTAAAAGAAAAAAATACATACCAACTAATTTAGATGCAATCATAAAGCCGAAGCTAAATGCATTCATCAAGGAGTTTAAAGATGCAAGATAACCCCTCTAAAATTCCACAGCCGCACACCCCTCAAGATATGACCATTAAGCACAAGTTCAAAAGAACTCTCCCCCATTTGATGTCATTCCCGAAAGAACAACAAGGGCGACCTTAGTTTCAAAAGAAAAGAATGATTTTTATTGGACACCATAAACCATAAGAATGATTTTCTATATCAAAAAACTCAATCAAATTAATCACAAGTAAACCCATGATTAATTTAATCGGAATACGCAATCAAATTAAACACAAAAAGCGATCAATTTAATTGATTATGCTCAACATAAGTAAACTTACGGAGCTATGACTAAGTTAACCATACGGAAATGACTAACTTAATCGTTCATATACTCAACACAAGAAAAACTTATGGAGTAATGCAGTATATACATAAAATATGGATCAGGGATGATCAATACTGCGGAATATACGAGGATTCATTCTATCTTCAATCATTATTTGCATAACAACAATCAATAGACATCATCCTTTTCACAAAAGATTTTAACATATCTTCCATCAAAGATTGAAAATATAAGCTTAATTGTATTTGCCAAAAGTTTCTTTAATCAATACATGAATACCGATCATGAACGACTTTACTTTTGACAAAGTATGGGACAAACATGGTTCACGGACGTAAACACCAGTATCCCATAAAAAATTGCAATATATAAAATCATAAAGATTAATACTTCAAAACATCATCCTCCAAATAGTTTTAGAATTTAAACCAATAAACCTAAAAAAGAACAAGAAGATGAAAAATAATAGCTATGTGTAGTCACAATCATTGCTATTCAAAGCACTAGTTATTCTTCCAACTAAACCAAAAAGAAGACATACTAGGCAACAATGTCTTTGAGAAATTCTTTATCATTCCCGAACTCCTTGTCGTCAACAACCATTGGGAACATAAGGTTCGTGGAGAAAGAAGTTAATATCAACAACCCGTCTTGGATGATGATGTCGAACCAGGGCTTTCTGAATTTCCAAAGATCTTAAAACGCAGGCATTTATTTCATGAATCTCCTTTCTTACTTCCTTCAACTCATCAAGAACATCAGAAAACTTCTGAGAGTTAGAAGGGACATCCATTGGCTTTCTTGTATTCCTCTTCTTTCTTTTTAAGGATGGAGTTACTGGAGATTTCTCTTTTTCCTTGATTGATGGCTTAACAATCATGCTGACATCTCTTCCATCCAAAGACATGATTCTTAGAGAACAATTATAAACAACTGGTTTTTGTGAGTGGAATTCACAATTTCATCAAGCAGTCTTAAGATATAAAGGATATCATAGAGGAAAAAGGAATGTAGGATTCGCAACCTTTAAACAGGTTCGTGGACGTCCAACTCTAAACTCTATAAAGAGTAGAATTGTCGATAAGAACCCTTTATTTTATTTGACAAACAGGAAAACAAATCTAAGAAAAAGAACTTTTCCTAAGACCTGAGCGGTAAACAATCTTATCTCTTTTGATCAGGCACATGAGACAAGATTTACCAAACAACACAATTAATTTGTGTTATGGTGAACTACAATTTGTCCACCATTTTCCTCTTGAGAGGAATCCTCTGACTTCTGTCTATCAAAGCGATTTGACCATACCTTCTTCTCTAATGGTCTTATTTTGTCTTTGGAAACCAACTTCTTAGACGAAGATAAAATCCTACATACCTCAGCAGTCTTCTGAGCAAGTTTAAGCTTCCTTGCCAATCGATTTGCTCTTAGTTGAAGTTTGTTGGCGTGCCTCACTTGATTTTTGTACTTGTAACATCTTGATAGTTCATGACCCTTGTGAGAACAAAACGAGCACGTCAATCTTGGATAGTATTCATGCATCTGTGGTGTGAAAGTATCTAGACACATAGTAGATCTTGAAATATTATAAACAGAGTTTCCAAAGGATGGGTCAATTGATTCTTCCATCTTGATTGGATTCTCTTCTTCACCGAAACCATCAAGGTTGATATATGTATTGCTACAATTATTAAAATCAATGTTTTCACATAGAAGACCGACACTTGATTTCCTATCTTCATCAGAATCATAGATCTCAGACATTTCATCAAGCGTTACAACAAGACCTTTGTTCCCAGTGTATTTTCTATGATTTGGGCACTTGTTTTCAAAATGACCAAAAACTTTACACTTAAAGCATCGTGTCATATCCTCGTCATCAGCCTCGTCAGCATCCCTGTTTTTAGGAGGAACGCGATTGTGAGGTTTATCTGACAACCTAGGTTTGTCTCTTGAAAACCGTTTACTTCTCTTCAATAGAAGATCCCTAAATTGTCTTGTGATCAAGGAGACTAATTTGTCAAGATCTTCATCCGAAAAATCACCCTCATACTGATCATCCTCATAGACATAAAAACTTATACTTTTATCAAGTAATTTAGTGTTCTTCCGTGCTTTAAAGGCAACATCCTTTCCGATTTTGGATGTATTCTCATGATCAAAGATCTTTAGATTTCCAACCAATGTATTTCTGGAAAGATTATCAAGGTTATTTCCCTCAACGATGGCATGCTTCTTAGACTCGTATCTAGATGGCAGTGATCTGAGAATTTTCATCACAATGTCCTTTTCAGGAATAGTCTTACCCCAATGTAAAAGATGCATTAACAATTTCAGACACTCTGTGATTAAATTCATCAAATGTATCTTCATCTACCATACAAAGGTTCTCCCAATAAGAATTAAGGTTTTGAAGCCTAGCTTCCTTTTCACTGGAGTTACCTTCAAATTCGGTTTCTAAGATATCCCAAGCATCTTTAGACCTAGTGCAATTTGACACATGGTGCTGAGGATTTGGGGTAATGGCATGTATGATGGCATTCAAACCATCGGAATTTTGCTTTGTAGCAAGTATCTCGGCAGGACTATGTTCACCAATATTCTTGGGAACGTTTACATCTCCAACTGCCACAACGGGAGCATCATAGCCATTAACAACATATACCCATGATTGAAATTCACGCGCTTGAAGAAAAGCTCGCATAGAAATTTTCCGCCATAAGTAATTAGAACCATCGAAGACTAGTGGTACGTTAATAGAGATAACACCTTTGTCCATAGAGTCAGATCGCTACAAACACAGACTTGTAAGGTCTTGCACGTGTTTGAATGCTCTTATACCGATTGAAAAGGCGGGGGTCTAACAACACCACCCAATATTTCGCTTAGCAATCTGTATGGACAAACTCGAGTATACTTTTAAGAGAAACAACAAGACTCAATCAGTTAAAAGTATATCAACGCGTTTATCCCTCTCTCTTGATTTGATTTACTCAAGCAGGAACTGCGAGTTCTAATCAAATACAAGGAATAACTTGGATGGTACCAAAGACCAATATCCAAGGATCAATCAATGAAAATCAACAACCAAAGGTTGGATTATTCTAATTGATGATCTAAACGCACAACCTGTATTATTTCAATTATAAAGATAAAACAATATAATGCGGAAATAGAAATAACACAGACACTAGAAATTTTGTTAACGAGGAAACCGTAAATGCATAAAAACCCCGGGACCTAGTCCAGATTGAACACACACTGTATTAACCCACTACAGACACTAGCATACTCCAAGTTATCTTAGGACTGGACTGTAGTTGAACCCCAATCAGTCTCCCACTGATCCAAGGTACAGTTGTACTCCCTACGCCTCTGACCCCAGCAGGATACTGCGCACTTGATTCCCTTAGCTGATCTCACCCACAACAAAGAGTTGCTACGACCCAAAGTCGAAGACTTGATAATAAACAAATCTGTCTCACACATACAAGTCTACCAAAGGATAAATATGTCTCCCACAGATAATCCCTAAAAGGTTTTGTTCCGTCTTTTAATAATAATAAAGGTGAACATGAACCAATTGGTAATCCGATCTTATATTCCCGAAGAACAGCCTAGAGTTATCAATCACCTCACGGTAATCTTAATCGTATGGTAGCGAAACAAGATATTGCGGAATCACAAACAATGAGACGAAGATGTTTGTGATTACTTTTTATATCTTGCCTATCAGAGATATCAATCTCAATCCAATCAATATGATTGTACTCATACGATAGAAGATGCAAGATCAGATCACACAACTACGATAAAAGTAGTATCGGTCTGGCTTCACAATCCCAATGAAGTCTTTTAGTCGTTAACCTGGTTTTAGAAGAAGAAAACCAAAGGTTAAAGGAGAAAATACTCTAACACTCAAACTAGTATCACATGTAAGGTGTGGGGATTAGTTTTGCACAGATACCAGATTTCCCTTTATATAGTCTTTCAAATCAGGGTTTGCAATCCAAGTTACCTTGGTAACAAAGCAATCGATATTCATCGTTAGATGAAAACCTGATTTAGATTCAAGATAATATTTCTCAACCGTTAGATCGAAAACTTAGCCTGTTACACACAAATGAAATGCACGCTTCTAGGTTTGTGTAACCGTACCCAAACGTGTACATTGTTGGTTCAACAATAGTTAACCAAATGGTTATCCATATGAGCATTTCATACCAACCATGTTTTTCTTCACCATAACTAGTTCAAATGACTTCAAATGAACTAGTTAGAGAGTTGTTCAATTGCAAGGAAATCTCATGTAATACACAATACACAATTGAAACAAAAATGATTTGATTCACTTGAATCGGTTCATGAACTTTTATAGCCACGGTTTGCAAACTACATTCCTTAGTCTTTTTAAGTTTAAGTTCAGAAATCATCTTTAGATATATAACCTTCTCAAGTTCGCAAACGAGGTTCGCGAGCTTAAGTTACTGGTAAGTTTGGGAAACCTACAATAATATACTGCAAGTACACAATGTCTAACTAGTAGAACAACGGCAAGTACAGGTCATTCCCACGAGGAGTGTGAAAATACTCTACCAACTAATACCAAAACTGAATAATCAACAAGATGATTTTTTTAAGGATTTTTCAGAAATTCAAACAAGATGAAATAAAAATAACAAAGACGTAACCAAGAAAATGAAAGGGTTATTAGGGTCTTCAATTTTCACCAATACAATCATATAAAACTTTACTAATCTCTATTTATTACTCAAGACAAATATCGAACTCAATCTCATGTCTCGAAAGATGGTATATTAAATTATAATATATATTCTCCGTTGTAATCTCCTTCGCTTCATGGGTAATGATTCTAAAGCATTACCAATCAATCCTAAAGCATATCACGTCAATGATTTTATCAAAGCACGAAATATCAATTGAAAAGCATAAATAATCAAGAAAATCACATGAGCAATTAAATGCCAAGCAATATGAAGAGAAAATCACTACTCAATCAAATCATTATTAGAAATATCATCATAGATAAATAAATTGGCTTCTATCTAAACCCTACATGGATCTAATTAGCCATGGCTTTCTCAAAAGCCAAAAACAAAATGGAAAAAATAAAAACAAAACTCCAAACCCATTTTTTTGTTGCGGCACTGTGGTCGGGTGCCCCTTCATTTTCATTTTGAAAAAACACATAAATATAGCCCACAGATGAATTCACGTCGTCGCCACATCAGCTCCCAAATAGAAGTCTGCCACAGGTCATGAAATACAATCCGCCCAATAATATTGTGCCGCGTGTCATAATATGACGAAACATTGTAAAGTATCAGCGAATCTCCACTTTCCATAGTATATGAAACCACTAAGGAAATGAATTAATTTCATTTAAAAAAGCATGATATTTTCTTGCATGTGTTGGGCCCACCTTAATTGTATTTGCACAAATGACGTCATTTGGTCTCAAACATTCCTTCATATTCTTTATATATATATATATAGCAAGAGAACTTATGTAAGGACAAGATATGTTAATATTTCCCTTTTCTTCATTTGCACTTCATTTGCACGTGGGCATGGAGGTCATATTTTTCCATTCTTATGCTAACAATAATAAAGTCACTCTTGACCAATCTTAGGTGGCATTAGTGTGATGACGTCGACTCGCTTCACCATGCATTAATTGAAGAGCAAATTAAAACTTGTCTGCCATTGTGATCTCGGCTATGAAATAATTCTATGTTGCTGATATATATAGAGATACCAGGCCAACATAATAAGTGTTGCTGATATATAGAAATACCATGCCAACATATTTGATTATTGTGGCTGCTGATACATGGAAATACCATGCCAACATATTTGATCATTGTGGTTGCTGATACATGGAAATACCAGGCCAACCCCATTTCATCATTGTGGTTGCTGATACATGAAAATACCAGGCCAACCACATTTCATCATTGTGATTGCTGATATATGGAAATACCAGGCCAACCACATTTCATCATTGTGGTTGCTGATATATGGAAATACCAGGCCAACCACATTTTGCAATTTTCGTCGCAAACACCATTAAGTCTCACATTTTGTCGTTTATTCGCTGGATGATCGAATTCACTTGTACTTTCTACAAAAACACTAAAATAGTATTAGCAACTAAAACATTGTATCCTAGCTAGTATAAATATGGGTATAAAATGTAGCTTTTACATGCTTATCAACACCCCCACACTTATATTTTGCTAGTCCTCGAGCAAAACAGAGATATTATGCAATAGATTATTTATTTATTTTTTTTTAAAAAAATTTTCTTATTTTATTTTTATTTTTATTTTTTTATAAGAAAAATCCTAACAAAAGCGCCACTCCCCCACACTTAAACATTACATTGTCCTCAATGTAATTGAGTCATCCAACGTAGAAATTAAGGTGGGAAATTCTAAAATACATATGCAAAAACTAAAGAACTAAAAAAAAAGATAGAGTACAGGGAACAAATGTGATGGGTTGACTCCCATGGAGCGAAATGTGTTTGTTTCCCGACTTTCCAGTAGCACGTTCTCAAACAATGTGGGGTTGGTACCCCAAGGTAAGATGCGAATTATATATATAAAGCCTGAAGAGTTTGGATCAACCCAACTAATCTGATTAGTTGAAAACATGAACCTACAGTAAGAAAGATTAGTACCCAGAGAGATAAAACTGAATTCAATCTTATTTAAAGCATAATTCGAACCTTGAATATGAAGTAAATCAGGTTCGCAGATGATTACTAAAGATTGTCTAAATAATTGAACAGTTATTGTACTCCATAAATCTGGTTCTAAGTCAGCGGAAATAACTTCCACGACTGATATTTTTTCAAATTCACTCGCTGAACAAGGCCTCAATGGAGCAATAATATCACGACTCTTAGACCCATTATAATCTAAAACGGTTTCATTATGAATATCATCAAGACGAAAAAATTCATAACTTAATGTCTTATGGGTCAAGGTAGGAGCATTCTCGACTGATGGAACTAGTCGAGAATTAGAAAAAAACTAAAGGTTCTAGTTTGGGCTTCCTTTTAATAGTGTCTAGCAGCGGTGTGGAGTCCAACAAAGTATTGACTTCACAAGTAACACTATCATCATCAAAATCATACCCAAAATGAGCTAAGCAAACCTCTAATGCATCTTCCAAGTCGCTCTTGTAAAAGATTTGCGAGTGCATACTTTCTTTTCCCCCACTACTGGTTTCAATTGCAGCACTTCAATCACTAAGGTACCTAAAAATAAATAAATCAAAGAAACTGCGTAAAAAGAAACTAAAGAAAATCTAAAAGAAAAATAAAAATAAATTATGTACAAAAACTAAAACTAAAATAAAAATAAACTATATACAATGATATCAAATAGAGAGTATTTTGCAACCACTCCCCGGCAGCGGCGCCAAAAACTTGGTAAGTTTGGAAAACCTACAATAATATACTGCAAGTGCACAGTGTCTAACTAGTAGAACAACGACAAGTACAGGTCATTTCCACGAGGAGTGTGAAAATACTCTACCAACTAATACCAAAACTGAGTAATCAACAAGATGATTTTTTAAGGATTTTTCAGAAATTCAAACAAGATGAAATAAAAATAACAAAGACGTAACCAAGAAAATGAAAGGGTTATTAGGGTCTTCGATTTCCACCAATTCAATCATATGAAATTCTACTAATCTCTATTTATTACTCAAGACAAATATCGAACTCAATCTCATGTCTCGGAAGATGGTATATTAAATTATAATATATAGTTTCTCCGCTGTAATTTCCTTCGCTTCATGGGTAGTGATTCTAAAGCATTACCTATCAATCCTAAAGCATATTACATCAATGATTTTATCAAAGCATGAAATATCAATTGAAAAGCATAAATAATCAAGAAAATCACATGAGCAATTAAACGCCAAGCTATATGAAGAGAAAATCACTATTCAATCAAATCATTATTAGAAATATCATCATAGAGTTCATATAAATAAATTGGATTCTATCTAAACTCTACATGAATCTAGTTAGCCATGGCTTTCTCAAAAGCCAAAAAAAAAATGGAAAAAATGAAAACAAAACTCCAAACCCATTTTTTTGTTACGGCACTGTGGTCGGGTGCCCCCCATTTTCATTTTGAAACAACACATAAATATAGCCCACAGATGAACTCACGGCATCGCCACATCAGCTCCCTATAGAAGTCTGCCACATGTCATGAAATACAATCCGCGCAATAATATTGTGCCGCGTGTCATAATATGACGAAACATTGTAAAGTATCAGCGAATCTCCACTTTCCATAGTATATGAAACCACCAAGGAAATGAATTAATTTCATTTAAAAAAACATGATATTTTCTTGCATGTACTGGGCCCACCTTAACTGTATTTGCACAAATGACGTCATTTGGTCTCAAACATTCCTTCATATTCTTTATATATATATATATAACAAGAGAACTTATGTAAGGACAAGATATGTTAATATTTCCTTTTTTATTCATTTGCACGTGGTCATGGAGGTGATATTTTTTCATTCTTATGCTAACAATAATAAAGTCACTCTTGACCAATCTTAGGTGGCATTAGTGTGATGACGTCGACTCGCTTCACCATTCATTAATTGAAGAGCAAATTAAAACTTGTCTGCCCATTGTGACCTCGGCTGTGAAATAATTCTATGCCGCTGATATATATGGAGATACCAGGCCAACATAATAAGTGTTGCTGATATATGGAAATACCAGGCCAGCATAATAAGTGCTGCTGATATATAGAAATACCAGGCCAACATAATAAGTTTTGCTGATATATAGAAATACCATGCCAACATATTTGATCATTGTGGATGCTGATACATGGAAATACCAGGCCAACCCCATTTCATCATTGTGGTTGCTGATATATGGAAATACCAGGCCAACCACATTTCATCATTATGATTGTTGATATATGGAAATACCAGGCCAACCACATTTTGCAATTTTCGTCGCAAACACCATTAAGTCTCACATTTTGTTGTTTATTCGCTGGATGATCGAATTCACTTGTACTTTATACAAAAGCACTAAAATAGTATTAGAAACTAAAATATTGTATCCTAGCTAATATTAATATGGGTATAAAATATAGCTTTTACATGCTTATCAGTTACCGGGCAGAGTTTACAAACTCCAGCAGAAATTCTCGGGTATGAGAACTTCGCTGGTTCGCGGACTTAGATTCACGCAAATAGTTTGTAAACTCCAGCAGAAATTCTCGGGTTTGAGAACTTCGGCATTTCGCGGACTTGGCTCACGCCATTCTTCCGGTTCTCTTGATCAACAAAGTTCCCAAACTTTGGTTCAAGGAATATGACTTGTACATAAATGTGTTTCCACAACAATGCTTATGTCCATCATTGGTTATGTAATCTAAACTCCCATTCCAATTATTGAAACATTCTTAGAGGACGTTATATAGTTGTTACACCATTTCTCGTCAAAGAAATTTTCAAAGTGATTGAAACATATCATGACTTTCGTCACTAGGTAAAGATAAACTTGGTTGAAGCTAAAAGCTTACCAACACATATTTCGAGATATAGATAGGCGAGGTATACTCGGATCGAAATACCAAATGTGTATAATCAAAGTCTATATATAGCATACGACTTTTTGTCTCAAAGAGTAGGAAATAGAGTAGATGGACTTTTGAGTGATAGATAAGTTCAAGTCTCCGCACACCTTTTTGTCGAGAAGTTCTGCCGGTTCCTTGAGTAGTTCTTCGTCTTGTATGATGAGTCACCATGAAGTCCTTGAGCTCAACTACACTTTCTATCCTAGTCCTAGACTTAGCTATAGTAGACCATAAATCAAGACTTATAGTTTTGATCACTAATATTGACAAACATGCTTGAGATAGCAACGCATGCGAGTTCGACCGAGCAATTCTCTAACACAAGTGGCGCGGTGACGCTTCCTTTTTCCGCTGTTCTTACTTGCCACAGTTCCTCTTTATTTATTGTTTTATGATTTTTTTTAAGATTTTGCTCCTACTAGCTCCATGATGGATCAATTTCCTAGTTTTCCTAGGTTTAGTTTCGACCAATAAGGTTCGAAATATTGCGCAAGGCGCAAAAAACCTAATTTCGTAAATTAATAAAATTAGGTTAGAAGGATTGGATTTTGTGAGCTGGCACAAAATCAATCAATGTCTGGTGAATTTTGTGTGTTCATACAAAATCACTAATTATGTTTCAGAGGGCAGCATAACTTTGCGTGCCTCTAATTGAATATTTTCATGCATATCTTAATCCTGATACTTCGGGAAATTCTTTCTACTCAGTTGCGAGCGAATATTAATTGTCATGTCATGTCATCATTAAGAGTTTGGCTGGAGAACATAGCACAGAATGAATACTTGGCAGGCTTTGCCATTAGTGAGTAGTGAAACTAGGAGCTTAAATACTCATTAGGATCTATACTAGTGAACAATTCATCTAGGAGCTTGAGTTTCAGTCTAATATGAAGAGAGACACAACCACTCATCAGATTCTGATATATTCTTCAAATTCCTTGCGGAACTACTACTTCTGATGCCGGGTCAGGTAGATAGAATTTTACAGTTATCGCCCTATACTAAAAACCACCATCAACACTAGTATGCGGGACGTTCTGAACATGAATAAAAATATTCAGTACTAACAAGCCAATGGAGCATAAAATAGAAACATGTTTTGAAGTGATTATCAAAAACAAGTTTTTAACTTTAGACAGTGTTTAGAGCATAGCTCAGTTGAAATCACCAAGCTTTGGTATGTCAAGTTTGGTTGTCATATATTAGTTAATCAAAACTCATTTAAAGAGTCTCTTGATTATATACTACAGTCAACTTCGTATAGGTTAGCTTGAAAGTGTTAGGATATGAGACTTACAAGTATTACATGAAGACTTGAAGAATGTATAGAAGTATGGAGCTACAACGACAACATCATCCTTCCTCTTGAGGTTAGTAATACTTTACTTGAACTGTTTCTTTCCCTAAAGTATATTTCAAGTCGTGCGTATTGAAAACATAAATGCGGAGCTGTGTATGATACTCTAGTTAGAAATAGTATTAAGGAATACAATACGAGGTTTATTGCTTAACCATTAAACTTTGTATATAAGACATCGACATGATCATATGAATGCTATTTTGATTATGTATGGGTATGACTGAAGATTTCATCCTAGGAAACAATGTTTTACATTCGTTTAAAGGAAGTAAGTTCATAAACTCGTTTTGTGAATCTAAAGGGAAATCACTAGGCTTATTGGTATTGTTATTCATTGCAAATATATTTTGAATTACCAATATGTGTGTTTATTATAACCGCTCATAAACTTGTTTACGTATCTTTCTAAACTATTCACAAGGCCTGACTTATGTATTGGTATGATTTTTATTAGTGAAACTGTCATGCACCTCATGTGGAAGCCCTTACTAATATCTCGTGTGCCCTTAACACCATTCACATGCATTGCGTGAATGTCTTTTGTTGCTTTATAATTCAGACTATTCCTTGGTTGTAAGCTAGATAAGAAATATTGTTTTTATCTGAAACTCTTTTTCCTCCACATATTCTTTCATCTCTCTGGTCTAGACTTCTTCTTCTTCCTTCCTTCTACTTCCATTGCTGTTCTAAGTTCTGATTTCTTCTCTTTTCACCATTAAAACACTTCTCTTATTCATTAAAACTTGTTTAAGCTGAACTTTTGTAGTGAATGCACTACAATTGGTATCATAGCACTCGATTCTACGACTGTTCCATGGATAACAAGGCAGTAATTGATGAAATAAACCGGAAAATTGATGAGTTAGCTAGATCTCAGAATAAGTTAACTAGATCTCAGAAAGAGTATAACCATAGACAAGATGAGCTTGCTATCAAACATGCAGATCTGCTCAATAAAGTAGATCACCACTATGACCAACCATCACCAAGGTATTTACAATCCATCAGAGAATTACTTCGAGAAGGCAAGGAAGAACAAGTTCGACTTCCTGCTGGTCATGTTCCAACACCAGAGAGCTTCAATGGAATTCTAGGACCATCTCCTGATGCAGGCCATATACCTAGAACTGGTGAGTCTAATGATTCAACTCAACATACTGTTAATTCACGTACTTATATTCATGACCATCAGCATCATCAACCGAAACCTAAAGTAGAATTTCCAAATTTCGATGGATCTAATCCTAGATCTCGGATTCGAAAATGTAAAAAACATTTTATTATACATACTGTTGAGAATGAGTAGAAGGTTCATCTAGCATCATTATTTTAGAAGGTAGAGCTGATGTGTGGTACCAAGATTATCAAGAAGGTAAGCCATATGTTACATGGGAAGAATTCATTACTGCTGTTAGTAACAAATTTTAAGAGTTAGGACATGATGATATTGTGGGTGAGTTTAACAAGTTGTCTTAGGTAGGTACTGTATTATAATATCAAGAAACATTTGAAGAGCTTAAGGCTCTGATGCTAGCCAAGAATCGTCACTTATCAGGAGATTACTTTACTTCTAGCTTCATAAGTGGTTTAAAAAAAGAATTACGTATGCATGTACTGATGTTTTCTCCAAAGAGCTTATCTTATGCCATCTACTTAGCACGGATGCAAGAAGCTTTACTAGATATTGCAGCAAAGAAAGGCAAAAGCTCAAATAGACCTTTACCCATTTATACTCCAAACTACAATACTCACAAAAACATTACTTCTCCTGTAACTAGCCCTAAATTACCAAAAGTTACTACAACCAGTTCATCCAGCTCACAAACATCAAATCCTCTCATTAGGAGATTATCATATGCTGACATGAAGGATAGAAGGGATAAAGGACTCTGCTATAACTGTGATGAAGTATTCTCTGATGGCCATAAATGTGTCAAACAACAAATATTCATGCTAGCTGCTGAGGAAGAAGATATGCATAGTTCATCTGAAGGTTCTCCCTCTGACACTTCTTTGTCTCAAGATGCTGAGGAAGGTGTTGACATATCTGTTCATGTCTTATCTGGAAACAATACCATCAAGATACAAGGGGTTAGTAAAAAGAGGAAACTGACAATACTCATTGATAGTGGAAGCACACATAGGTTTTTAGATCCTGAAGTTGCTAAGATATGTGAAGTTTATATTGAACCAGCTATAGCTTTGCAAGTTGCTGTAGCAGATGGTAATAAGCTAATCAGTGAAGCTAAGTGTCCTGCATTCAATTGGCAGATGCACGGACACAAATTTCATTTTGATATGAGGTTACTTAAGCTTGGTGGATGTGATATGGTCTTGGGTGTTGACTGGATGAAAGAAGTAAGTCCAGTGGTGTTTCATTTAAAAAAATGTCAGTTACTTTCACTAAAGAAGGGCAAGATCTGGTATTACAGGGTGCAAGTGAAGCAACCAAGGTAACACAAATTTATAGTTCAGCTCTAAATAAATTTCTCAAGAAGAATAAGCATGGTCTAGTTGGTCATCTCTTCTCTATAATAGCTACTAAGGTAGAGCCAGAAATACCTCCACCAAATTCTGAACTACTCAGTTCGTACCCAAAAATCTTCAAGGAACCCACAAGCTTGCCACCACCCAGAGCTCATGATCACCATATCCCCCTTAAACCATTGTATACTCCTCCAAACCAAAGACCATATAGAATACCTTATGTTCAAAAAAAAGTGGTTGAGAAACTGGTTCAATAAATGCTAACTGCAGGTGTAATACAGCCAAGCCACAGTCCATTTTTATCTCCTATAATACTAGTCAAAAAGAAAGATGACAGTTGGAGTTTTTTTGTGGACTATAGGAAGCTGAATGATCTTACTGTCAAAGATAAGTATCCAATACCAATCATTGAGGAGCTGTTAGATGAACTTAAAGGAGCTAAATTTTTTAGCAAGATTGATCTTAGAGCAGGTTATCATCAAATCAGAGTTTACCCAGCTGATGTGCACAAAACTGCTTTCAAGACCCATCAAGGACACTTTGAATTTCTGGTAATGCCCTTTGGATTAACTAATGCCCCTGCTTCTTTTCAAGCTCTCATGAATGATGTGTTTAATCCCTGTTTAAGGAAATTCATTCTAGTATTCTTTGATGATATTCTCATTTATATCCCTGACATGGATACCCATTTACAACATCTTAAAACCACCTTGTCACTACTAGAAAATCATTCACTCTTTGCTAAAATTAGCAAGTGCTCTTTTGGGAAACCACAAGTAGAGTACTTGGGGCACATCATTAATGAACAAGGAGTTGCAGTTGATCCATAAAAAATTGAATGCATGCTTAAATGGCCTTCTCCTAACAACATTAAAGAGTTGAGAGGATTTCTTGGGTTGACTGGATACTATAGAAAATTTGTACAACATTATGGGATAATCAGTAAGACACTCACTGAGTTGCTTAAAAAGAATAACTTCAAATGGAATGCAGCAGCACAATCAGCATTTGATCAACTCAAGCATGCCATGTCAACAACTCCAGTACTAGCACTTCTTGATTTCTCAAAACATTTTGAAGTAGAAACAGATGCCTCTGATGTTGGAGTAGGAGCAGTTCTTATGCAAAACAAACAACCAATAGCATACTTCAGCAAAAGCATGAGAGTCATATTTTTAGCTTATCCCACCTATGAAAATGAGTTATTAGTCATAGTCATGGAAATCACTAAATGGAGATCCTATCTGCAAGGTAACCACTTCAAAATTTATACCGATCATCAAAGTATTAAGTTTTTCATGGAGCAAAGGCTACACTCCATGTTACAACAGAAATGGTTATCAAAATTACTGGGATATGACTATGAGTTAGTGTACAAGAAGGGTTCAGAAAATAAAGATGTTGATGCGCTATCCAGAGTCTCTCAACAACAGTCTTCTATTTGCCATGCAATCTCTGAAGTTCATCCATCTTGGTTATCATAAATAATCTCTAGCTTTGTTAAGGATGACCATGCTCAAGGCATTATACAGAAATTACTCATAGCAGATGACAGTGTGCCACATTATGGTTACTCTTAGGGAATACTCAAGTATAAGGGAAGGACTTATCTAGGTAACACTAGAGATCTCAGACAACAAATTATGGTTGCCATCCATTCATCATCCATAGGGGGGCACTCAGGTACACTGGAAAGTTACCATATAGCTAAATCTTTTTTTTATTGGACCAATATGAAGAAAGAAATTTTCAAGTTTGTAGCAGAATGTGACATCTGTCAAAGGCATAAAGGGTTTAACACCTTACGAGGAGGATTACTACAACCATTACCAGTCCCTGAGCATGCTTGGCAGCACATAAGTATGGATTTCATTTCAGGTTTGCCTAAGTCAGAGGGTAGAGAAGTTATAATGGTCATAGCAGACAGATTCACTAAATACTGTCACTTTATTGCTTTAAGTCACCCCGATACAGCTCACTCTGTCTCTAAAATGTTCCTTGATAACATATACAAGTTACATGGTCTTCCTCAGACTATAGTCTCTGATAGAGACAGTGTGTTTTTGAGAAATTTTTGGCAGGAGTTATTCAAAAAACTGGCCACTACACTTCATCCCAGTACATCCTATCATCCTAGGACAGATGGCCAAACTGAGAGAGTTAATGCTTGATTGGAGATATATCTCAGATGTATGACAAGTTACAGGACAAGTAAATGGGTTAGCTGGTTATCTTTAGCATAATGGTGGTTTAATTCCACCTACCACTCCAGTCTACATCTTACTCCTTTTCAGGCTCTCTATGGCTACTCTCCACCACAGTTTGGATTGATTTCTTATCCTCCAGCCACTAATGCCAAGGTTGATGATTAATTACAGCAGAGTCAAGCTATGAGTGTTCTACTTAATTCTACCTTGGAGGAAGCACAACATAGGATGAAGCAACAACCTGGCAAAAACATAATTGAAAGAACATTTCAAGAGGGGGACTGGGTTTATCTCAGGCTTCAACCTTACATACAAACTTCAGTTCAGTTGAGAAGAAATCTCAAGCTTGCTGCTAGATTCTTTGGCCCTTATCAAATCATAGCTAAGGTTGGGGAGGTGGATTACAAGCTTCATTTACTAGCAACTTCAAGGATCCATCCTGTGTTTCATGTATCACAACTCAAACTCAAGGTAGGCCACGAGATTACTCCTCAAACCACTCTTCCAACTCTTGATGGTGAAGGATGCATGAAATTATCTCCACTTCAGATTCTTGGATCAAGATTAGTCAAGAGAAACAAACAGACTATTGCTCAAGTGTTGGTTCATTGGTCTCACTCTACTCCAGATGAAGCTACTTGGGAGGACAAGGCTCTTATTCTGCAGAACTTTCCTAAGGAAATTCTTGAGAACAAGAATTATTTGGAGCGGTGGGCAGTTTTCATGCACCTCATGTGGCTGCCCTTACTAATATCTCGTGTGCCCTTAACACCATTCACATGCATTACGTGAATGTCTTTTGTTGCTTTATAATTTAGACTATTCTGTGGTTGTAAGCTAGCTACGAAATATTGTTGTTATCTGAAACTCTTTTTCCTCCACATATTCTTTCATCTCTATGGTCTAGACTTCTTCTTCTTCTTTCTTCTACTTCCATTGTTGTTCTAAGCTCTGATTTCTTCTCTTTTCACCATTAAAACACTTCTCTGATTCATTAAAACTTGTTTAAGCTGAACTTTTATAGTGAGTGCACTACAGAAACCGATCTTAAGTAATTACTCAAGATGGTATGATCGATGCCTTGTAAATAAAAACTTTTATCTAGCCGCTGGGAAACCGATCCTAGTAAGAGATGCAACAAATTTACAAGAGGGAATTGATCCTTGTAAGAGGTGCAACACGTTTTTAGTAGATGGGGGAACCAATCCTATGAACATGTGCAACAAGTTTGTAGTTTTGGGGGAACTGATCCTATGGACATGTGCAGTCGAATACATGTAGTTACCATAAGTTTTGGGGAACCGATCATAGTACCTAGTCAACCGAATTTTGGTAACTAGCGTGACTATGCACAGTACTCAATGGAGGTAGAACCGAAATTATTTTGGTAGAACCGTGAAACCCATGACTGGTGATTTTATAATATAATTAATCACATAGTTCTTGGAATTCAGATGAACCGATTCTAAATTGTTTGGAAGTGTGGCAAATCGTTTCCAAGATTGTAAGTATGAAAAAGGACTTGCAAAGTAAAGATGTCGACATACTTTGAACATGTGCAGTAACTCTAACCATTAATTGTTTAAAGATATTCCTTAATAGCTAAAGGAGAATCCCAGGATCGAAATAAATTGAGAATCTTTTATATAAGGTTTCTTAGTTTTTATATGCTATTTAATCTCCAACAATTAAGTGCATATCTTTAGAAAATAATAATTAGTAGTGTGTATTTACTGATTATAGATTTTTCCATTGGGATTTCGGTCAATATTTGGACAGTGCATTTCCAGGAGTTATGAAAACCGATTTTGTGTTTATTGCATATCTTTGAGAATATTCGATTTTGGAAATTCCTTGGTGTCCAAACTTCCTTGTATATAATATTGAAGTTTGAATTTCTAGCAAACTAGTCCTCAGAGCCAGCAAAACTACCTCAGTTATGTTGTTACTGGTGGAGCCGCCTATCGGAGAGGAGACTACCCTAATTAGGAGAAATCTCTTATTATGGCCGCTCGGTTTAATGACTTCTTTGGGATTGAGAAGCTCTACTAGTACCGTTGGTGGGAAACTAGATAATTTCAGTTTATTATTAGTTTTCGATTGATTTGATTGACTAACGGTTGTTGAACTTTGATTTCACCTAGTTTGTTTATGCTTGAGAATCTTCTCTTCTGATATAAGATTCACTCAAACTAGATCGAAGTTTCGACGGGGATCTTTAGACTGTTTGTAGATCTAATGATGTCTTGTGATAATCTATTGTTAACAGACTTCATTCTGTGTGTGATTGATCACAAGAGATTCAAGTTGATTGTGTGCAGGTGTTTATTGAAGATCTAAGAAGATTTGAAGACAAAGAAGACTTTGAAGATTTCTGATTTTGGGTTCATAATCTTTAGTGTGCACAATACTTGTTTCGACTGGAAAGGGAACCAACTATAATCGGTTTATCTTTGTGACATATTGGATTGATTAGTTGAGTAGATCAACACCAATACACTTCTTTGTGATTAATAGTATTGATTGGATAGTCTAACAATTACTTCGATACTTGTTGAGAGATTGATCTAAGGACCTGACAAAGGAGTTTATTGGTTAAACGTAAGAGCCTTTGTCAGATTCATATCACGTTATTTGAAAAGAGTTGTTACCGAACGGATTTGTAGTTCCTTTACTGTTTGGAATACGAACCAAACGAATTGTTCCGGGTGCGTGACTTATTTAAAATTGGAGGCGCAGGGATACTAAGGGAACTAGGTGAACTATAGGTTTAGTTGCTTGGTCTCAACTATACGAAGTTGGTTTGATTTTGTATAGCGGCTTAATTCTGAGAGTATTCAATTCTGGACCAGGTCCCGGGGTTTTTCTGCATTTGCGGTTTCCTCGTTAACAAAATCTTGTTGTGTTTTTTACTTTTCTATTTCCGCAATTATAATTGTTTTATTATAATTAGAAGCAAAATACACAAACGCTAATTCCTATTTTACTTGATAGACAATCCTTAGGGTTTGGTTAAGTCCGAACCTATTATCAAGTAAACATACTTCATTGTTGTATTGTCTCGATATCGTATCCATAGACGATCACACGAAGTGTGAACCGATTAGTTGTATAGTCTCGACTCAGTCCATACACAATCACTTTCGGAAGAGGACTTATATGTGGAAAAGTTTTAGATTGAGGTATATTTGGGTACCCTCGTCTTTTCAGACAGAACATCTTATCTCAATAAATAAATTTAGAGCACAAGATGTTTATTTTTAGACAACAAATCAACTGCCTTTTTAGAAACTATTTGAAGAAAAGACTTATTGAAGCTTCCCATTGCTTGCAAAAAATAGTATTTTTTTAACAAAAAGTTATTGTTCATTAATATGTATAAATATTAATTGGAGAAAGGCTCCACAATAAGATGATCGTTTTATTTTTATATATACCGGGAGAAGAAAAAAAGCACGTACAACAAAGACCACTTTGTGAAGAAGAAGATGTCTTCTCGAGACCTGTGCATCCTCAGATGGTCTCAATAGAGGAGAAACAGTCAAGTTGTAAGATGATGAGCATTTTTCTCATCAAAGATGTTGACTTTCTGTTTCTTTATTTCTGGAGAACCATCAGAAAAGTCAATACAGTTAGTCTCAAGAAGATCAACAAGAAAAGGATAAGAGATACCTGAAGTTGTTGCCTTCTTAATGCTGCGCTTGAGTCTATTGATACTGGTCTTGAGTTCCGAAATACAATTATTCATGTGAATGTATTCAGGAACGAATGAGCCTTTCAATCCAAAGCTTTCTTCAACCATAAACGAAGAGTTTGAAAGATATTCCTTTTGCATAAATGTCTTTCTTCTTATTGGAACACGAGGCAGTCATCTTAACAAATTATACCTTTGATAATTGTTACAATTGTGAAAAGATATTGTATTACCTTTACAAACAAAGATTGGATCATCACGTACAACACTTTCTTTGTCTAAAAGTTGGACAATTATAACTAGTAATATGAGATACAATTTTAATCAATTCTTTAGACATCCAAACAAGAATGTTGTGAAGGTTCTCATTCCGTAGACTAAAACGACATCTTCTTCAAGGTGACCCTTGTTTCCACAGTAATGACAACTGAATGGAATGCTATTACCTGATCTCATGTGAGCTATTTTTGGAGGTTGACGAACTTTCTTCTTTGTAACATCAGTTGATGGAGCTAGAAAGAAACTAATCTTACTAAACCTTGGAGCGTCTATTCCTTTATAGCCCAAATATTGTGTATCACGATGCTTTTTACATGCTCCAAACATAGTGGATAAATTGGTTGAGCTAAATCTAAACCTTTTCAAGTCTTCTTCCAACAATTTAACCTTATCATGAGCAGAAGTTTAGCCAACCTCTAATTGTTTTTCTCGAGAGTGAAAAACGTTTTCTCTGTCAATGAAACAACTTTTTTTGAGAGATACACATTGCTTCTGATTCTGCAAGTTTTTCTTTCAACACAAAGAGATTTCGACGAAGATTCTCTCATTCAAATTTTTTTGAGCGCACATCGTCTTTTTGATTTTAAGAAGGGATTGTAGGAGATCATATCCACAATCATAACCCTAAAATATTTTTCTCATTTTCTTGTTTTCTTGACAGAGAGGAGTCAGAAATTCAATCGGACATGACGTTGACTTTTTTTTCTTTATGAGATGGTCAAACAACTTGATATATTATGAGACTTCCTCATCAACATCATTTTCAACATCTGAATTAGTATAATATGAAAGTTCATCAAAATGTTTCATCAGGCATGTTTTCCAGTTATACACAGTCTCAGGCAGGGATGTGAGATTTTCCTCAAGTGAATCCAAGCTTTGAACTAAGTCTGATCGTTTCTAAACTGGTGATATGTCGTCGGAGATAGCGCTCCTGTACATAGACTTTCAAGGTAAACCTGGTCACACCCAATATTAGTCACCTCACAATAACCTAGCTGATTAACACTTTAGAAGTTATTGCGGAATCACAAGAGTCTGAGACGAATAACTGTTGTGATTACTTTTTTATATCTTACCCATCAGAGATGATTCTCGAGTAAATCTTAGAGAAAATAAAACTCAATACGATAGAACAAGTACGATCAGAATACGCAACTACAGAGAAAATAGTTGGTTCTGGATTCACGAATCCCAAATGAAATCTTCAAGTTGTTAACCTAATAATGGTTTTGGAAAAACCTAGGCTAAAGGAGAATCGATTCTAGTTTACAACTAGGACACACGAGAGTGTTTGGATTAAGTTTCCCGTCTGCTAGATTTCTCCCTTATATAGTCTTTTGAATCAAGGTTGCTTACAATCAAATCTAAGAAAGCTTAGTAACAAAGCAATTGATATTCATCGTTAGATGAACTCCTGATTTAAGATTCAAGAAGTCTGCTTAGAAACTAAGCAATCAATTTCCACTGTTATATGGTATTAGCTTGATACACATAAATGAAATGTACTTATATTTAGATATGGATGAACTGTACTCAAACATCTATACCTTATTGGCTCAATAATAGTTAACCGAAGTTATCCATATTAACACTTATAACTTAGCCATATTCATCTAACAATTCTAGATCAAATATGCAAAGAACTGTAACCAAGAAAAACACATTTTATAGAATTTGGAGAAAGTTTATCTGTTCTAAGATGAGCTAAATAAGGATAACAGAGAACACCAATTTTTTTTGAAAAAGAATAATCAGTAGCAGATCCAAACAAAACTTCAAAAAGAGATTTGTAATTCAGAATTTTTGTGGGAGTTCTGTTAATCAAATATGTGGCAGTTAAAAAGGAATCATACCACATTTATTTAGGACAAAAAGCATTAAAAAAAAGAGTATTACCTATTTCAGTAATGTGTCTATGCTTTCTTTCAACTAGACCATTATGTTAAGGGGTTTTAGGACAAGAAATCCTAACAATAATACCACTCTGTTCAAGAATTATTTTGAATGGACCTTTAACTAACTCTGCATCACCATCACTTGAAAAGAAATAATTTTTGTAGAAAACTGATTCTCAGTATGAGTTTTGAAATGAGTAAAACATTTAGAAGCGTCTGACTTGAGTTCCATTGGATAAATCCAATTAAATATACTAAAGTCATCTATGAACACAATATAGTATCTATAACCATTCAAAGAAGGAATTGTGGGACCCCAAACATCACAATGTATCAAAGAGAGAGGTTTATTTTCATGAGAAATAGACAATTGAAAAGGCAACCTTTTACTTTTATCAAGTTGACATGGATCACATAAAGAAATAGAATGAGGAGTAGTTAAAACAATATGTTTTGAAGAATGTAATTTTTGGACAATACTGTTTGATGGATGACCTAATCTACTAAGCCAAGCAAGCATGTTTGCTGGCTGAGGATTTATTTGAGTTTTATGAGGGTAGGCCAGGATTTATTCCGTCTGTGGAATGGCCTGAAAGGTTTTATTATCGCTTCAAATAGGTTTTCCTGTGAATGGCCTCACGACTAGTCATTAGGGGAGCCTAGTCTCAGTCCCTGTATAGTTTTTCGCTTTTTTAATTTTATTTGACCGAGAAAAAAAAGACCTAATCTACTAAGCCAAACATTTGAAGGAGCTGAAATTGCAGTAGATAAAGCAAAACTAGAATTGGATGAAAAAATGGAATAATGAATGGGATAAAGATTATTAACTACAGTTCCTTGAGCAATCAAAGCATGTGTAGAAATATCTCTTATTTCATAAGTAGTTGGAGTGAGTTTGAAGTAGCAGTGATTATCTCTTGTAAACCTAGCTATAGAAAGTAGATTATGCTTCATTTCTGGAACCAATAAGACAGTGTTCAACCTAAAACTAGTTTTAGGTGTTTTAATACTAAAGATTCCAGTAGAAGTAATAACAAGAGACTTACCATTTATTACTTGTATATTCTCCTTGCCGTTGTAACTAGAAGTATGCTGAAGTAAGTTCTCATCACCAGTCATATGTGCAGTTGCACCAGAATCAGCAAGCCATTGTGGAGCTGCCGAAGTAGAAGCACAAGAACTGTTGAAAGCACCAGAATAACCCATGTCTTCACCCATTGATGTAAAATCTGATTGTTGTGCTATATTAACTGAACCATTTCCTGAACTTGAACCAGAAGCATTTGGTGGAGGATAATATCTGAAGTGACACCTACTAGCAAAATGTCCCTTTTTCCTACAAATTTGACACTCAACATGAGAATAATCTATCCTTCCATTTTCAATAGTAGAGCCACCATCATAAGACGTATTAGGCCTAAAAGTACCATTGCATGAGTTCTTGTTATTAAAATTTCCATTTCCTGAGTTCTTGTTGCCATAATTGCCATTCCCTGAAATCTTGTTTTTGTTTTACCATCCCATTACCAGAATGCATATTTCTTGAATAAATACCACTAGGATTATGAGCATCAAATGACAAGTTAGTGTCATGATTTTGATCAATGAGCCATTGCTCATGACTGAGCAATCTGGGTTTAACTCTGCAAATGTAAAAGGGACTTCTCTATTTTGTGCAGAAATAAAAAAATTATCGTACTCTCTCCCTAATCCATTCAAGACATGCATTACCAAATCAGATTCACTAACCCTTTCTCCAAAAGCTTCCAATGAATCAGCTATGGTCTTCAAATTTTGCAGATAAACTAATACAGTTAGATTTCCTATTCAAACTATACAACTGATTCCTTAGCATACTTTTTCTTGCCAAGAATTGATTTTGAAAACTAACTTTAAGAAAAGACCAAATTTCTTTTGCAGTTGACAAACCCAATACATCTCTAGAAACAGGCGGAGTGAAAGTTGCTTTCAAACAGCTCATAACAAAAGAATCAACCTTCTTCCAGCATACCCATCTTGGATTTAACACATAAACTCCATCAACAATATTATATTTAGAAGGTTCTCTTTCAGTACCAGTTCCATAACCATACAGATCAGTGGAAATTAAAATTGACTCAAATTGGTCTCGCCATAGAAGAAATTTGTTGAATCTAACTTTTATGAAACAAAATTTGAAATATTGGAGAAAGGTAACGAAAAATTTAGAGGATTACCATCTTGAGTTGTACCAGCGGAAGCCATATTTCTTCTTCTTTGATAAACGATTACTGACATTAATAATCTCGATCTAGAATTGTTGTTTATCAAGAAATCAAATTTGATTTTTGATACGAGTATTTAACCTAGAAGAAGATCATATTTGAATCTGTGAAGAATCTAAAAAAAATTGTTGTAAAAATATATGATTGATTCTTTGATCTGCCTGAATATTTTTTTGTTTGAAAGATTATTTACAGAAAAATTTAGTGTAGGATCGTTCCAAATGATACCATGAGAAACTAATGATCTGAATATTATTGAAAAAGATGATTATTACAAAAGCTATCATTGGCTATTAATATAGACAATATCAGTATGTGCAGTGTTATTACAGGCACACATGTAACTCACTCACTTACAACATAAAGATAAGTCAAGTCAACAAAGGTTGACTTGATAGTCATAGACATTATCTAATACAAATTGCTGAATTAATCGGCCCTATCATCACCCATTTGCTGCGAATTAGATAATCGAGCACATCAAACCAATGCACCACACTCTTGGTTGGTTAGTATGTACTCCGTTTATTCCATCTAAATAGTGAGCATTTTGGTATTTAAATAAGGAAACCACGAGAGAACTATTTTTAGTAATTTATTATTATACTCATGTGCTAAGATTTCGATTAATATATCTCACAAACTAAAGGGAAATTAGTTTTGAATATCAACGGCTAGAAATCATTTTATAGATATATGCAACGAATATAAACATGATTACTAGTTTCGAAAGTTCTAATATGAAATATTTTTCAAATTAGCATATACATACGAAAGAATCGCTTATTTTGGGAAACAATAAATAGGGAAAAGGCTCAGTTTTTGTAGAACGAATGGCTAATTCATTTTAATTACAAGATTATAAAAAAAATGTGGAACATTATTCCAATAATATGTGCTGAGTTAAGATACGTAGAACACAATAAAAACGAGTTGTGTATTTTCACATTTTTTCCAAACCATGAATAATTGGCTGGATTGTTGACCGTATTTACATCTTACCTGGCCGATTTAATAGTGAATTTTCACGTTTTCGCGGCTAGCACAATTGCTAAGCTACCAGTTGAAAATTTAGCTCTCATACTTGCAGATTCTAAGAAGCGTCCAGCTCTGCCAGCATGTGATGGGACTACCCTCGAAACATTATCCATCCCCCAATTTTGTGATATTTATACACCTCCGTACATAGCTTGCCCCTCAAATATCTAGTCTCGAAGTTAGATCACAGATTAAATATTCTAATGGCCAAGTTCAGCCCTCTTTCCGTTTCAAACCCCATACAGGAATCAACTTTTCGAAGATGACGCGGGCAATGACATATCATTCACTAAAAGTTCCAGAACCTGAAAATTCACTATAAAGGGTGGCTCACTCCCACACTACATAATCACAAATAATTTTCTTCTTGAGCAATGCTGTCCCGCACCATTTTGCGGGTAGCTATCCCGCTCAAGCGGCTTCTTTACCGTTAGATCACGCTAAAACTCAGATCTAACAGCCTTGAACCCTTTAGGGAAAATGGTGGGTCATTTCCTGAAAGTGGTGTGTCCTTTCCTGAATACGAATCTAACCGTTGATTTGATCATCTAACGGTAAAGAATCCCGCTTGAGCAGGATAGGTTCCCGCAAGCATTTGTCTTTCTTCTTTGCTTAATCTATTTTGTCCTCTTTACACATTTAAGCTCACATTATCAGTTTTGGAAAAGAGAATTTGTATTAAGAATGGCAGATGAAGTATTCCTCTTGAGTTTCTGGACAAGTATGTTTGGAAACAGAGTTAAGATAGCTTTAGCTCTTAAAGGTGTCGAATACGAATTCAAAGAAGAAAACCTGAGAGACAAAAGTCCATTGCTTTTGGAGATGTATCCAATCAATAAGACAATCCCTGTTTTGGTACATAACGGGAAACCCACTTGTGAATCACTTTTAATTGTTGAATACATTGATGAAGTCTGGAATCAGAAGTTTCCATTATTACCTACCGATCCTTATCAGAAATCTCAAGCTAAATTTGGGCTGACAACATTGACAAGAAGGTAATAAGTAGGGGTGCACATATACCCATATCCGCTATTTCTACCCTATTCGTCCCTGTTCTACCTGTATCCTATCCTAACCGTTGTTTGATGGGTAGGGTGATGGGTAAAAAGTTTCTTACCCGCCGTTAAACGGGTAGGGTGATGGGTAAAGCTCGAAATTAACCTACCCTACCCGTTAATTACGAAATGACTTAATTATCCTTGCGTTGTTTTTTTCTTTTTTTTCTTTTTTTGTTATTTCGAAACATATTGGGGGTAATAAATGAAGTTGTTTATTTTCGCTCTTCCTTATCTGTTTTCTCTTGTTTCTTGTTCTTCCCAACCATATCTAAGTTCGAACATAGAATAACCTTCTTCCCAAATCAAACTCATCCCTAATTCTAGAAGTGGAGAACTCATTCAGTTGGATCTTTTGAAGAAACCCTTTCTACTGTTCTTGCTCCATCTCCTTCTAAAGAGGAATTTCAAAAGGTAAATTCAGGTTTGATTATGTTGTGAGGATTTTGATTGATTTCATCCTCTGCATTTTTGATTTAGAAAAGGAAGACAAACTAGTCTGAATCATCAAGTCGCTCTCATGCTATGAAATCAAACCCTAATTTCTAAATAAATGAGATTTTATGAAAACTTAACATGCATGTTAACTGATTGATGAAAATTCTAAAAGGAATTTAGTTTTTCATATTATTGTTGTAAATATTGAGGGATGGCTTTCTGGATTTTCTTTTGTTAAAGGTAATGAAAATCAATTAACAATTGGGTCAAGCAATATGAAAAAAAAAAAAGAGTCATAAATCTGTTGTTGGTGTTGAATTGTACTTCATGATGCTTCTCCATGTTAAACCACTAGCTTCCAGGTAATTACTTCTATCAGTGATGACTTATAGTGATAAAATAAATATTTGTTGTTAGGGGTGTTTTCTATTATTTGGGTTTCAATTGAATTGCAAATTGTGCATTTTTAATTAGGATGGTTTATTTGAAGTATTCTAGTAAGTGGGTTTCAATTGAATTGCAAATTATTCATCTTTGAATTGCTATGTAGTCGATTAGGATGTATTTATTTGGTGTTCTCAAAAATGGGTTTCAATTGAATTGCAAGTTATTCACTCTTTATCAATAGCTATGCTACAGTACTTTGTTTGATTGTTTTAAGCAGTGTTGTTCGCATCTTAGCAAAATAAGTACCTGGGGATATTTATTGGTATCAATGGTATGCAAAGTGTGTTGTATTGTGTTACTAGTAATTAACTTTGTAATTTATTTGATGCAGATGTGAAGATACAAAGTGTTGTTGTAAATGTTGAAGAAAAATTGCCATGTCAAATGATGAATTTAGATGAAGATGTTGATATCGTTCTACCTAGACGTACCAGTAAGTCCTTTTAAGGTTTTCCATGGATTTTCGTATGTATATGTATCTCCTACATTGTTTGATCCCCAAACAGTGAATCGGAATATTGCTAAAGCTCTAGTTTTGGTGCACGACTGTCAAATTACTTGGAATGGTATTGATATTTTCTTTAAAACAAATTTCTTATATAGTACAGTGTGTGCAGGACAGTCGAATATTGTTAGAATGACTATCCAAGATAGTATCACATCATCAATTCCAAGTGTTGGACTGCAGGTAATGCATGGGTTACACTGATTCTTTGTAGTTGATTAATGCCTTAATTCTCTCACATATTTCTTCCTCTTAGGTGTGGAAAGCAGAACTTGTATTGGCTGGTTTCTTGTTGCATAGTATGTTCTCTTCATTTGACTTTGACGGAGTTGTTGCTGTAGAACTTGGTGCTGGAAATTATTTCTTGTTGCATAGTAATTTAATCAATAATGGAAAAAACACTGATTAGTAGATGATAATCATTGAAATTATTTCGTTGGACTACCATGTGATACATCTGACGGAGCATATTTAATAAGAATCAGTTGTTATTGTCCCACATTTTTTTAGGTGCTGTAAGTGAGCGCAAGTGGAATGGATCTCTGCTTATTGCAACCAGTGGAGAAATAAACCAACAAAGAGCGAAGGTAATTAAAGCTTTTCTATAATCGTGGATGACGAATGAAGACCAAGTTTACATGAAGAACATGGAATTATGTTGGGATTCGTCATAGCGTCAAGCCCCTGCGGAGAGCTTTAAACCTTTGGAGATTTTTTTGTGTTGTTAGTTGGGTTCTGCTTTACCCCCTACAGATTTTGAAAAGAACGGAACTTTTGTTTCTTGAGACTACAAATGGATTTGTGCCTACCAGGATGCTTTTGTTCATTTTTACTTAGATTGGCAGTACCGTTGGGTACTTATGTAGATAGACTAGCTTTTGTTTTTATGTGTATTTGAAAGATTTTGTATGCAAAGTCTAAAAGGTAGAAACCAGAATATCAAAAAAAGGGGAAAAAAAACGGTTATACCCGCCACCCTATCCTACCCCACCCGTCATTTATTGGGTCGGGTAGGGTCTTACCCGTTTAATGGTGGGTAGGGTGGCGGGTAAAAAATTTCTTACCCGCCATTCAGCGGGTAGGGTGGCGAAATAGGCCATATCCTACCCACCCTACACGTTGTGCAACCCTAGTAATAAGGTTCCTTTTTCATCTATTTCATTCATGCACTGTTTCCGTTTGTGTGTGTTTTTCTAATTAAATTCTCACTTGACAGCTTCCTGCAATTAGGAAAGAGATATGGAGTGCCTGTAAGAATATTTTTGTATGACTAGAAATATTCCCTTGGGCCGATGTAATAATCTTGGTAATATAGATTATTGCTATACTTATACCCGGTTTCTTTTACGGGATTATTCCTAATATCTCTTGTTTGATGGACGATCGAGATTTAATGCTACAACTAAATCCTAGGAACTTGGTCCTCCTTCTACCTATAAGAGGAACACAATAGTCATCGGTGTTGGGTTCGGAGAATTGATAACATAAGAGGTGAAGAAGGAGAAACCATGACCTCTACAAGGTATTATCGCTAACCTAAAGATGATCGAAGTAGTACAGATTAGCGCTATAAGGTATTCCATATAAACTAATCTTTGTGTATTTGATTATGTGATTATCATGAAGTTCAACGATCCTATTTAAGTATCTATTTAAAATAAATATTATAGTTGGCATCTAGAGCTTGTGTGTAGAACTCATGATCCTCTGCTAATTCGTATGCAATAATAAAATGTAATTGGGTTTGATTTTTTCCTGTGATTATAATCGTTCTTATGAAATTTCCTCCTTGCATATATGCCGGAGACATCGCCAGTGCTATGGGCTTTGGACTATGTAGATCCAAAATGTTGAATGTGATTGTGGCACGTCACTCGCCGCGTTACTTTTCGCATCTAACTATCATGACCCGTATCATGCTCACACTTCATTTTCCCGTGTGATTTTTCATTATCTCATCAAAATCCTGTGTGATTTTCCGTTATTTCATCAAAATCAAGTTAGTTGAAAATTATGGTATATTGTATAATTTAAGATCCTATGGCCATTATTATTTATAATTTTCACATTATCTCTCTTAATTTTGGAAGAAAATATATTTTAATACTAATGTCCTAATCTTTTTTATTAGGCATGTAACTAAATTAATGTTTTTGCCTAATGAGTTCAATGGTAAGAATCTTTTTAATAATGGTATATAATGAGCTTGTAAATCAAATAATTAGTGGACCTTTGCTAATTAATGAAATGAATCGGTCTTTAACAATACAACTAAATGAAATTAATTGTACCGTGTTTCATCTTTTTTGAATACCAAATTGAGTTAACTACATCTTACGAAGTTGACAAAAATGTTATCCGTTGACTTTAATTGTTTAATATTGGCGTGGTAAATTCAGTTGACCATGACAATGTCAAAACACTTTTTTATGTTAATTTTGATCTTGTCTTAACAGTTTTTTGAACTGAACCGTTTTAGGTCTTTTTGGTTTACATTTAATTGCAAATAGACTTGTTCACCGTGGAATCACTTTATGGATATAACCGGTCTATAATTAAAACCAATATGAATGATTAAGAAATTACGAAATGGTTTTACCTAAAGAATGTGCGATCCAATTAATGCGCTTCCGCTTTATCAAAAACTAATGTACAATCATAAAACTATCTTTTATCGAGTTTCATTATTAATTTTATGATCAAAACCATTTTTTGACACCATTAAATTTGTGTGTGCATTATGATATGGTTTGTGTGCTTGTGCGTTATGGTATAGTTTCTCCCACATTATTGTTTTTCTTTAAATTTTATGGGATAATACTTAAAATTATTATTGGACTCTTTAGTTATCATCACAATGATACTAGAGTGTTATATCTCAGTATAATCATAATGTCATTATAAGCATGAATTTGCAAACCGGAAAGTGTAGGTTTTGCAGTTATCGAGATCATGTGATAATGACATTATTTTAGTTGATTGGCTATCACCACAGTGATGTCAAATCACTTTTGGTCATGATCACAATTTTGTCAAATGCTTGTAATCTTATTTTTCTTACATATATCAGAACAAAATTTACTCATAGGAAATTGGAGTTTTGTATTTAAGAAAACATTGACTGATATGATTTTTGATCATACATTATGGATATGAACTGATTTGAATCTTGAGGGTGTCTTGTGTCATTATGTTTCACTTTTCTCCCAATGTTGATGATAATTTCAATTATACGTATAAAATTATTGTGCTTAAGATTCTTAGGTCATAATTCTTTAGCTATCACCACAATGATACTAGAGTGCTTTATCTTAGCAATAATAATAATTTTATTATAAGCACGAATACGCCAAGCCGTAAAGGCAAGGTTTAGTAGTTATTATCGCATTATTTTTGAGTTGTTTGGCTATCACCACAGTGATGTCAAATAATTTTTCCAGTCATAATCGTTATCATGTCAAGTGCTTATAATATTATTTTTCTTAAATGTATTAGAACAACAATTACCCACAAGTAATTTGAGTTCACATGTTTAAGATAACATTGAAGTGTACAATATCTGATCATACATTATGGTAATTAAATAATCGGCACATGATTTTACGTTATTTCTTAAAAGTGCATAAAAGAAAATTTACATAAATTAACTCATTATCGAGTTGAGCAACTTATTACGAATTTTTCTTATGTTGTCCAAACCTATTGCGTCCTCTATGAAATTGAGGTTTTATTTTTGATAAATTTCTCCATATTTCTGAAAATGATATTCATTGACTATTTAACAACTTTCATATTAATTCATCATATATCCGTTATTTATCACAATCTTTAAGCTTGTATCATATTTAAACGAGCGATGCATCAAAGAATTTTTTCTTCAACGAAATTTCATTATTGAATTATATTTATAGACTTGCTTCATGCTCGATTTTGGTTTAAGAAAAAGTTCATTATGTTTGGATATTTTTCGATTATAGGGTACTGATATTTTTCACAATTTATGTATGGCATGCTTTTGAATAAATGTTCGTGATTGATGTTTTAGGGTTACTCATTGTTGTTTATAAGCGACTAAATTTATGATCAGATCAAGTATGTCCATATCATTGAGTGGGACCATGCAACATCACAAGAAAAGTTAGTGTGATATTTGCATTTGCATTTGTACATGTTAATTGCTAGATTTTTTTAGTTATCCCCACAGTGATACTAAACTCTCTTATCTTTTAAGTGTTGTATATTTTACATCCTCTTAGTTTGTTTAACGATTAGAAAAACGCTGCTCACAAGTAGTTTTGATCCACACGTTGAAACAAGCATTAAGGTTATCTAAATGTTTCATTTACATGTGAAATAATAGCCACCCACAGGTGACTACAATTCATATTTTATTAGGTTGAACATTAGAATTATTTGAGTTTGTTAATACATTTTAGGACGTGAATTTCCCACAGGTGATTCTAGTTGTAGTATTTGACAGACACAATGTTGAATTATGAGAATGTAAAATATCCACATATATTTTTCATGTCTTACTTTGTTCCTTGATAAGGTTTTACCCACAGGAGAACCTTATTGAAGGTATGAAACTATTGTAAGCTTAATTGTCATTTATCTCTATTATAAATTTCAGCTTTTGTTCTTATTAGTTGTTGATTATGATTGTTTTGTAGACTTTTAATGGTCTATTTTTTGGAAGATAAAATTGTTTGTCACCCGATGATTTTCCGCTTTACTGTGTACATCTATCAACTGCATTATGAATCTCAATCCGTGGATGTTTTCTCGAACATTCAGTATTGAAATTCAGAGGCAATTATAGAGAAAGTGAAAATCATAAAGTCTGATAAAGGTGGTGAATATTGTGAAAGGTATGCCAAAACATGATAACATCCTAAATATTTTACGTAGTATCTCCAAAAGTTTGGATTTGTTGCTCGATACACAAGGCTAACTTATCCTTAGCATAATGATGTATAACAAAAGGCAAAATCATACTTTTATGAAAATGGTTAGAAGCATGATGAGTTATGCATAATGACCACATATAAGTGAATGTATGTTATTTCAACAACTGTGTAATTTAAATAGATTTCCGAGTAAAGCAGTTTCAAAGACACACTTTGGACTAGAATGGCTGGAAACCTAGTTTAAATCACCTTTAAGATATGGTTGTTCAGTTGGAGGTGAGGGCTTACATTCCAAATAATGAAAATTTAATTTGGAAACTATTACTGGTTAATTGGTTTTCCTAAATAATCCAAATGGTATTGTTTAACGTTCTAACCGTAGTATGAGACTTATTGAAACCAAAAATATAAATTCGTTAATGATGGCATAATCAGGGGGAGTGCGTGGATATATCTGTTTAAGAAATCATGATAATGATCCCTTTATTTAAGATTTCTACAGATATTGTGGATCTTCTCATTATCAGAATGTTAGATAATGAAAGACCACAAATTACTGATCCAATACTCCATAATATAACTACTTCCAATAAAGAAATATTTGATAACAACATGAACCAACATTAACAAGGTCTCAACAGAGATTGACAGAAAGTTATTCATGTTGTTTCAGTGATTTTCTTACAAGAATTTATTACATTTTGATATGGCATGGCAAAGACTCGGTTTTCGGTTCACAAATATTATGTGTAATAATTTTGATTAATGGATTGATGCTATGTGAGAAAAAATCATTGGTTGAAAGTCAAGTCTCGGATATTGTTTAATTGCTCGAAAGACACAAATCAGTTGTATGAAAGTGGGTCTTTCTGACCTAACACGACTACAATAACAATGTTAAACGGTATAAAGCAAGACTTATTGCCAAAGATTTTACTCTAAAACGATGCATTGATTATAAATAAGTTTTTCTCTCGTGTCAAAGAAAGACTTATTCAGAATTATCATAGTATTATTAGTAGCTCGGTATGACCGAAGAGTTGCATTAACTAAATGTGAAATGGCCTTTATTAATGATAAACTATAAAGAAAATTACGCGTGTTAATATGAAGGCCTCGCCTTATAAAGATAGGAACACGTAGTCTGCAAAACTGAAGAATCAAAGTATGAAATTAAGCAAACTTCTCGAATATTGTGTATCTAAAATTCAACAAGACCATTAACGTTATCTGGTTTTATATGAATTTATTATTGATCGATGCATATACCTCAAGATCAGTGGGAGAAGTTCATACTCTTGGTATTTTATGTTAAGACTTACTACCTACGAGTAGTGATCTTGATTTCATGCATATCTCTTATGATTCGAAATAAAGGATGTCAATGAAGCTTACCATGTGATAGTCACATATCGTATGGATTACTAAAGCCCTCATGTAAAGCGTATATCAAATATTCGAAGAATTTTTGAGATAATAACATACATAACAAATTTTGCTTCATATCGGAATGAATATATAAATTTAATCTTCATTATGTCTCTGAAATGAAACATATAACGAGTTGTTGGTATGTTAGCATATAGCTATGGAATCGAAGAACAAATTATGCCGAAGATATCAAGATTTTGAGATACTAATCTTGACTTATGTCTTACAATTAGTTACTCAACCCAATTAAAGTTGATTGGGTTTTCAAACTACAATTTTGCGGGATGTGCGGATTCTATAAAGGAAGAATCCCTTAAGATTAGCTCCACAATTGAGTTTGAATATGACTGCGAGACTTAGAGATTTAAGTTTGTCTCTATATTGCTGAAATTTATCGTCTTAACTTCGCAGCACTAAAGCACAATATGAATACAAAGGGAACAAAACACATGAACCTTGGGTATCCATACGTGAATTATGAATTTCAGAAAAATAAGTTGTTTATTTACCGTTAAGCACAATTATTTTTGCAAATGCTCTTATTGAACAAATACCATTTAAGAACTCCTAAGAAAAGATTAAAAATTTTAGGTTTGTGGGAGTAATTGATTACTGAATTCAGCTAATTTATGTGCTTGTTTTGGACACTTAATGAGCTCTTATTAATGTCATTCTGAAATATTTCTGTATCCATGTCTAGTATACACTTATGTGAATGGATGAATGTTAACAGAAATAGTCTTTCTTTTAAAGACATCATTGGACCATTATGATATCCCAATTTAAGGCCTAGTTAAGTAAGTTATTTGTGTTGTGGTACATGGAAGGGAACATGTTGATAACAAGACAACGTGCAACCGCTATGACTCGCATGGATAGCTTAGTTGACAAAGGTATTACGTTAACCATTAAATTTTGTTGGCAATTATTATGCGCGCCTTATGTTTTTCTATGATTAACCGTTAAATAGAATATCACATGGACCAGCGGAAAAATGTAAGAATATTTTTGTATGACTAGAAATATTCCCTTGGGCCCATGTAATAACTTGGTAATCTAGATTATTGCTATACTTATACCCGGTTTCCTTTACGGGATTATTCCTAATATCTCTTCTTTGATGGACGGTCGAGATTTAATGCTACAACTAAATCCTAGGAACTTGGTCCTCCTTCTACCTATAGGAACACAATAGCCATCGGTGTTGGGTTCGGAGAATTGACAATTCATAACGTAAGAGGTGAAGAAGGAGAAACCATGACCTCCACAAGGTATTATCGCTACCCTAAAGATGATCGACGTACTACGGATTAGCGCTATAAGGTATTCCATATAAACTAATCTTTGTCTATTTGATTATGTGATTATCATGAAGTTCAACGATCCTATTTAAGTATCTATTTAAAATAAAACTTATAGTACCAAAGGAGAAGAACAAGAGAATGCTAAGAAGAATCTCATTGAGATTTTGAAGGTTTTGGAAGGAGATCTTGGAGGGAAACCATACATTGGTGGTGATCAGTTTGGATTTGTGGACGTGGCTCTCATTCCTTTCTACAGCTGGTTTTACACATACGAGACTTTTGGGAATTTCAGCATAGAAGAAGAATGTCCAAAGATTGTGGCCTGGGCAAACAAGTGCATGGAGATAGAGAGCGTTGCACAATCACTTCCTGATCCAAAAAAGGTTTATGAATTTGTTTCAGTAATCATAGGGTGGCTCAGAATCAAATAGGTTTCGTCTCGAACACTGCTTAAAGTTTGATGTTGCTTGCTTGAAGAGATGCATATAGTAGTACGTTCTTGGAGACAAATAAAATAATATTGCTATCTCTTTTATTTTCAAGGTGTGTGTTTTCAAATGTTGTGGACTTTGGTCGAGAGGGAAATGTCTTGAATTTTCTGTTTGGATTTGCTGAGTTTATACTAGCAAATAAAATTCCACCGTCACATAATAATATTTGTGGAGTTTATTTATTGTCATGCCAAATATAGCTTAGATAATACTACTATTTATCTTTTTTCTTTTTTTCCATTTTAGCTTAAAAACAGGTAAAATTGAAAAAAAATGGTAGTAACTTTTTTCCAGTATGGCTTAAAATCGACTCAACTTGATTCTTGGAAGACATATCTGCAAGGGAAGTATTCTGTAAAAGGCAAATACACTACATAACTAAAAGGTAAATACACTTCATAGTGGTAAGGCGTTCACGCCGTTCTTTCATCGAAATGGCACAATGATGATGATGACCTTAGAGCCATTGCGTCATTGTGCTGTTACACCAAAAAAAATGGGAAATATATCGTTTGGTTCTTTTTTAGGTGGTCCCATGTCTGTTTAGTCTTTTGGGAAAACGCCTTTACTGTTTGGTCCATAATTATTTAAAAATATTAAATGGAAAAAAGTACCCTTCCGTGTTAATTTCTACTTATTTTTTTTTGTAGTAGTTCATTCTTCAAAATAAACTCCTGTTAATTTCTACTTATTTTTTCAGAAATCACCTAAAAAACCCAGAGTTCATTCCGGAAATGAACTCCATATAAAAAGCTAAAAAAACAGAGTTCATTCCAGAAATGAACTCCATATAAAAAGCTCAAAAAAACAGAGTTCATTTCAGAAATGAACTCCATATAAAAAGCTAAAAAAAATACAGTTCATTCCAGAAATGAACTCCATATAAAAAGCTAAAAAAAACAGAGTTCATTCCAGAAATGAACTCCATATAAAAACTCTTCCATCGTCTTCAACAGCAGCAACAAACATCATAGTCATCAAAACATCACCAACAATATCGTATTCATCATCTTCATCATCTTCAACAACAACATCAAACAGTATAGACGAAAAAAGAGACACAAAAACTACATCTTCTTCAAAAACTAAATCATCATCATCGTCTTTGGCATCAACAACATCATCTTCACCATCTTCATCGTGTTTATCATCTTCCTCATCTTCAATAACAGCAGAAAATCAACGAAATACGAAAAAGAAATGCAAAAACTTCATCATCATCATCTTCTTTATCGTCTTCATCATCATCATCAACAACAATAACATTAGCAGAGAAAAAATAGCCCCAAAAAATTGTCGTTCATCATCATCTTCTTCATCATGAGTGGAGAAAAAAAAAAGGGGAGAATAAAAAACTAGATCCGGAAATAAAGAAGAGAGAGAATGTAAATCTGAAAATGAAGAAGAGAGAGAAAATGAATATGAGAATAAGATATTTTCTTCTCTTTTTTTGTGTATATATGGACCCAAAAGGATATTTCTGCCACTACAAGATGACAATTACATCATCCATGACGTCACCCTAGGACCAAATCATTATTTTTAGGACCAAACTATAGCATATATTTCCAAAAAGGACCAAACAGACAATTGACTAGGTCAACTAGACTAGACTCCCTCTAATATATTATTTGTGGTATTTCCTACAAATTTCTTTTTTGGATGATTTGGTTAATTTAAGACAGGAATCGGGTGTTTTTTTTTTGTCTTCTACAAGGATTTTCATGAACAGTTTAAACTAAATCTTCAATGATCGATAATGCAAGCAGTGACAAAACCATCGTTATCCGGCCGAAGACCTTAAGAAATTTACAACCAAAAGCAAGTCTAAAAGAGTTGGAAAAAAAAGGTCAAAAAGATGCAGTATTCTAATGGGCTTTTGCTTGAGACAAATTTCCGTCACAAGATTATATCGGCAACTTCTCATTGTCGGGCAACCTACCTGCTGCTCTCCCTAAGTTCTGTGTCTAAAAGATTTTCGGGACAAATCCAATCCGATATATGCAATCCAACAGATGCATCGTTCATTTCGTAAATCAGCTAAGTTTACCCACAACTTAAAACTCCATTCCATGTTATACGTGCTTGATTGATGAGGATATGCATGTCAAAACTCTAAGACCATCACACTGGTATTTCAACTTTAATATGTAAAAATAGCCCCTATGAAAACAAGTTTCCAAAACTGCCACCCTTAAATGAAAATATACATATAACACCCTTTTTGGATTTTATAGACATTTATACCCTTATTTAGGAAAAGTCTGGACCTTCTTGATTGAGTCAGCTACCACCTCAGCAAAAAAATTGGCTGAGTCAGATACACCTCAGCATAGATTTGACCGACACAAATCTCTCATTCTTTCTGTCCTCTTGTTATTTCCGTCATTTTTCAGTTCTCTCCTTTCATCTGCTTTCCTATCCAACTCTTCCCTCATTATTCCTCTTCAGTTCTCTCTCAGAAGATAAAATCCTCTGAAAGATCGAATTTCATTGATTCCATCCCTAACCCTAGCTCTCCAACCCTTCCCTAATTTTATCTTACTTTTCTCTCAGTTTGTTATATCCGCTGCAAGATTGAACATTGCATTGATATGCAGGACAAACATGGACGATTCACAGCAAAACACCAACACCCTATAACAGAAAAACTCTATGTTTTACATACCCAATTTGCCATCTATGAAGAACTAATAAATACGGACAAAAAGTAGGTATCTGAAAGAAGAGATTAGGGAAGAAGATTTGGATAAAGGGAGAGCCAAGAGAGTGCAGGATAGAAAGATATAACCCCAACTTCAAAACCAGAAGAAGAAAAAAAAAGGGTATGATTTAAGGTTTGAAATTATTTGTCATCAATCTGAAATTAGGATTCAATTTTTTTAGATATGAAATGAAAGTCGGCAATTTTTGGTTAGGTGTTTAAGATTCTGAATGATTAGTGGTTTTCTGAAATTTTGAAGATGAGATTTTATCTTTAGATTTTTGGGGTTTGTGAAACTGAATCTTACAGGGGGTTAGTCGTGGGAGAGTTCGAGAGATTTTAATGTATTTGGGTTTTTTCCTGTTAGTCCTGAGGGAGTTTGAGGGAGTCTCTCCAAATCCCCGTTAGTCGTGGGGGAGTTTAGAGGAGTCTCCTAAACTCCCTAGAAAACACCTGTTAGTCGCTGGAGAGTTTAAAAAAAGCCCTTGAACTCCCTGTTAGTCATAAAACCCTACAATACTAGGGAGTTGGTTGCTTTGGGGAGTTCGAAGGAGTTTTTAGTGTATTTTGGTCTCACAACAAATCTCTCAAAAGAGTAGAGATTTTAGTGTATTTTGGTCTCACAACCAAATTTGGTTCAAAATCTTTCTTTTCAAATCATACGGATTTCTCAAATCTCACCAACAAAAATGTTGTTCCCAACATGATGAAATGATTGTCAGATGATGGCCATTATGATACGGTGAAACATTTCTAGGAAAATATTAGGATAGTGATCTAGAGTCCATGAAAACGTGTGGATATATAGATTTGTTTAGATCTACATATCCCGCAAGATGCACCAGCAAAAAAAAAATGTAGAAGTCTTCACAATTAGCGCTTCCCTGAGTTGAATTACATTACCACTTCTGCAACCACCGTCAAAACTATTTTCTCACCACTACCATCACCACCTATTACCAACCACTACTCCCTTAACCACCCCAAATAAGAACCCTAATTTTAGAAATAAATAAGATTCAATAAATGCTATAGCTCGGAGAAAAGATTTTGAACCAAATTTTAATTTCATCACAATACGTGACACATTTGGTCGCTCTCGGTGGACAGTTAGTAAAAACTTCAACAGGAAAATGTGGAAAAATGTTCGTGAACAAAGGGAGTTAGAATTGTATGGAGACCGTTAAATTGAAGGGAAAAAAAATTATCTCGTTGCACAAAATAACATACTATTGATACAGAGATATGATCATTTTCATTTTTTTTTTCTTTTGATTAAAGATCAATGTTATTTGCAAATGAGGGTTTATTGTTTCTTAAAAGAGAATGAGTTAGGAGTGAACTCTCTCAAACTCCCCCAAACTCCCTCTAATAAACTCTCTCAAACTCCCTACACTCCCCCAAACTCCCTGAACTCAAAAACACCAAACTCTCTCAAACTCTCTCAAACTCCCTACACTCTCTCAAGATCTCTCAAAATTCCTGAGATTTAAAATACACTCAACTCCCCAGAAATCACTCGAGGACTAACCCCCTGTTAGTTTGTTTATTTTTATGTTAGTGGTAGATCCGGTGCTTGTTATGGCAATTAGTAACAATCAACGGTATCGTGACTCTGCCTGAAGGAATAGAGCCTTTGGTGTTATGGCAATCTGAAGAATCCGGAGAGGAGTGTGTGACTTCTATCTTGATAGTGGTAGATCCGGTGCTTGTTCGTTTCCTCCGTCCTCATCAACGGTATCATCCCTTTCTGTTATTTTCTTACTTTACCAGTAAAGAGACTCTTTGGGAAAGCTAATTTTAGTCTATTGATGTGGTTGGAGTGTTGACTTGGGAAAACTATTGGGAGCTGATGATATGGGGTACTGAATTTACCTATTTCAGATGTTTTATCAGACATTGATGTTCTAGTCCATTGTCTTTTTATTCTCTTATCATGTTCTCAATGTGCTATTTTGGTTATCTTTTGCAGTTTGGGGAAGACTTTACAGTCAATCGCATTACTGTATACTCTTCTTCGGCAGGGATTTGATGGAGAGCCCATGGCTAAAAAGGCAATAATTGTCACTCCTACCAGCCTTGTAAGTAATTGGGAATCTGAAATTAAGAAATGGGTCGGAGATAGACTTCAACTTATTGCTCTTTGTGAGAGCACCAGGGATGATGTTGTTTCTGGATTAGACAGTTTCATTAGACCGCACAGTCCATATCAGGTAAGTCTAAGATTATCTGTCTTGATAAGCTATTACTTTTAGCATGGATACTGATTCATTCTATATTTTACAAGGTGCTAATTGTTTCCTATGAGACATTCCGAATGCATTCGTCAAAATTTGACAAAAGTGGATCCTGCGACCGCACAGTCCAGACACTAACAAATCGGATACAATTATCATATATCTTTCCTTGTATTATCATGGTATGTATAAAATACTGTTTGTCTATCCTTAACTCGAAGATGGTTGTTTTGAATTCAGGCATTAGCTGGTCTTTCATGCAACCGACGCATATTATTGTCAGGGACCCCGATGCAGGTAATAGTCCTTAATCTATGTCTCTCTGATAACATAGTTTTACCTATGTTGATTTGTTTATTAATGGCAGAATGATCTGGAAGAGTTCTTTGCGATGGTTAATTTTACCAATCCAGGAATCTTGGGGGATGCTGCATATTTTCGACGATACTATGAGGTGAGTGTATTGCCTTTGTTTTGTATTCATTGTTATTAATAATCTAGCTGATAGATGCTGGCAATGTAACGTTTCATCTATTTTTGAACTCATCAAATGAAGTCACAGATCATTTCTGGAAGAGAACCTACATCAACAGAAGAAGAGAGAAATCTTAGCGTTGAGCGATCTGCTGAATTAAGCACAAAAGTAAATCAGGTAATCTTGTTTCAGTGTGTGAAACGGTTAAACATCCCCCGAGCTTGTGATATTCTGTTTTTATTTGTCTGTTTCTACTATTGTGGTTTTCGAATAAGCAGCAGTTAACCTCGTCTTTTCTACTCTTGTGGATTTTCATTTCAGTTTATTTTGAGGAGGACCAATGCTTTGCTATCAAATCATCTACCACCAAAGGTAATTCAGCAATTTCAGTCTACTTGATGTGTTATGCAATGCCATTTCGCCTTTGATAGTTTTCAGTTTTGCGATGTTACAAGATATTTTCGATACAGTTTGCACCCATCTTCACCTTTATGAGTTTGTCCTTAACATTACGTAGGTGGAGTCAGTGTAGGTTAGACTTAGGGACACTATAAGAGTAAATAACCACCTGCATGACCCCAGCGAATCAGAAATAAGGTACAAATACACGCTTCGTGGATTGTACCAAGCAACATCATTGAGATATCAGTGTTTCTTTGATTATTAAAGGCTACGCTATCTGTTCCGGGAACATCACTGGAATGTGAACGTTAACATATGATACTTAATCCCTTATCTTAATCATCACTAGAAATTGGTCACTTAGTCAGTTAGTCCCTTATCTTAATCATCTCAAATTCTCAAGAGTGGCATTTGTTTGATAACACAGTAGTTCCTTGATCTGCTTGATACTAGTAGCCATAATGTATAAATTGCTTCATCTGAACTTGTACTACACCTGAAGTTTATTGCATTGAATTTGTCTGCAGATAGTTGAAGTTGTCTGTTGCAAGTTGAGTCCTCTTCAGTCAGAGTTATATAACCATTTTATACATTCCAAAAATGTAGGTCTTTTTTCTTTTCATTTGTCCATTTCAAATGGTTCAGAGAACCTTCTGGTAAATTAATGTAATTGATTTCTCTCTAATTAGTATCTTTTCTCGTTGGTCTCTTCTTTCAGGTTAAGCGAGCAATATCTGAAGAGGCGAAACAATCAAAATTTTTGGCATATATCACTGCTTTGAAAAAGCTTTGCAACCATCATAAGGTAGGGTATCAGTGGAGAGTGCTCTCTTTGTTAGCAGCTGGTATTTGTTGTGTGCTCTTACACTTATGCTTCTTCTGGGGATGCAAAATAAGCTCATGTACTCTTGTATTGGTTGTGGCGTATTTATCATTCTCTATGATGATCCACAGATGTCCAGCTTTACACCATTAGTAAGCATTATTGAGAAGCAAGGTGTAGTCAAGTAGAGGTCAATTTCAAAGCATGAAATGTAGTTTAGTGCAACATAAAACTGTATAACTAATTTATTGATTTTCCTTCATCAGATGAAGTGTTTTTTTTTTTGTTCCCATTTCAGATGATGGAAAACAAAGCTTAGAACTAATTAGTTTCCACTTCCTATCCTAATTTGTAGAAAATACTCCATTTGTTTGTTTCTCCAGCTATATTTATTCTTCAAGGCTTTTGTTTTTGCTTTAAAAGTATCATATATGTTATGTAATTATGTTACTCTGTTTTAGATTGTCTTTACTTCGATAATTAGTATTATGTTCACTTTAGACATCTTCTTTTCAGCTTATCTATAATACGATCAAAAGTGGGTCAGGAACGTCGGGATTTGAGGATTGCATTTGCTTTTTTCCTCCTGCAATGTTTTTTGGAAGGTATATATTCACCTTACTTTTTCTATCTCCTTCCATCTTCCGCGAAATATTTCTAATTTAAGTGTAAACACTGTAAATTTTTAGATCTGGAGCATGGACTGGTGGTGATGGGGTTTGGGTTGAACTTTCTGGGAAGATGCATGTTTTAGCTCGGTTGCTGGCCCAATTGCGTAGCAAAACTGATGACCGTATTGTTCTTGTTTCCAACTATACTCAGGTTTGTATTCATTCTAGCAACGTAACTTCTCCAATTATTGCATAAATTTTAGTTAACAGGAAGCCTCATTTTGCAGTAATTTGTCTTAATTGAAACCATCCTGCATTTACATACAACACATGCTTTTCTATTACTTTATGCAAGTAGTTTCCACTATTAATTTACATCACGTTTATAGCAAGAAATCAGGTGGGCAGAAGTTAGCTTCTTATGGGCCTCCTTAGAGATGATTCACTAATTTTGGTTTACTCACCATGGAATCATCCGCACCGGAGTTACCAATCTACAAAAAGCTGGGTGTTTATGAACCTCCTATTTCCATATATGTGGTGGCCGTTAAATCTTCAATTTGGTTTTAGTTATAATCGGCGTTTGTAGAGCATTGCATGAAGTAGAGAGGAGTTAAAGACATACTTGAAGAGTCCTCATCCGCTGGTTTTGGTAGGTTATTGGTTTGTTGGTTGCTTCGACGGCTTCTTTTTGAAGGAATTTTAGAAAAACATTTTTCCGAAACTCCATTGGCAGAAGTATCCACATTTGTTAAAGACATACTTGAAGAATCCTCATTAGCTGATTTTGGTAGGTTCATTGGTTTCTATATATATATATATATATGGAATTGTAGACTGGGTTAAGCATCTTCTTACCCCACTCATTTGCTTTGATTTTGAATTTGTTTATAATTTTCTTTTTCTTTGTTTTGATAAACTACTCACCCATTTGCTTTGAATTTTGAATAAGTATTTACTTCCCAAAAGAGGCAACAATTTGTCCCTTATTGGATCTTTTTCTGCACTCTATTTTAGTCAGAGAGGCAATAATTTGTCCCTTATTGGATCATTTTTCTGCACAATTTTTAATAGTGAGAGAGGCTTGGTTTGTCCCCTTATAAAGAAATTGGTTTTCACTTTTCAGGTACAGATGAGAGGATTTGAAGGGAATGTGGTCAATGTGTGTAAACATGGAAACATGCCAGTAATAATGGATTCCTTTGCAAAGGGTAATTCCCAAAAATATTAGGAAAAGAATACTTTTTGACTAATTACAATTAGTCGAAAGCAGCGGCAAGAAAATTACTATTAATTGGAAAATATGAAAACTCCTATGCTGAGGGTAATTCCCAAGAATAGGAAAAGAAGACTTTTTGACTAATTACAATTAGTCAAAAGCAGGAAAATGAATTCTTTTTTGTTTTCGGTTAAACATGAGAAGAGAGGTGAACATGGGACGGGCCAACTATATTTAGTTGGCATTTAATTCTATATATGTTTGCCAACATAAGTATAAATGAACAACATTTTCATCTTCGTTTGTGCTTAGGGTAAAGAAAATCACTGTTATTAGGTACTTTTGGTTAATAAATATCTCAAACCATCCGAAAAAATGGCAGGATCATCTCAACAGTCCAACGTAACTTCACTTAACTCAACTGCCCGAACAAGAAATCAATATACTACCATATATGGGAGGAATGGTGTTAAGGCGGATGGTGTTGAGTTTGTTGGCCATAAAAAACCATTTGCTAAGCGTGTAGTAACTAATTTCTACATAACAAAAAATGGCAAGCCACAAACCTTTTTGCCACAGCCCACCGTTCTTTGATTATATCCCGTGCATGTTTACTCAAAGGATCTTGCCAATCAAGAGCTAGTAGAACCATTCCATAAGGAGCCTTCGAATGTAATCGACTAAATGGCAGATTGGAAGACCTTTAACATCAGCTATTCTTGAATTGAAAGTTTCACATGCGTTTGCAGTCATGAGAGTAAAACGACCTGTTCTAGCCTTTACCCTGGCCCACATTTTCGGTCCAAAATCCACTACAGATTTTAAAGCAGCGGGGCTGGCTAAACCTAGGTCTCTCATAGCAAGTTCATACTCATCATTGCTAAATGCTTTGCATCTCTTGTAAATGCCACCGAAGCCGCGACGTTGTGGTAAGTTTGTTTGATGTTTTCTGCAAGGTCAAACATTACAGGACTGACCTATAAGTACAACATGAAGCATGCATATATATATGTCTGAAATGTATCATACAGAAGGGTGGACAACAAAACTTGTTTGGACTGTACATATATATGTGACCACTATTGTGTGTATATATCCTATATGGTACTACTCTAGTACATTATATGCAATATGATGCTATTTTCATTGATCTGAACTACGTATCTAATGATACAAGGGACCAGATGCTATTGTCATTGATCTGAACTACGTATCTAATGATACAAGGGACTAACTAACTTCATAACTCTGTCTAGATACGTACATATAAAGAGCTACAGTCTGATAAGCAACACTAAATACAAATCAAGGTTAACGTTATATCCATTCAGATAACTAACACCAAATCTATTTAAACAGAAAACTGGTGAATTTATAGTATATAAAGTCTTGTTAAATACTTGAAAGGTGGTGGATGCAATATACTTGATTAGCACAAGGAAATGCCAACCTTATGGCTCTACCGATCGATTGATGCCTGTCTGTTGCCACAACAACATCTTCATTCATAACATACTTATCGCCAAGTAGTTCGGCTAACTTTCTCATAAACTATTCCCAAGATTCATTATTCTCTGAATCAACAACAGCAAAAGCCATAGGATAGATCGACTCGTCGGGATCCATTCCAACGGCTGACAGTAAAACACCTTGGCGTGGCCCTGTAAGATGTGTACCATCAACCGCAAAAGCGGGTCTGAAACAGTTTTTGAATCCTTCAATACATACTCCAAAAGAAAAGAAATAATATAGAAAAAAATCATCCGAATCAGTTACAATCTCGGTAACAGTACCCTTGTTACGAAAACCAAGCATGTGACTATAACCAACGAGGTGTTGGTACGATTCATCGGGGCTACCTTTGATCAGCTCCATACCGCGCTTGCAAGCGTTGTATGCCTGCCGGTAATTGATAACCACTCCATGTTCCCTTTTTAAGTCCTTAATCAGTTTTTTTGGTGTATATGCCGCATCTAGTTCTTTGAATTTGTGCTTGAAAAGCTCTGCAATTCCAGCAGCGACCGCTTTGGTTCTCAATTCAGGATCAGTACTTTTGTTGCTTTCACAAGTATGCACATCGTTCGCAACTGTGAGTTTCCACCACCCACAAGAATCTAAGGGAACTGCTCGAAGACGCCACTGGCATGTCTTGTCTTTGCATTTGGAAATAAACCTTTGGCTGTCGGATTTAAAAGCTTTGTACTCAAAATTTCTTTCTACTTTGGCTATTGCAAGAATAAGTTTCAGCACCTCCTTTCTTTTGAAAGTGTTACCCACACGTAGATCATTATACTTCATTTCCATTGGGAGTTCATGAATATCTAGTATTGGCGCTGGAGTTGATGGCGCATCATGAAGACAGCAGAGTTTCTTGGCTGATGAAGTCATTACTGGTTCAAGACATCTCCTAGCCTTTGGACCACTAATACGCGCTGATAAAACAAAACATTCAACATTAGTGTGACAATTTGATCAGGACAAACATAATACAAAAATACAATACTAAGAGGGACAAATTAACGTGCCTTTAACACCACCATCTCCCTTGGCGGTTTCATTCTTGGACTGATAATCCTCACTGAAACTCGACGTCAGATTGTTAAGAGGGGTCAAGGGAGTGTGGGGAAGCATCTTGGATCCGCTGTCATCTCCAGTAGTTGTTTTGGGAGTTACGGGAGAAATATCTACTTTTACTTCTTCTCCATATTTGATTGTGTAAAAGCTTGGGACTCCACATGTCTGGCCAACATAAAAAATCAAAATTTCTTCGCTAACAATCTTAATCCTTTGCTTAAATGCGGTTTCCGGGACATCTATGAGGCCATACACATCAAAACAAGGTTGGTGCAAGAAACCTAGAACATCCATTGCTGCCTTCTTCACATCCTCAAAAGTGTACTTATCAGGTACCCCTGCAAGATGTGTCATACCTTTGTAGTTATCATTACCTTCTTTGTGCACCCATTCTCCATCGTAGTGGATGAGAACAACTTTGCTTATCATTATGGAGACGACAAATTAGTAACTGCATTTCACAAAACATAACATACTATCAGTTATAAGATCATCCTGTATCATGAACCCTACATAAATTAAGTAACCAAACCACAAAATTAAAGATAACCCATACCTTATTTCACTGTACATATTCAAGAACCGCAATACCTTATTTCACTGTATTGGATTCGAATCCCCAATACATATTCAAGAACCCTAACTTTGAGTTTGAAAGTAACCCAAATTTAATATCGAATTTGAAAGAGATAAAAGTCAAGCTCACCTATAGATCCTTCCTTCTCTATCTCAGTTGGATGATTAGCTTTCATGGTGTAGCAGCTGCCATGAAAAAGAAAAAAAAGATGAAAGAAGGAAGAAGAAGAAGATGAACCGCTAAAAAAAAGAATGAAGGTGGGTTATGTAAGGAAAAGAGGGGTGTAACGGGGGCGTAAGGAAGGTGAAGCGTTAGGGTCCCTTCAAATGGTAGGGTCCCGACTTAGAGAGTCTTGACCCTAGTAAAAATGTTATCACTTCGTTCATCCCTGTTGTCACCTACATTGCACCTACGTGGTCGACTTGAGAAAGGTCCTTAGCCAAGGGTCCCGACTTCTTAACTAAAGTCCTGACCCTGGTGCAAAAGGTCCTCACCTTGTTTCGTTCTACTTGTCATCTACATGGTACCTACATGGCGCTTAGGTGGTCAAGTTAAAAGGTCCTTAAACTAAGGTCCAGATGGTCCAGTACAGAGTCCCGACCTTCTTGAAGGGACCCTGCATACTTAAGTACATCAAAAAAAAAAAATTCTAATATTTTTTTAATATACGCCTAGGGTTCGGTAAAGAGTCCGGACCCTGTGTATAGGACCCTGGCACTAAAAAACCACATAAAAATAATTATTTTAATTTTTGAAAGTTGGAAATAATATCAAACAACTAAGGGTCCTGTATTATTAGGGACATAAATATCATATAGTGGCATTTTTGGTAGGTTGGGGTTAGGAGTGGCACTTTTGGAAACCCATTTACAAAAGTGGCATTTCCACCAATTGACTAGTATTTCAACACATGGGCGGCTATATATATAAAAAAAAAGGCGCTTATAGCCTTACAGGATAGGCAATCATTTACAAGACTGTAATTATTTTTTATTTCAACACAAAGAGGTTTGTTGTTATTCCTTGCAATTGCAAACGAAAAGATTAAACAACTGGACAGTAAAAAGTAAGAAAGATGAAATCAGAAATCATGGGCGTAGCATTTGCAGAAAATCAGGAATGGGTCATTGAAAAGGTTACTTTTGTGGAGAAAAGCTTATACAGTACAATTCAAAGATGAAAACGAGGTTCGATTGAAGGGAAAGTATGGGATTGCAATTACAAAAGGTAGGAAAGAATTTTGAAATAAAATCTAAAATCAGCTATCAGTAGTGAGGACAATAAGAGCAACCACAGTCACGACCAAATTTGGGTACTAAACCCAAATTTGGTCCCAGAAAGTATCGCAGTGGTGAGGAGTAAACCCAAATTTAGTCGCCAAATTTAGGGTTTGAGACCAAATATGGTCGTCGGCCCAGACTAAAAAAGATATAGTGGGACGGAAGTATTAGGAGCGTATGATACCAGGCGTAAGTTTAATCACCGTATACAATCAGGCGAGCATATAATCACCGTATGAGTCAGGCGCATGTATAAACTCCGCCCCCTTCAAACGCGTCAGACGATGTTAATACTTACGCCTGAAATGGGACGGATGTATAAAGGGCGTATGAATGAGGCGCAGTTATAAAAAACGTCTGGGTTGGGCGCATGTATTGTGAGCGTCTGTGTCTAGGCGTATCTTTAATGTACGTCTGGTATGGGCGTAACTTTAATGTACGTCTGGGTGAGGCGTAACTTTAATGTACGTCTGGGCGAGGCGTATCTTTAATGTACGTTTGTTAGCAGGCGTAACTTTTGTTAACGTCTGGTTTGGGCGCATTAACATTTAGAATCCGTCTAATAAGCTAGGTGACAAAGGGACAAAGAAACCCATTCTAATAAGCATTCTGCATTGAACAGGTTCTCAAATCCCATGTACCTTCTGATAAAATCTTGAGGAAAATGTTAGCTATACGGTACCACAGGCCTGTTTATTAAGATGCAAAATGAATTTTATTGCTTTTACATTCCTTTTTATAAGCTGAAACAACGGGAATATTCAGCACCAGCAAATAGAAGTAAAAAAAAGATTGAAAGTTATAAAAATAATAGAATTTAACCTAGGAAGATTGCACACTCAAAAAGACTGTTAATGCTAAAACTACTGTCAGACGGATTCTAAATATACGTCCGGCCCAGACGCACCTTCCTTCTCCGCCCAAACCATACGCAACTTCCATCTCCGCCCAGTCCATACGCAACTTCCATCTCCACCCGACACAGACGCAGTTTCTATCTGCGTTTGAATGAGACGCAATTTGTAACTCCGTCCCAGCAAACGCAATTACCATCTACGTCCCGTGCACGGCGTGAATAATACCTACGTCCCATTCAAGCGCGCATTATACCTCCGTTTCATTCAGACGCATATTATAAACACGCTCCATCAAGAAACGTGGATATAAGTTGCGTCCCGCATCAAACATGGGTATAAGTTACGCTTCACCAAATTTTGGTATTCTCCCACTGCGCTTGAACACACGGAAAACCAAATTTTTTTGATTTTTAGTCTGGCTTTTGGTATTTGGTCCGTCTCATGACTGTGGTTGCTCTAAGGCAGCAGAAGAATAATAACGGTGCCTAACTAATCTTTTATCTTTGACTGTGGAGGTTGATTTGTTTGGATATGTTTTTGGTGACAATATAGTAATATGCTCACTGGTGGAGCTGGCTAATAGACATGGTTTTGGTGTTGGAATATCAATTTTCCACACCAAAAACAGTTGGAAATACTTGAGAAAATTGCACAGAACAAAATTTTGCAAATGCAGAAAATTAAAATAAATACACTAAGAACTTTAAGCATGGATTTACTCACCACAAAAGTAAATGAAAATAGACTTTCAGGTTTTATCAGTATCTTTAAGAAAATAATAATGCAGGGAAACTATAAAGAGTCTGGAAGGTGAAACAAACCGGCATCACTACAAGTTGAATAAGTGTTTTTGGCAAAAATGGAACCAAGATAAAAGATGATTATTTATTTTAGAAACAAATTTATACCAAATTTATAGTTTACTACTCCCTCCGTTCTTTTTTAATAGGCCAGTTTCTATAAATAAAAGTTTCAAAAAAATAGGCCAGTTTCCTAATTGGGAAAGTCAAATGTTATTTTATTTTTTGGGACCACTTTTCTCTTAACTTCTTTTGATGACAAGTGTCATGTGGACCACTTCACTTTACTTCTTTTGCTAACAAGTGTCATGGGGACCATTTCACTTCACTTCTTTTATTGACAAGTGTCATGAGGACCACTTTCAATGATTAGTTCTCTTAATTTCCTTAAATTTCGCTAAAAACAAAACTGGCCTATTAAAAAAGAACGGAGGGAGTAACATACTGTAAGAAAAATAAAAAGATTTTTTCTACACGTTCATTGCAGAAGTTCACATATAACACAACACAGTAAATAAGAATGAGAAAGCTAAGCACTTCCAGCAATGAACTTGTATTTGATACACAAAAATGATGTCGCAAAGTTACACCCGGAGACATACACACTTATAAGAGCATAACATTATTTTTACCTCCCTCACCAATAGTCTCTTGCAGCATGGGTTGACTTGTTGCTGGTGACCGGTCTCTGCCAGCTATCATGCTTGTATCAGTTGAAGTGTCGATTTGGGTATTTGTAGTTTTTGATGCAAACGATAGTGAATCATCATCGTTAATAAAAGAGCTCATATCACTGAACTGCCAGTCTGTAATGTCAGGATTTTCTTATGGAATCACTGGCAACCGCGGAATAACGGATCTTGAGATATTATGATGAATAATAAGTAAACCAAGCACAAACAACTATAATAATACGAGAAAGATAAATCAACTTATAAGACACAAGATTTATAGTGGTTCGACCAATACATACAACTTGTATATATTGTCTACGTCCACTTTGAGCCGCACCAACTCAAATCCACTATGAAGAAAAACGATTACAACGTTGTGTGAATCCCATCAAACCCTTGGTTACACCGCAACAATTACCCGAGACGATAACCTTGTCTCTTGTTCCTCACCAACATGCTCTCACAACGAAACCCTAGCCTTTTTCCCTAAAAGCTATACAAGAAAGAACTCTCTTTTCTCTCTAAAACAATTTTCTTCATACAATTCTACAAGGCCTAATTACCTATTTATATAGGTTACAAACTTGTCCACCAAGAATTCTAGCCATTTTAGGAAAACCTTTTCCCAAAACAGTCACGGTAACTTAGGAAATAATTAGTCTTCAATCAACTAACAATCTTCCACTTTGAATACTCATTTATTGTCTTCAATTCTCCTTTTCTTCAACTTTGGATTTGACGGTGCTAAAACATCTTCATGTCAGTGCGGCTTCCCTCCCAGATCCTCATTTTGAGAGACCAACTAAAGCTTTGCTGAGCTTTAGCTTGTCTGATGTAACTCCCTTGGTAAACATATCCGCCGGATTCTTCGAACCAAGAATCTTCTCGAGCTTCAACTCCCCTTCTTCTAAGAGATCCAGAATGAAATGATAACGAATATCTATATGCTTCATCCTAGCATGATAGGATGATTTCTTGGCTAAATGTATAGAGTTTTGACTATCGCCAAACAGAACACTATCCCGTTGTTCCTTTCCCAACTCATCTAACAAATCTCGTAACCAAATCATCTCCTTGCTCGCTTCTGTTAATGCTACGTACCCTGCTTCCGTAATAGACAATGTCACCAAATTCTGTAAACATGAGTTCCAACATACTGCAGTTGACCCCATAGTATAAACATAACCTTTCGTACTTCTCCTTTTATCTACATTACCTGCGAAGTCTGCATCCACATAACCCCTCAAGATAGAACCACCTTTTCCATAACACAATGGTACGTTTGTGTTACCTCTCAAATACCTGAGAATCCACTTCACAGCTTCCCAATGTTTTTTTCCTGGGTTGCTTGCATATCTACTCACTACTCCCACTGCATGTGTAATATCCGGTCTCGTGCACACCAAAGCATACATTAGACTCCCAATAGCCGAAGAATATGGTACGTTAGCCATGTACTCCTTTTCTTCATTTGTCTTCGCACACTACATACTTGAAAAACGAATTTGACTTCCAAGTGGAGAACTAACTGGTTTTAACATTCTCCATATTGAACCTTTTCAACACTCGTTCAATATATTTAGCCCGACTAAGCATAAGTACACCCTTATCTCTGTCTCTTATGATCCTGTTAGAGCATTGCTCGGTCGAACTCGCATGCGTTATTATCTCAAACATGTTTGTCAATGTTAGTGATCAAAACTATAAGTCTTGATTTCTAGTCTATTATAGATAAGTCTCGGACTAGGATAGAAAGTGTAGTTGAGCTCAAGGACTTCATGGCGATACATCATACAAGTAAAAGAACTACTCAAGGAACCGGTGGAACTTCTCGACAAAAAGGTATGTGAAGACTTGAATTTATCTATCACTCAAAAGTATATCTACTCTATCTCCTACTCTTTGAGACAAGAAGTCATATGTTATATAATATATATATATATAGACTTTGATTATACACATTTGGTATTTCGATCCGAGTATATCTCGCCTATCTATATCTCGAAATAAGAGTTGGTAAGCTTTTCGCTTTAACCAAGTTTATCTTTACCATGTGATGAAAGTCATGATATGTTTCAATCATCTTGAAAATTGCTTTGACGAGAAATGGTGTAACAACTACATACCATCCTCAAAGAATGTTTCAATGATTGAACTGAGAGTTTTGATTACATAACCAATGGTGGACATAAGCATTGTTTTGGAAACACATTTATGTATAAGTTATTCCTTGAACCAAAGTTTGCGAACTTTGTTGATCAAGAGAACCGGAAGAATGGCATGAGCCAAGTCCGCGAACTGCCGAAGTTCTCAAACCCGAGAATTTTTACTAGAGTTGACAAACTACTTGCGTGAAACTAAGTCCGCGAACTGGCAAAGTTCTCATACTCGAGAATTTCTGCTGGATTTTGTAAACTCTGCCCGGTAACTTAAATCCGCGAACCTAGTCTGCGAACTTGAGAAGGTTATATATCTGAATATGATTTCTGAACTTAAAAATTAAAAAGACTAAGGAATTCAGTTTGCAAACTGTAGCTATAAAAGTTTATGAACCGATTCGAGTGAATCAAATCATCTTTGCTTCAATTGTGTCTTGTGCAGTACATGATATTTCCTTGCAATTGAACAACTCTCTAACTAGTTTATTTGAAGTCATTTGAACTAGTTATGGTGAAGAAGAATGTGGTTTATATGAAATGCTCATATGGCTAACCTTTTGGTTAACTATTGTTGAACCAACAAGTGCATAAGTTTGGGTAGGTTAACAAACCTAGAAGCGTGCATTGTCAAGTGTGTATAGCAAGATAAGTTTTCGATCTAACAGTTAAGAAATATTATCTTGAATCTAAATCAGGTTTTCATCTAACGGTGGATATTGATTGCTTTGTTACCAAGGTAACTTAATTGCAAACCCTGATTTGAAAGACTATATAAGGGGAACTCTAGAATCTATGCAAAACTAATCCCCACACCTCACGTATGATACTAGTTTGCATACTAGAGTCGGTTCTCCTTTAACCTTTGGTTTTCTTCTTCTAAAACCAGGTTAACGACTTAAAGACTTCACTGGGATTGTGAAGCCATACCGATACTACTTTCATCGTAGTTGTGTGATCTGATCTTGCATCTTCTATCGTACGAGTACAATCAGATTGATTGGATTGAGATTGATATCTCCGATAGGAAAGACATAAAAAGTAATCACAAATATCTTCGTCTCATTGTTTGTGATTCCGCAATATCTTGTTTCGCTACCATACGATTAAGATTGTTGTGAGGTGATTGATAACTCTAGGCTGTTCTTCGGGAATATAAGACCGGATTATCAATTGTTTCCTGTTCACCTTGATTATTATCAAAAGACGGAACAAAACCTTTTAGGGTTTATCTGTGGGAGACAGATTGATCCTTTGATAGACTTGTCTGTGTGAGACAGATTTCTTTATTGTCAAAGCCTGCGATTTTGGGTCGTAGCAAATCTTAGTTGTGGGTGAGATCAGCTAAAGGAATCAAGTGCGCAGGGAGTACAATTGTACCTTGGATCAGTGGGACACTGATTGGGGTTCAACTACAGTCCAGTCCGAAGTTAGCTTGGAGTAGGCTAGTCTCTGTAGCGGCTTAATACAGTGTGTGTTCAATCTGGACTAGGTCCCTGGGTTTTTCTGCATTTGCGATTTCCTCGTTAACAAAATTGCTGATGTCTGTGTTATTTCAATTTCCGCATTACATTGTTTTATCTTTATAATTGAAATAATACAGGTTGTGCGTTTAGATCATCAATTAGAGTAATCCACCTTTGGTTGTTGATTGCCATTGATTGATCCTTGGATATTGGTCTTTGGTACCATCCAAGTTATTCCTTGTATTTGAATAGAAATCGCAGTTCTTGCTTGAGTAAATCAAATCAAGAAGAGAGATATAAACTCGTTGATATACTTTTAATTGATTGAGTCTTGTTGATTCTCTTAAAAGTATATTCGAGTTTGTCAATACAAATTACTAAGCGAAATATTGGGTGGTGTTGTTAGACCCCACGCTTTTTCAATTGGTATCAGAGTAGGAAAACACGTTTAAGACCTTACAAGTCTGTGTTTGTAGCAATCTGACTCTATGAACATAGGTGTTATCTCTATTAACATACCACCAGTCTTCGATGGCTCTAATTACTTATGGTGAAAAATTTCTATGCGAGCTTTTCTTCAAGCGCGTGAATTTCAATCATGGGTATATGTTGTTAATGGCTATGATGCTCCCGTTGTGGCAGTTGGAGATGTAAACGTTCCCAACAATATTGGTGAACATAGTCCTGCCGAGATACTTGCTACAAAGCAAAATTCCGATGGTTTGAATGCCATCATACATGCCATTACCCCAAATCCTCAGCACCATGTGTCAAATTGCACTAGGTCTAAAGATGCTTGGGATATCTTAGAAACCGAATTTGACGGTAACTCCAGTGAAAAGGAAGCTAGGCTTCAAAACCTTAATTCTTATTGGGAGAACCTTTGTATGGTAGATGAAGATACATTTGATGAATTTAATCACAGAGTGTCTGAAATTGTTAATGCATCTTTTGCATTGGGTAAGACTATTCCTGAAAAGGACATTGTGATGAAAATTCTCAGATCGCTGCCATCTAGATACGAGTCTAAGAAGCATGCCATAGTTGAGGGAAATAACCTTGATAATCTTTCCACATTGTTTGGAAAGCTAAAGATCTTTTATCATGAGCATACATCCAAAATCGGAAAGGATGTTTCCTTTAAAGTACATAAGAACACTAAATTACTTGATAAAAGTAAAAGTGTTTATGTCTCTGAGGATGATCTGTCCGAGGGTGATTTTTCGGATGAAGATCTTGAAAAATCAGTCTCCTTGATCACAAAACAGTTTAGGGATCTTCTATTGAAGAGAAGTAAATGGTTTTTAAGAGACAAACCTAGGTCATCAGATAAACCTCACAATCGCGTTCCTCCTAAAAACAGGGATGCTGACGAGGCTGATGACGAGGATATGCCACAATGCTTTAAGTGTAAAGGTTTTTGTCATTTTCAAACGAGTTCCCAAATCGTAGAAAATACACTGGGAATAAAAGACTTGCTGTAACACTTGATGAGATGTCTGATATCTATGATTCTGATGAAGATAGGAAATCAAGTGTTGGTCTTCTATGTGAAAACATTGATTTTGATAATTGTAGCAATACATATATCAACCTTGATGGTTTCGGTGAAGAAGAGAATCCAATCAAGCTGGAAGAATCAATTGACCCATCCTTTGGAAACTCTGTCTGTAATGTTTCAGGATCTACTATGTGTCTAGCCGCTTTCACACCACAGATGGCTGAATACTATCCAAGATTGACGTGCTCGTTTTTTTCTCAGAAGGGTCATGAACTATCAAGATTTTACAAGTACAAACATCAAGTGAGGCACGCCAACAAACTTCAACGAAGAGCAAATCGATTGGCAAGGAAGCTTAAACTTGCTCAGAAGACTGCTGAGACATGTAAGATTTTATCTTCGTCTAAGAAGTTGGTTTCCAAAGACAAAATAAGACCATTAGAGAAGAAGGTATGGTCAAATCGCTTTGATAGACAGAAGTCAGAGGATTCCTCTAAAGAGGAAAATGGTGGACAAATTGTTGTTCACCACAGCAAAAATTAATTGTGTTGTTTGGTAAATCTTATCTCATGTGCCTGATCAAAAGAGATAAGATTGTGTACCGCTCAGGATTTAAGAAAAGTTTTTTTTCTTAGGTTTGTTTTCCTTGTATCAAATAAAATAAAGGGTTATTATCGACAATTCTACTCTTTATAGGGTTTAGAGTTGAACGTCCACGAACCTGTTTAAAGGTTGCGAACCCTACATTCCTTTTTCCTCTCTGATATCCTTTATGTCTTAAGACTGATTGATGAGATTGTGAATTCCACTCACAAAAACCAGTTGTTTATAACTGTTCTCTAAGCATCATGTCTTTGGATGGAAAATATGTCAACATGATTGTTAAGCCATCAATCAAGGAAAAATAGAATTCTCCAGCAACTCCGTCCTTGAAAAGAAAGAGGAGGAATACAAGAAAGCCAAGGGATGTCCCTTCTAACCCTCAGAAGTTTTCCGACGATCTTGATGAGTTGAAGGAAGTAAGAAAGGAGATTCGTGAAATAAAGGCTTGCGTTTTAAGATCTTTGGAAATTCAGAAAGCTCTGTTTCGACATCATCAGCCAAGACGGTTTGTCGATATTAACTCCTATCTCCACGAACCATATGTTACAATGGTTGTTGACGACAAGGAGTTCGGGAATGATAAAGAATTTCTCAAAGATTTTGTTGCCCAGTATGTCTTCTTTTTGAGTTAGTTGGAAGAATAACTAGTGCTTTGAATATCAATGATTTAGACTACACGTAGATATTATTTTTCATCTTCTTGTTCTTTTTTAGGTTTATTGGTTTAAATTCTAAAAACATTTTGGAGGATGTTTTTTTCCAGTATTAATCTTTATGATTTGTTATATTGCAATTTTCATGGGATATTGGTGTTTACGTCCGTAAACTATGTTTATCCCATCCTTTGTCAAAAGTAAAGTCGTTCGTGATCGGTATTCACGTACTGGTAAAATGATGAATGGACTTTTGACAAATACAAAAGTTAAGCCTATATTGTCAAATATTTGATGGAAGATAGGTTAAAATCTTTTGTTTTCAAGGATTATGTCTATAAATATCGTTATGCAAATAGTGATGGAAAATAGAATGAATCCTTGTGTATTCCGCAGTATTGATCATCCCTGATCCACATTTTATGTATTACTGTGAGGCTCTATAATGTATCTTATGTTGAGCACTATACAGCCAAGTTGATTTTTTTTAGCTTAGTTGGTGTTCCGTGAGATATGTTATGTCGAGCATATTGAACTAAATAAATAATCTTATTTGGTTATTTAGTTATTGCTCCGTAAGATTTCTTATGTCGAGAAAAACAAATGACAATTAAATTGATTACTTTTGTGATTAGTTTGGTTGTGTATTCCGATTAGATTAATTATAGGTTCTCTTGTAATTAATCTAGTTGAGTATTTTCGTGTCTCCATAAGTTCTCTTATGTTGAGCATAATCAATTGAATTGATCACTTTCTGTGCTTAATTTGGTTGCGTATTCCGATTAAATTAATCATGGGTTTACTTGTGATTAATTTAATTGAGTTTTTCGGATATAGAAAATCATTCTTATGGTTTTTGGTGTCCAATAAAAATCCTTCCTTTCCTTCGAAATTAAGGTCGCTCTTGTTTTTCCTTCGGGAATGACATCAAATGGGGGAGAGTTCTTTTGAACTTGTGCCTAATGGTCATATCTTGAGGGGTGTGCGGCTGTGGAATTTTAGAGGGGTTATCTTGTATCTTTAAACTTCTTGATGAATGCATTTAGCTTCGGATTTATGATTGCATCTAAATAAGTTGGTATGTATTTTTTCCTTTTATCATGAAATGTCTCTCTCGAAAATTTTGTTATGATACCGTTCTTGTACCTTTGCCAATTTTATTGACAAAAAGGTGGAGAATTAATATGTGGTTCACACTACAAATACATATGGTTTTCGGATCATTGTGTAAGGGGGAGTGGTTTCCATGTGAGATAGAGTATTGACTAAGGGGGAGTGATACATATCACCAAGTATTATTGTTGGAGTTGTAATACAATTGAACTTTGACACCGTGTAATAATACTATGACACTGTATAAAAATGATCGAGACCGATGCTTTCTCATTGTTATAGCAACGGATCTTCAACATCGGTGATGCTAAACTTACAACCTTTGGGATCATTAGAGTACTTGGAAGTGACGAAGATTTCAAGGAATGTTGAATATTAGACATGTGGAATAGGAGCTACTAAAGTTTATTTATCTTTTTGGTATTCCATATGTATTGATAGTTTTGTCACTAAAATTGACAAGGGGGGAGATTGTTAGAGCATTGCTCGGTCGAACTCGCATGCGTTGCTATCTCAAGCATGTTGGTCAATGTTAGTGATCAAAACTATAATCTTGATTTCTAGTCTATTATAGCTAAGTCTCGGTCTAGGATAGAAAGTGTAATTAAGCTCAAGGACTTCATGGCGATTCATCATACAAGTAGAAGAACTACTCAAGGAACCGGTAGAACTTCTCGACAAAAAGGTATGTGAAGACTTGAACTTATCTATCACTCAAAAGTCTATCTACTCTATCTCCTACTCTTTGAGACAAGAAGTCGTATGCTATATATATAGACTTTGATTATACACATTTGGTATTTCGAGCCGAGTATATATAGCCTATCTATATCTCGAAATATGAGTTGGTAAGCTTTTCTCTTTAACCAAGATTATCTTTACCATATGACGAAAGTCATGATATGTTTCAATCATCTTGAAAATTGCTTTGACGAGAAATGGTGTAACAACTGTATAACGTCCTCTAAGAGTGTTTCAATGATTGAAATGAGAATTTAGATTACATAACCGATGGTGGACATAAGCATTATTGTGGAAGCACATTTATGTATAAGTCTTATTCCTTGAATCAAAGTTTGCGAACTTTGTTGATCAAGAGAACCGGCAGAATGGCGTGAGCCAAGTCCGCAAACTCAGTCCGCGAACTTCCGAAGTTCTCAAACCCGAGAATTTATGCTAGAGTTGACAAACTACTTGCGTGAAACTAAGTTCGCGAACTAAGTCCGCGAACTGGCGAAGTTCTCATACCCGAGAATTTCTGCTGGAGTTTGTAAACTCTTCCCGGTAACTTAAGTCCGCGAACCTAGTCTGCGAACTTGAGAAGGTTATATATCTGAAGATAATTTCTGAACATAAAACTTAAAAAGACTAAGGAATGCAGTTTGCAAACTGTGGCTATAAAAGTTCATGAACCGATTCGAGTGAATCAAATCATCTTTGCTTCAATTGTGTCTTGTGTAGTACATGAGATTTCCTTGCAATTAAACAACTCTCTAACCAGTTTATTTGAAGTCATTTGAACTAGTTATGGTGAAGAAGAACGTGGTTGATATGAAATGCTCATATGGCTAACCTTTTGGTTAACTATTGTTGAACCAACAAGTGCATACGTTTGGGTACGATTAACAAACCTAGAAGCGTGCATTGTCAAGTGTGTATAACAAGATAAGTTTTCGATCTAACAATTATAAAATATTATCTTGAATCTAAATCAGGTTTTCATCTGACGGTGGATATTGATTTCTTTGTTACCAAGGTAACTTAAGTGCAAACCCTGATTTGAAAGACTATATAAGGGGAACTCTAGAATCTATGCAAAACTAATCCCCACACCTCACGTATGATACTAGTTTGCATACTAGAGTCGGTTCTCCTTTAAACTTTGGTTTTCTTCTTCTAAAACCAGGTTAACGACTTAAAGACTTCACTGGGATTGTGAAGCCATACCGATACTACTTTCATCGTAGTTGTGTGATCTGATCTTGCATCTTCTATCGTACGAGTACAATCAGATTGATTGACTTGAGATTGATATCTCCGATAAGAAAGATATAAAAAGTAATCACAAATATCTTCGTCTCATTGTTTGTGATTCCGCAATATCTTGTTTCGCTACCATACGATTAAGATTGTTGTGAGGTGATTGATAACTCTAGGCTGTTCTTCGGGAATATAAGACCGGATTATCAATTGTTTCCTGTTTACCTTGATTATTATCAAAATAAGGAACACAATCTTTTAGGGTTTATTTGTGGGAGACAGATTGATCCTTTGATAGACTTGTATGTGTGAGACAGATTTGTTTATTGTTAAAGCCTGCGATTTTGGGTCGTAGCAACTCTTAGTTGTGGGTGAGATCATTTAAGGGAATCAAGTGCGCAGTATCCTGCTGGGATCAGAGGCGTAGGGAGGACAACTATACCTTGGATCAGTGGGAGACTGATTGGGGTTCAACTACAGTCCAGTCCGAAGTTAATACAGTCCCTGGGTTTTTCGGCATTTGCGGTTTCCTCGTTAACAAAATTTCAGGTGTCTGTGTTATTTCAATTTCCGCATTATATTGTTTTATCTTTATAATTGAAATAATACAGGTTGTGCGTTTAGATCATCAATTAGAGTAATCCAACCTTTGGTTGTTGATTGTCATTGATTGATCCTTGGATATTGGTCTTTGGTACCATCCAAGTTATTCCTTGTGTTTAATTAGAACTCGCAGTTCTTGCTTGAGTAAATCAAATCAAGAAGAGAGATATAAACTCGTTGATATACTTTTAATTGATTGAGTCTTGTTGATTCTCTTAAAAGTATACTCGAGTTTGTCCATACAGATTACTAAGCGAAATATTGGGTGGTGTTGTTAGACCCCCGCTTTTTCAGATCCTCATACCAAGAATTTTCTTTGCTTCACCAAGATCTTTCATAGATAAACTCACTTGATAATTGTTTCTTCAAATTATCAACTTCTTGTAGAGATGTTCCGACAACCAACATATCATCCACATAAAGTAATAATATGATGTAGTCAGAACCACACCTTTTGAAGTAACAATAATGATCTGCATTACACCGTGAGTAACCACCTCTTTGCATGAAGTCATCAAACCTCTTGTACCACTGTCTCGGTGCTTGTTTTAAACCATACAAACTCTTCTTTAGCTTGCACACCATCTATTCCTTGCCTTTTACTATGAATCCTTCTGGATGCTTCATGTAAATTTCTTCATCTAGGTCACCATGAAGAAAAGCTGTCTTTACATCCAACTGTTCAAGGTAGAGATCTTCAGAAGCCACTAGACTTAACACTACTCGAATAGTAGTCATCTTCACAACTGGAGAAAATATCTCGTTGTAATAAACACCGGTTTTTGCTGGAAACCTTTCACAACCAACCTCGCCTTGTAGCGAATATCTTCATTTGCTTCAGACTTCATCCGATAAATCCACTTATTATGCAACGCCTTCTTACCTCTTGGTAATTTTACTAACACCCAAGTGTCATTCTCCTCAAGTGAATTCATCTCATCTTTGATAGCAAGTTGCCACTTGCCTGAATCATCAGCCGCTAGTGCTTCTTTAATATCTTCAGGTTCACCTCCATTCGTAAGTAATAGATAATTCAGAGCATACCTTGGGTTTGGTTTTGGAGTTCTTGATGATCTTCGTACTTCTTGTGGAACTATAGGAGTAACTCCCACTGCAGCAGAAGTCTCTTCACCTTGTACTTCTCTGCCATCAGCAACACCTTTCCCTTCTTGTACGACACTTTTTCCAGAAACATCATCAATATCGATATACAACTCTTTATCGACGTTGCTTGATTAGACATCTTCAACTTGTGTTTTATTCTTGTCCTTGTACAACTCATTCTCATTAAAAGTGGCGTCTCCACTTCTAATAACTTTGTGACCCTCGTAGTCCCAAAGTTTATACCCAAAAGCGTCATTTCCGTAACCAAGAAATATACACTTCTTTTCTTGAGCACCTATCTTAGACCTCTCACCGGGAATAAGATGAACATAACCAACACAACCAAAAACTTTCAAATATGAAAAATTCACCTTTTTTCCGGTCCAAACCTCCTATGGTATCTTCATATCTAATGGACTACTAGGTGTCATATTGATTAGATAAGCAGCCGTCTATGTTGCATGTGCCCAGAAGGTCTCGGGCAAACCAGACTGCAACCTCATGCACCTAGCACGTGTATTCAACGTCTAATTCATACGTTCTGATACTCCATTCTCCTGTGGCTTCCTTGGAACTGTCCTCTCCAAACGAATTCCATTTGTAGCACATAACTGTAAGAATTATGTTTTGTCATACTCATCACCGTTTTCTGACCTTAGACACTTCAACTTCAGACCAGTTTCTGTTTCAACCAAAGCTTTCCACTTCTTAAACACTTCATACACCTCGAACTTATTCTTCATGAATTAAAGCCACACCTTCCTTGAGTGATCATCAATAAAGGTGACATAATATTGGAACCCGCTGTGAGATGCAACATCAATTGGTCCCCATACATCAGTATGAACCAAATCAATTTTCTCACTTTTCAAGGCTCTGCCGCTTCTGTTGAAACTAACCCGTTTTTGCTTTCCAAGAACACAGTCTTCACAAAAACTCATATCAACAGACTTCACCTTAGGTATATATCCTCCCGAACATATAATCTTCATGTTATTCTCACTCATGTGCCCTAATCTTCTATGCCATAAGTTAGTGTCTTCACCACTACTAGCCACTGCTAAATTAGCTCCATCTGAAGTCCAGTGTAGAGTACCGACTCTAACTCTAGCTCCTTTCTTCACTTTCCGATTTTTTTTCGTAAGCACAACGTCACAGTCATCATCACAAACTTGGACCACAGACAACAAGTTCTTCTTCAAATTTGGAACGTGTCGTACATCCTTCAATTTCCATGTCGAACCGTAGACTTTCAAGATCACATCACCCAAACCAATGATGTCGCATGCTTCACCGTCACCTAAGAATACTTGGCCATAATATCCTTCTTTATAAAAGATCATAATACTCTTATCACCCGTTGCATGGAAAGAAGCTCCCGAGTCTATAATCCAAGACTCATCTTGCTTGTCCTCAGAGAGTAGTAGAAAACCTTCCATAATCACCTTCTTGTTATCAACAAGGACCTTCACCGGATCTGCAGCTGCAACTACGTTGACCTCTTCTTGATTACCTTTGTTTCCACCATTATTAGCACCTTTGTTTTCCGTATAATTGCGCTTGAAGTGTCCTATTTTCTTACACGCCCAACACTCAACGACACCTCTAGTCCGGGATTGAGATCTCCCCTAGACTTTCCTCTAGACTTCCATCTAGATTTGTTGTTGTTGTTCCGATTTGAACTCCTGCCTCTATCTTCTTCCTGCAAACTTAAGGCCGAGCTTGAAGTACTAGAACCATAACCTTTTTCTATTCTTCTTTCCTCTTCAGCAATTAACCTTTTGTTGCACATCATGAAGCTTCAACTTCTCGCTCCCTGTATAATTACTAATAATTGTTCTTGCGGTTTCGCAACTCTTTGGTAATGACGACAACAACCTTAAAGCTTGAGCTTCATTATCAAAAGTAATACTAATTTTTGAAAGCTGAGAAATAATTAATTTAAACTTCCCAAGATGTGTTGAAATCGCTTCGCCTTCTTGCATCTTCAGATTAAATAATTATTCACGTAGCATAATCTTCCCCGAGGCTGATGACTTTTGATACAACTTTTCAAGTTTATCCATAAGATCCTTCATACCAGTTTCCTCTTGTACGTTATTGTAGACTTCCTCTGTTAGACATCTACGGATCACGGCTACACACTTGCGATCAAGAGTTGCCTATTCATCGTCTTTGCGTGCTCCCTTTTTCGCAACTCCACCCAATGGATCAGCAAGGTTTTTCTCATATAGGTAGTCTTCCATCTGATACTTCCAAAACGCAAAGTTATTCCCATTAAAAACTTTAACCCTAGATACCGTACTTTCGTTATTATCACCCATAACTCCCACTCCAATCGTACTATGAACCCTAAAGCTCTAACCCGAGCTCTGATACCATTTGTCAGGATTTTTTTATGGAATCACTGACAATCGCGGAATAACGGATCTTGAGATATTATGATGAATAATAAGTAAACCAAGCACAAGCAACTATAATAATACGAGAAAGATAAATCAACTCACAAGACACAACATTTATAGTGGTTCGACCAATACATACAACTTGTGTATATTGTCTACGTCCACTTTGAGCCGCACCAACTCAAATCCACTATGAATAAAAACGATTACAACGTCGTGTGAATCCCAGCAAACCCTTGGTTACACCGCAACAATTACCCGAAACGATAACCTTGTTTCTTGTTCCTCACCAATATGCTCTCATAACGAAACCCTAGCTTTTTGCCCTACAAGCTATACAAGAAAGAACTCTCTTTTCTCTCTAAAACAATTTTATTCACACAATTATACAAGACCTAATTACCTATTTATATAGGTTACAAACTTGGCCACCAAGAATTCTAACCGTTTTAGGAAATCCTTCTCCAAAACAGTCACGGCTAACTTAAAAAATGATTAGTCTTCGGTTAACTAACATGTAATATAACTAGGTTTTGATGTAACGGTGCTTACTTCAATGTCACCTGAAAGCATACCCACCACACGAGACATTGCTGGCCGTAACCCTGGTGATGCTTGAGTGCACAAAAAGGCTACTCCAATCATACGCATAGCTTCTCCTTTGTCAAAATCAGCTAATGATGGGTCCACCAGTTCCAATGCACGATTCTTTTCACGTAGAATCCAAGCCTAAAAAGTTTTTAACATCACACATAACAATGAATTAGCTCTTGAACTAAAGTTGCTTCCAAAAATAAATATTGGATCTAGATGCATCATCCATGTACTTCACTCATGCAAACATAACACTTATTTTCACCACCTTATAGGAGGGTTCACAATTTCACATCAAGATTATTCGGGGAGCTTTTTTTAAAAAGAAATTTGTCTAGCAATAATGATTTTCTTCACCATGAATATAGATCCTCCTCAGTTCAGTGAATTTCTTCAACCAAAAGCATGTTCCTGATGCTTCCAACCAACTTTTGATTGGGACTATTTAATAGATTTTGAGGTGGCAACAAAAGTGATCCCATAGATACCCTTGAAAATATATAATATATAATTTTTAACTTGTGATCTTACCCATTCCAGAAGATATATTTTATCTTGGTCCAAGTCTGTGTCACAATTCGGTCGACCACTAAGAATCTCCAGCGCAACAACCCCAAATCCAAATACACCAGCTTTCTCTGTAAGATGTCCACGCATGGCATATTCTGGGGGAAGATATCCTCTTCAAGAGACAGAAAGATGGTTACTTCAGTATTGTTCAAATAAATATCACAGAATGGTATAGTGAAATTATATGTGAGAAAGCTTACATTGTTCCTGCCACTCGGGTACTAATATGGTTTTTTTTTTTTATCGTCATATAACTTCGCCAAACCAAAATCTGAAATTTTGGGGTTTAGATCAGTGTCGAGAAGAATATTACTGGCTTTGACATCTCTATGTACAATTCTTGGTCTCGACTCTTCATGAAGATAAGCTAGGGCTCTTGCTGCTCCCAAACAAATTTCATAGCGGGTTGGCCAACTGAGGTGTAATCCACTCTTTCCTGCGAGGTGATGGTTATTAGCAATCATGATCAAGACCACAGTATCCACATATATGAATGTAAGAATAACTTTATGCCATACCAAAGCGTGCTTGATCTAGGATTCTGTGTTCGAGATACTCATAAACCAGGAGACGATTTGCCCCCTCAATGCATCACCCATACAATTTCACAAGGTGGCGGTGATGTACAGAAGATATGGTAGAAATCTCTGCCACAAACTGGCTTTTTCCTTGATGAGAAGCTACAGAAAGTTGCTTAACAACAACTGCTCTTCCATCAGAAAGTGTGCCCTGCAGGTACCACAATCTAATAAATAACTGGACATTGTTGATAAGAATTTCATCAAAAATAGGAATTGTTGCTCACAGAGATACTACCCTATTCTTTGTTGTTTTCAACAGTCTTGTAAGTATCCAGTACATCATTTACTGCTCCATTCAATTTGACAATACAAAATAGTGCAAGCACTTTGTTTTATCAAGAAGCTCAAATTCACTTGATGTCCTTCAATAAATCTCAATGGGTCTTTGTGATTCCTATTTTCATACGTTAGTATTAGATCATTTATTCCAAACCTCTCTTTATGAATTTGAACCGTCCATTTATTGTGAACCATTTCTGGAAACTTCAGCTAACACTCGGTATCGTAACCTAGCCAAGTATGGGACTTCTAGAAATGATGGAGATGAAAAAAAGTACAATGTGCATGTGCTCTTTGAGGGACTCATTCTATCAAAATTTTGGCCTTTCCTTTAAATTAATTAAGCTAAGTGAAAAGCTTAACCTTAATTAGTTGATTACCTTGTAAACAGATCCAAATCCTCCCTCTCCAAGCTTGTTTGCAGAATTGAAGTCTTCTGTGGCATTTTTCAGTTCTGCATAAGTAAACGTATTTGGCCTGATCTCTATCCCTAGAAGCTCTGCAAAGCAATTTAACATTTGTAAGTACTGGCTCTCAACTTATAAAAAGTGGGATTCCATGTACTAATTTCTACCCTCTTAGCTTGCATCTTCTTAGTAATTATTAAGCATTTGTTACGGAACTGAATTTAAGATGACGCAAGAAAATGATTATATTGAACAAAGGTTTAGTAGCATATATACATACTGTTGGTAGGTCGGTCAAGGACTAGATTAGGAAATCTAGTTGGTTAAGGAAATCAAGTACTTGTGTCCTAAGTATAGAAGTTTAAGAGGTTTGTCTTTTAGAGATAAGTTAGGAAATCATATACTTGTAGGAAAGTAATCCTTGTTAAGGAATGTGTCAACTCCTATTGATGTGTATAAATAGCCATAGAGAGAACTAGAGAAAACACACCAGAATTAGAACGAGTTCTCTTCTTCTCTGTTTGAGCTTTGTATATTCCAACCTATACGGTGATATATAAAATTGCTATTCCTTCCCGAGGATTCAACCTCTTTAAATACTTGTTCTTCTTGTGTGTGTGATTGTGTTCTTGGCGATATTGAGCTACCTCGTACTAGTGCAAACCTAAAGGCTTCCGCAGGCTTCAGCGCAACAATTGGTATCAGAGCAAGGATATGCTCTTGGATACGGGTACTCGAATTGCAGTAGAAGTGAAGGTATTTTTTTTTCCTGAAGATTGCTTGAGGTAATACAAATCGCAAAGGTTCTGTTTTTTTTTATCTATATTTGGTTGTTTGTGAACAATGGTTGACGGGAACGAAGATCCGAAAAATCCTTTAGGAGAACATTCGGAGTCCACAAATAAAGATAAAGAAACAAAAGAAGAAAAACTTCATTCACATAGATCAAAACTCAAGGTAGAAAAGTTTACAGGAACCAATAACTTTGGTTTATGGAGAACGAACCTAATGGATGCTCTTCATCTTGACCTAGAAGAAGCTCTAGAAGGTCAGCCAGTGGAGATGTCTGAAAAGCAGTGGAACAAGATGAATAAATTATGTCTTGCTTCGATACGAGGGTGTTTAGCAACTACGGTAAGAGTTAATTATCAGCACGAGACTTCAGCTAAGGATCTCTGGTAAAAGCTAGAGAAGGAATACCTTGTGAAGAACGTGGCCAATAGGATACATCTTAAAAGGAATTTGTATCGCTATAACATGAAGAGAGGTGCAACCCTAACCGAGCACCTAGATTCATATAATAAACTTCTTGCTGAGTTGGTTAACTACGATGAGATAATCAACGACGAGGACTAAGCTTTGTGTCTGATAAACTCTCTTCCTGAAAAGTATGAACCCGTGATTAAAGCATTAATGCACGGCAATGATAAGATAACATACGCTGAGGTCACTACATCATTTCATAGTGAGGAGTTCAGGAAGATGGACCGTGAAGACCTTGCAAGTAAAGCTAATAATGATGTGCTTCTTGCAAGAGGTCGTTCAACAGACAGGAGAAGGAAGACTGGTGGTTATGGTAAAGGTATATGACGTTCTAAGAGTAGAACGCGACTGAGAAAAGATGAGTGTGCTTGGTGCCATGACTTTGGTCATTGGGCTAAGGATTGTACCAAGCGTAAGGTAAGAGAAGGAGATAATGGTAATACCGAGGTGAACATTGCTAAAGGTAATGAAGAATCAGATGATGCTTCTGATTTCTCGCTAACTGTGACACCATCAGCTTGTGCTATTACAGATGGTACATGGGTATTAGATACTGGAGCAACATATCATATATGTCCATATCGGGACTGGTTCTCAAGTTTTGAAGAGCTTGATGGAGAAGTACGTATGGGAAACAATCACACCTGCAGGGTGAATGGGATTGGTAGTGTTCGTATCAAGATGCATGATGGTATGGTTAGAGAGCTGAAGGAGGTAAGATTTGTACCTGCCATAAAGAAGAATCTGATTTCACTCGGAACTTTAGAAGCTAAGGGCTATAAGATAGTCGCTGAAAATGGTGTTCTAAAGGTAATATCTGGATCTATGGTAATCATGAAGGGCACACGTCATCATAACTTGTATTACTTGATTGGGAGTACAACAACAGGGGACGTGTCTATTTCTGAACATATCGAGAGAGCAGCTACCTAGAAGAGGAAGCTATGGCACATGAGACTTGCACATCCAGGTGAGAAGTCATTGCATAGGTTGATTCAACAAGACTTGTTGAAAGGTGTTATTGCCTGCAAGTTAGCATTTTGTGAACATTGTGTTAAGGGCAAGAAAACAAGAACAAGCTTTGGCACAGCTATCCACAATACTAGTGGATTTCTTGACTATGTTCACTCATATATTTGGGGTCCTTCCAAGAATGCATCATTGGGAGGGAAACATTGGTTTGTATCGTTCATTGATGATTATTCTAGGCGCATATAGGTGTACACCATGAGACATAAGGATGAAGTCCTAGAAATATTTGTGAGGTGGAAAAAGGCAACATAAACTCAAACTGGCAGAAAGATCAAAGTACTATGTTCGGACAATGGTGGAGAGTACAAGAGTGATCCGTTCTTGCAAGTATGTCAGGATGAGGGGATAAAGAGGAACTTCACAGTTAGGAAGACACCGCAACAGAATGGGGTAGATGAAAGCATGAATCGTACTTTGCTGGAGAAGGTACGATGTATGTTATCTAATGTTGGATTAGGTAAGGCGTTTTGGGCTGAGGCAGTTACATATGCGTGCTTCCTCATTAATAGGTTGCCATCAGCTGCATTAGAAGGTAAAACTCCTATGGAGAGGTGGTTTGGTAAACCAACTTATGATTATGACTCAATTCATATTTTTGGTTGTCCTGCGTGGTATCATGTTAGTGAAAACAAGCTTGATAACCGTGCTGTAAAAGGAATCTTTGTGGGAATGAAGAGTGGAGTAAAAGGGTTTAAGATTTGGAATCCAATTGAGAAGAAGATAGTCATGAGTAGAGATGTCACATTTGATGAGATGTCTATGGTAAAGTCTTGGGGTTCTCGGCAGGCGGGGGACAGAAGCACCAATACTAGTGAGCCTTTGCAGCAGGTGGAGATTGATGCAACTCCACCAATTCCAGTTAAGTATGTATATGTTCAGAATACTTCTGAAGACATTGGATTTACAAGAGAGGTAACTACTGAAGTTCCAAATGATAGTGACAATGTTGAGGAAGAGGAACAAGAGTCAGTAGAAGATACAGAAGCTACGGTCACGGAGACCATATCAACCAGCAAACCGAGAAGATCAACCAGGAAGCCTGGTTGGATGAATGGTTACATTGCTTATGCATTACCAGTTGTTGAACATGGTACTCCTACTTCCTATTTAGAAGTTGTATGCAGTGTAGAGTGTAAAGAGTGGGAAGGTGCAATGCAGGATGAGATGGAGTCTCTTTACAAGAATGGAACATGGATTCTTATGAAGCTTCCGAACGGTAAGAAGAACATAGGGTGCAAGTGGGTATATGCTAAGAAAGAAGGATCTTCGGTGAATCAAGTACGCTACAAGGCAAGGTTAGTTGCAAAAGGTTATGCCCAACGAGAAGGGATTGACTACAATGAGGTGTTCTCTCCGGTGGTAAAACACTCATCAATCCGTATTTTGTTGGCCTTGGTAGCACAATATGATTTAGACCTAGTTCAGCTAGATGTTAAGACGGCGTTCTTACATGGTGATCTAGAAGAGGATATCTATATGACTCAGCCGAGTGGGTTCAAGGTTGCTGGAAAAGAAGATTATGTATGCAAGCTGAAAAAATCGTTGTATGGGCTGAAGCAGTCTCCAAGACAGTGGTACAAGCGATTTGATCATTTTATGATTGGCCAGACATACACAAGAAGTCACTATGACCATTGTGTATACTTCAAGAAGCTACGTAATGGATATTTCATATATTTGCTCTTGTGTGTCGATGATATGCTGATTGCATCGAATAACAAGAAAGAGATTGATAATTTGAAGTGCAAGTTGTCATCTGAGTTTGATATGAAAGATATGGGAGAGGCTAAGAAGATTCTTGGTATGGAGATTCAACGTGACAGAGAGAAGGGTAAGGTTTGTTTGTCTCAGAAGGCATATTTGAAGAAAGTGTTACAGAAGTTTGGTGTCTACGAAGGAACTAAATCTGTAAGTACTCCCCTTGCTGCTCATTTTAAGTTGAATGCTTGTATGTCTCCCATTACTGAAGAAAAGCGAAAGTATATGGCCCAAGTCCCATATGCTGAGGTTGTTGGTAGCTTGATGTATACGATGGTATGTACAAGGCCGGACATTTCACATGCAGTTAGTATGGTCAGCCGTTATATGCATTTTCCTGGTAAGGGACATTGGCATGCTGTTAAATGGATTTTGAGGTATCTTTATGGTACAGTTGATGTTGGCTTGGAGTTTGTGAAGGATAGAAGTAACAATCATTTGTGTGTTGGGTATGTGGATTCTGACTATGCTGGTGATTTGGACAAGAGACGTTCAACTACAGGGTATGTATCTACTGTAGCAGTGGTACCATTAAGTTGGAGATCAATCTTGCAGTCTACTGTGGCGCTTTAAACTACGGATTCGGAGTATATGGAAGTGACTGAGGCATTTAAGGAGGCTATATGGTTACAAGGTTTACTAGATGACTTAGGAGTTGTACTAGACCAACTGCATGTGCATTGTGATAGTCTAAGTGCAATTTTATTTGGCTAAGAATCAAGTGCATCATGCTAGAACCAAACATATAGACGTACGATTTCACTTTGTGAGAGAAATTCTTGAAGAAGAAGACACTGCACTTGTGAAGATCGATACCAAAGACAATCCAGCTGATATGTTGACTAAAGTAGTATCTGGGATCAAGTTTCGACATTGTTCGAAATTGATCCACATCCTTCCGGTTTGGTGAAAGACCCTTTTGGGGTAGAGGTTCTTAGGAACCTGGTGGAGGTTTTCTAGCAAGGCCATTTAAGAGAACTACGGTGGGGTTTGATTCCTATTAAGGATACGTAGGCAGCCAGTGATGGTTCAATCGACGTTGGAAGATGGAGGTGATTTTATCTATTGATCGTATCATGCATGAATGCATGATCCGAGGTGGAGAATTGTTGGTAGGTCGGTCAAGGACTAGATTAGGAAATCTAGTTGGTTAAGGAAACCAAGTACGTGTGTCCTAAGTATAGAAGCTTAAGAGGTTTGTCTCTTAGAGATAAGTTAGGAAACCATATACTTGTAGGAAAGTAATCCTTGTTAAGGAATGTGTCCACTCCTATTGATGTGTATAAATAGCCGTAGGGAGAACTAGAGAAAACACACCAGAACTAGAAAGAGTTCTCTTCTTCTCTGCTTGAGCTTTGTATATTCCAACCTATATGGTGATATATAAAATTGCTATTCCTTCCCGAGGATTCAACCTCGTTAAATACTTGTTCTTCTTGTGTGTGGTTGTGTTCTTGGCGATATTGAGATACCTCGTAGTAGTGCAAACCTAAACGCCTCCGCGGGCTTTAGCGCAACACATACATAATTGAACTTCAAACCTTACTCCAGATAAGTATTATTTACCTTCTTCTTCATCGATATCTGACTTTTTACTTCTACAATAAAACGCCGCAAATATGGCAATACAGCTCAACACCGCAACAGAAACTACAATGCCGACAATTAAACCAGTCTTGCTCTTTTTGGGAGCAGCTGGAGGAAGGTTACTGACAGTTGGTTGAAAATCTGACCAGGAAATCAAGAATTAGCTGTGTTGCAACGATACGGATACGGTATCGGATACAAGATACCAATACGCTATTATGATACACCAACTTGAAAAACTAAAATACATCGATACGGCATACTCAATATTGATTAGTAGTTTAACATAAATATATTATATATAAGATGGAAACTTAATAAAATACATACATGTGTTTGCATGATTAAAATATAATCTGTATGATTAACCTCACTGAAGAGAGAAAAAGTCTGGATAAGAAGGAAGAAAGTCTAGAGCAAGATCAGTGGACAGATTCAGAACTAATATTTTGTCACTACAGTTAAAACTTCTCATAGAATCTAGTAAAATATCTAAATTTTCTAATATTTAGTCAAAAAATTTTAACTGAGTTGTATCTTGAAGTATTAGGAGTATTAGTACCCATGTAAATACGTATGGATATGGCTGATTATTTAACTGATATAATTCAATAATGTTGTTAGTTTACCTGGTGTAACATTAATTGCAGAAATGGATGGTCCGTAAGAACCTTGCTTAGGTATGCAGCAAGTCCCTTTCCCAGCCCAAAAAAGATGAATCTCAAGGTAGTTCTGAGATACCTGAACCTTGTAATTCTATTAGAGGCCCCACCTGCCTCCTTTCTTATATCAAAATCCTCCACACGCCTATTCCCCTGAAACAATAACAAATAGACAACAACAATGGGCATTATTGCTACACTGAGTACAGAAAATAATAGGAAGCTTAACCAAACCGTCACCAGAAGTATCTATTATCATTGATTAATCATATTCACAGTTATTGTTGGGCATGGACTTCTCCTAGTGTGCATGACTTATATAATACTTCGACAAATCATGCTCTATGAATTTTCTAGTACACACGCTTTGTAAGTTTCGACAACTCTTGCTTTATTTGAGCTTGAAGGAAACACTATGATCAAGTGCAAACAAACTTCAATCAGATGTAGTAACTAGTAAGATGATACTAAAATAAATTGCAAACATAAATTTGACTAGATAACAACAATTCTCCTTGAAGATAAATATGGAAAACACGTCTTCCAAGACTCTCCCATGTGAGTGTGCTGGGATCTTTATAATCTGTCTCCGGAAATCGTAGGTTGACTTTGTACGGTCCGTTCTCAAGACCAAGGCCGTAGTATCTTAGTGATCCTGATATCCTGGATGTCTGAAACAGCTCCGAGTCTAAAGTACCCGTAATCTGAGAAAGAGTATTCAAGTTATACTGAGCTCCTTCTCTTTCACCAAACAGACCGACATTGCTAACGTCCCATCTCCTAGTATTAGTAAGATGTAACGATGCTGGACCAAGAGTTGAGTTGTCTGCCTCAAAATCTATACCATCTGAAGATCTCATATTTGAGCCACCACACTTAATCGCGAAAGAGGAGTCTGCCGACGAAAAAAGTATAAAATAACGATTATAATTGGAATTCTAATGTTTAACATTGCAGTGTTCAAATGTCGAAGTACTTGGAAACAATTTATAATGGTTCAGACCGACTAGGAGTAGGTGGCAAGATCCTACAACTACAAAGTCCTGCTTATAGCCTGGAGATATGAAAGCTATATCTTTCATACTGATAAATAACACTTGCTAAACTTTGGCAAAAAGAAATGTGAACGTCTAATCTCATCTGTAGGTTTGTCCTTAAAATATAAGTCATGAATGTACTGTGAGATGATGATAATGATACTAGTTGTTTCTCTCTTGGATACTTTATCATATTCAAATGGTACATGCTGTTAGAATAATGTTAATAAGAAACTCTCAAATAGATTTGTAATGCCATTTTATTTTAGCAGTTGTGTATTAATGATATCAAATTGCTTGGCTGGTGCGCTCCCCTTCGAGTTCTCATGAATGAGCACCGCATGTTGGTAATGATCTACCTATGCAACCTACAGCTTATAATTATACTTCCATATTGCACTTGACAGGGGAATGCGGAATCGCATTACTAAATATCCATGGCTCATTTAGTTTCGAATCATATCTTGTATATGGTATTTTTCTCACAGAGAATATACGGTCACAGTTCAACCGTTCGCATCCTGATTAGCACTCAAGTTTAAATACAATCTCACTTGGTCGAGAAAAGCAGAACAAATCAATTCAAGAGTGGATAAATGCATCTAACTAACATCCAAGGTTGAAGAACTTGGCAAGAAAATCGAAGGTGACTTACAGCGAGGAGGATCTCTATTGCATGAAAAATTGCGTTGAAGGCAATTCAATCCTGAAGCTGGAACACTGAACAAACAAGAGATGCCACATAACTTAAAAAAAAATAAGATAAATAAATACGAGTACATAAAAATAATATCTAACTCGTAATCTGCTGCAGCTTCATTTGCTTAGCTCGCCTGTTTCTTAAGATATCGTCTGGAAAATTGTTTGCGACCAAATTCCTGCATAACACATCGTGCATTGAGATCAATTTTTTCCTTTGTTTCTATATGTTGCAGGTTCATACTAAATATATCAATCAGCATATTCAATAACATATATGTAGAACACTAGACGCTTCATTCGGTGAAGCGGTGCCCTGACACACAGACACGCATGATCAGTGTAATATTTTTGCAAAACCGGCTTTCTCCATAGCCTAGGTCGCAACTTCCAAATCCTGAGATGAGAGGCTAACTGTTACCACACACACCTTGGATAACGGCTCAGTTTTCAATCAAAGACTGATCTGCCTGACTTGGGTTCCCATATAACACCCATTTCAGTCATAATTTAGATAGTTAACTGCAATGCAGTTACTACCCTTCTTGTCCTTAACTTATTCCTGGCAGTTGGGAAGAAAATGGGAGAAGAAAAAGGGAACATAAAAAGATAGACATATATCATAAATGTATGTGTATGTATTCTTACGAGTGAAGATAACTCAAGTAAGATTAGTGCAGTTTTTTTCCCAGAACATTGGGTTTCTGCAATTCAATTAATATAAAGAAAATTTTCTGTTATTTCTGCGTTTTGTTTGCTTGAAAATTGTTTGTTTAAATTCCGAAAACAAGAAGGTCAGAAAGTTGATCAAGTTTTGGTATCAACGGCCTGTGTTTCGATTCTAGTATGAATGCAGGGGTTGAGGTCTAAAGGAGAAGTAGTAGTACCAATTGATCTCGACATTGGCAAGAAGAAAAGAGTGATGACAAACTCAGATGAAGAAGAATATACCCTATCAATGGAAAAGCTTGCAGAAGACGTGCAAGAGATGAGGAAGAACATGAAGATGATGATGGAAATGATGAAAGGAATGGTTCCACCATCAAAGGATTAAGACAACCGACATAAAATCATTGAAGAATAGGGATTCAACAGTCATTCTAATGCAAAAATCGATGTTGAAACACCTTTCAAACTACATGCAAACTTTCAAATACCCTCATATGATGGAGAAGTGGATCCTGAAAAGTTGGATGGTTGGCTAAAAACTTTGGAGGTCTACTTCAGGTGGGAAGCACTAACATGATTGAAGCTTGGAGGTCATGCACTAACATGGTGGGAAGCACACACTTCTGGGTTGGCAGCAAACAATGAACCTCCGGTAAGCTCTTGGTTACAATTTTCTACAGCCTTACGAAATCAGTTTTACCTTATTGGACATACAGAACGGCTTAAAGAGCGTTGGCAATTTATACGTCAAACTAAAGGGCAGACGGTATAAGAATATACTACTGAGTTTCGGAAGCAAGCAGTGGCATTGGGTGTTAACTTAACAAATGCAGAAGTGTTAGACAAGTACAGAGCAGGTTTGTTCTTTCACTTGCGAACAGAACTAACACTTTTTGGAGTTACTGACATTGATGATGCTTGTAAAAAGGCCATGTACATAGAAATAAAAAGTCGTTCTTCTGGAAACAAGGCTGAATTTTCGAAGAAAAGTTCCAACCAAGAAAATGGGTTTCGAAAAGGTGACACAAAGAAGAACCATGTAGTGGCTAACAAGGGAAGATCATATTGTGATCATTGCAAAACGGATAGACATTCCAAGGAGAAATGTTGGAAGTTGCACCCTGATTTACAACCTTCATGGTGGAAGGATAAATGTAAAAAGGTTGCTAATGTGTGTATCGAAGATGAAGTGATTGAGGGCTCATCGCAGCCAAACGAGAAGTTGGCGTGTATAACAGGCAAGATGGGTGTTGTTTTTGAAGAAACTAAAGAAGAGTTGTTTTGGGTATATTCCCAGATTTGGATGACTCCAGCTATCACTTTGTTCGATAGTGGTTCTCAACGGAATTTAATTTTTGAACAGTTGGTGAAGGAATTGATGTTGAGTACTTTTCCACATCCTCAACCGTATCCATTGGGGTGGCTACAGAATGATGTAGAGCTAAAAGTGAAGACGCAGTGCAAGTTTAAGTTCGCTATAAATGAGAAGTTTAAGGACGAAATTACTTATGATTTAGTACCATTGGATGTATGTCAAATTATTTTTGGCAGTCCATATTTGTGGGATAGAGATGGTGTTTTCTACAGAAGAGAAAATGTATGGAGATTGGTTAAAGATGGAAACGGATTTCGCATCTTAGCTTCGAAGGAGAAGAAGAAGTTACAACTTATAACAGCCCAGCAAACCAAGCATTTAGTGAACGTCAGCAGAAAATTTGTATTGGTTATACTAAGACCATTAGTTGAAGATGGTGTTCAAGAACAAACTGGTGCACTTGGTGACTGTAGTGGAAGGAAAAAAAAAGAATTGGAGTGGCTCATTAGTAACTTCAAAGAAATCACAGAGGAACCAAAAGGTATACCACCGAAGATAGAAGTAGAACATGAAATCCAGCTTTTACCTGAATCTCCTGTGCCAAATGTTGGATTTTATAGGCAGTCCATTGAAGAGTCAGATGAAGTTAAAAACCAAGTAGAAGAACTACTGGAGAAAGGGTTGATCAAGCCTAGTTCGTCACCAGCAGGTTCAGCAATTGTTTTGGTGCCTAATAAGGGTGGAGAATGGCGAATGTGGATCGACTATAGGGCTCTAAACAAAATCACTGTGAAAAACAGGTATCCTCTTCCTCGAATTGATGATTTATTTGATCAACTTAAGCATGCTAAATATTTTAGTAAGTTAGATTTAAATTCTGGGTATCATCAATTAAGAATGAAAGAAGAAGATGTATGGAAAACAACATTTAAAATGAAACAAGGGTTGTTTGAGTGGTTAGTCATGCCTTTCGGGTTAACTAATGCTCCAACCACATTTATGCGGTTGATGAATCAGGTGATGCGGCCTGTTTTAGATAAATTTGTTGTTGTTTTCTTGGATGATATTCTGGTTTACAGTCCATCATGGAAAGATCACTTGTTGCACTTAGAAGATGTGTTTAAAATACTGAATTCGGAAAAGCTCAAGCTGAATATGAAGAAATGTGAGTTTGTTAAGAAGTCAGTTAATTATTTGGATCATGTCGTGGGCAATGGAAAAATTGGTGTCGATACAAGTAAAGTTGCAACTATTCAAGATTGGCCAAGACCTTCAACACAGACAGAATTGAGGAGTTTTATCGGAGCAACACAATATTTACGGAAGTTTATATGGAACTACTCAGACATTGCAGCACCGTTATTACGCTTATTATCAAAGGATAAGAGTATAGATTGGGGTGAAGAGCAAGAGAAGGTGTTCCAGACTTTGAAGGAGAAAATTTGTAATGCACCGGTCCTAGCCTTGCCAGATATGCGAAAGCCATTTGAAGTAGAGACGGATACGTCAGGACATGCAATGGGGGATGTTTTGTTACAGGGAGGTAAGCCTGTTTGTTACCAATCAGAGTTGTTTTCGGGAGCAGTTCTGAATTATCCAACCTATGATAAAGAACTGTATGTGATTATTCAAGCTATAAAGAAATGGCGGCACTATTTGTGGGGTAAGGAGACGATTATACATGCGGATCATGAACCATTGAAGTATTTGCAGTCACAAAGTAAATTTCAACAGACTAGGCATTTCAAATGGATGGGTTATCTGCAACAATTCAAGTTGGTGATAAAGTATAAGAAGGGTGTCACTAATAAGCTTGTTGATTTTCTGTCCATAGCTCCTCTAAAAATTGCTGCAGTAGTGATGCAAGTGGAACCAACTTCGTTTGATATGTACAAGGATCCGTACGTAAAAGAAGATTTGAAGAAGGGGTATCACTTAGAAGATGGATTATTGTTTAAGGAGAACAAGTTGTGCATTCCACCAGAGCTTCGACTCTCTTTAATTCATGAAGCTCATACTTCGTTAGTTGCTGGACATTTTGGGGTCAAGAAGACGTTGGAAAATTTAAAACGTTATGTGTATTCGCCTGGTATGATTCGGGAGGTAGAGAGGTTTATAAAGGGTTGTGCAATCTGTTGTAGAAGTAAGCCGAGTAACCGGAAGATGGGGCTGTATACACCATTACTAGTTCCGAGTAGACCTTGGGAGAGTATCTCGATGGATTTCCTGGGTGGTTTAAACACTACCAAAATAGGAAATGATTACATCTTTGTCATAGTTGATCGTTTCAGTAAAATGGCGTTGATGATTCCTTGTAAGAAGACGGTGACAACAGAAGGAGCAGCAAATTTGTTCTTTAAACATATCTTTATTCACTTTGGATTACCTCGCAGTATCATTAGTGATAGAGACAACAGATTTTTGAGTTTATTTTAGAAGAGTTTGTGGTGTACGATGGATACAAAACTCAAAAAATCGACTTCATTCCACCCGCAAACAGATGGGCAGGCGGAGGTCGTAAACCGCACCATAGTTCATTTGTTGCGAGCTTATAATAAGCAAAGACCGAGAAGTTGGGACGAGAACTTGCCTTATATTCAGTATTGTTACAATTGAGCTGTACACGGTTCTTCAGGCAAGTCTCCTTTTGAGGTTTGTTATAGTTTTATTCCAAACTCTCCTTTCGACATTGTGCTTTTTGGAAGTGCATTAGGTAATAATTCAAAATCCGAAGAAGTCACTGCAGAGAAGTTTATTCATCGTATACAACAGATTCATGAGAATTTGGAAAAAGCCCAAGCAAAGTACAAGGAGCGACATGATAAACATCGAACGCAACACACATTTCAGGTTGGAGATTTGGTGTGGTTATATCTTGGAAAGGCACGGTTGCAAGGTCCTAATAAGAAGTTGAATCCATTGAGGTATGGTCCTTTTAAAATCTTGGAGCAGTACGGTACTAATGCATTCAAGCTGGATTTACCAGGTTACATGATAATATATTCAGTTACCAATGCGGAAAATCTGAAGCTTTTTGAGCCATCGTTATTGGATGAACGAGAGGAATCACCATTTTTGCCGACGATGCACGATTTGGTACCAAGTGAGGCTGCTATAGAAGACTACTTGTTTGGGAAGAAGACTAGAACAACACGAAATGGTGAACAAGAATTCTTTTGGGTGTGCGCTAAGGGATAGTATCCGAATATAGCTAAATGGTACTCCTTGGAACAAGTTCAGAAGAGTTTTCCTCATCTGCTTCCTTAAGCTTTTGAGGACCAAAAGCCTTCATATGGGGGAGGTTTGATATGCCTGACTTGGGTTCCCATATAACACCCATTTCAGTCATAATTTAGATAGTTAACTGCAATGCAATTACTATCCTTCTTGTCCTTAACTTATTCCTGGAAATGGGAGAAGAAAAAGGGAACATAAAAAGATAGACATCTATCAGAAATGTATGTGTATGTATTCTTATGAGTAGAGATAACTCAAGTAAGATTGGTGCAGTTTTTTTTCCCGGAACATTGGGTTTCTGCAATTCAATTAATATAAAGAAAATTTTGTGTTATTTATGTGTTTTGTTTGCTTGAAAATTGTTTGTTTAAATTCCGCAAACAAGAAGGTCAGAAAGTTGATCAAAGACACATGATATTTGTTAATGAAATTTGTTTTTATTTCTCGGTCTCCTATGAGGAATAAAAGAGAAGCACAATTCTATGAAGTTTAGATTTAAAAACCATCCCCTCTCAGCTAGCCTTTATTAAACTAACAATGTGCCCCTATTTAGCATAATAAAACAAATGACTCAAACCCCCTCTACCCTCCACCAATGCAATTATTTTGAAAGAATCTGCGATCAATGTTTCCACAAAGGCCGCATAACAGCTGTTAAATTATACGGTCCTAACACTCCAAAAAGGCCCCATGATAGTTGTTAAAGTCTATGGGCCTAACTTATCTTGAAAACCTCCTTACAAGGTTAGAATTGCCCAAGGCATATTCACAAAACCAGGGAATCTAGGAGATGTGGGACTATACTCAACAACAATAGCAAAAGATTGTAGAAAAGCACCATTAGCTTAATAGATCCCACAAACATTCCTGATCACCTTAGACCCAATAGGATCAGAAACAATAGCAAAAACAAGAAGGAATAGTAGAATTAAGCAATTGCTCAATAGAGATATAAATTTTATTCAATTTAAGATGACTTTTCAACGTTACCTTCAAGGTGTTCTATCTCTCCTCTATTTTTTCTCTCTGAATTCTTCTTCTAGTATTCTCCCTGCCTCTTGTTCTTCACTCTGAATTCCCTTCTAGAAAAATCTATCCTCCCTCTATATGTAATAACTAGCACACTTAAGCCTTACTAAATTGGAGAATTCTAATACAGGTAACACTGTTGTTTTTCAGAATCCTAAACCGACCAAAGGCATAGAATCCTATATCTAAGAAGAAATATAAAATAAATATCCCTACAAAATCCTAGGTATTGGGTAACTGAAAACGGGTCAATTTCTATTATCTTTTTGGATCCCAGAAAATACATGTTGATCTTACAATTAAATATCCACCAAAAAGTAAGAACTAAACTTTAAGAAAAATATTTAAGTCCTATTTGCTCTCTTTGAAACAGGTAACACCTTAAAATATACATGTCAAAAGCTTTCGATAGGGTTGAACGGAACTTCCTAATCAGAATTATGGAGCAAATGGGCTTCTGCAAAAACTGGATCGACCTCACCCTTCAATGTGTAGGTACCACCACCAGTGCGGTTCTTGTTAATAGGTCCCCCATAGGTTTCTTTAAACCTACTCGTGGGCTTAGACAAGGAGACCCACTCTCTCCCTACCTTTTCATTATTTGTATGGAAGCCTTTTCAAGGGTGTTGCAAGAAGCGGAAAACCAAAAACTAATTAGTGGAGTAAAATTCGGCTCGCCTGCTCCCGCCATCTCGCACCTTCTTTTCGCGGATGATTGTCTCATTTTCGCTAAAATAGGGAAGAAAGAGTGCAAAAACCTTGTCCATATCCTAGATGTTTTTAGCATGGGGTCTGGCCAACAAATCAACTACAATAAATCCGGTGCTTTCTTCAGTAACTCTGTCTCCAGTGGAGAAATTAGATAAATCCTAGATATCCTCAAAGTAAGAAGAATAAAACTGGATGACAAGTATTTAGGGGTTCCACTCTTTACCCATCAATCCAAGATTAAATGCTTCATACCAATCCTAGAAAAATTAAAGGCTCGTCTCAAATGATGGAGTAGCAAACTCCTATCCCCTGCGGGCAGGAGAGTTTGTATCAAGCATGTGGCCGATACCATGGCGACATACCACATGTCTTTTTTTGTAATACCAAAGGAGATAACCAAGAAAATGGATACCTTAAACAGAAATTTCTGGTGGGGCCACTCATCAGACAACAATAGGGGTTGGTGCCCCAAAGCTTGGGACTCTATTTGCACCCCCATTGAAAATGGGGGATTAGGGCTCAAACAATCCGAACAATTCAACCTAGCCATGATCACCAAAACTTCCTGGAGGATGATACACAAACCAGATTCCCTTACCACGAGAGTGCTCAAAGCAAAATATTTTAGGAACGGTACCCCTCTACAGCTGACCAAACCGAAACAAAATATCTCTTGGTTTTGGAAAGGCTTATGGAAGGGCATTCAACTCATTAAAGAAGAAGTTGTCTGGAAAATTGGAGATGGAAAGAATATTCACCTTTCGATTGATAATTGGATCCCCCTCACCCACCCCAACATCATTTCCAGAAATGAAATCAAACCAACTATAACAAACACCCTGACCAAGGTAAGTGATATCCTGTCCATAGATACCAAAAATTGGAATGAAAAATTCCTAAATCAAGTCCTACCCAAAAATGTCATGCAGAACATTCTTGCAATTGATCTGAGACAACATACTACCACCAAAGACACCATATTCTGGCCGCACTCTAGTAAAGGAACACTGATGGTAAAATCAGTGTATGCGCATCTGATAAGAGACAAAGCCATCCAAACGTCCATCCACCTCTCCCTCCACCAAACCCAATATGGAAGAGAATTTGGTCTCTTGATGTCCTCCCTCGTATCCGTGTTTTTGTCTGGAAATGCTATAGTGGCATTCTCCCAGTCAACAGTAAAATAGGAAGATGTGTCACCACAATAGACAAAACCTGTACAATGTGTGGCTTCCCATCCGAAACTGATGCACATACCCTTTTTAGATGCCCGTTTAGTCGAGCCGTCTGGTTTGGAATACATTGTAGAGTAGATACAAATATTGCAAATGTTCAAGAATGGATTTAATCTTGCATTACAAACACTCAACCCAGTCTGTTCTTAGGAGTTCAATGGAATCAGTTGTATGCACTTACAGCCTGGTATATCTGGAAATCTAGGTGATTAAATGCTTCACAACAACAAACATCTGCGGTTACTATTCACCAGATAGAAAACCATTTTCAGTTACGGAAAACCAACCCCAGTGAGATATATTTCAACAGAACCCCAACCTTGGCCCAACTAGATCAAATTCAAATCATGATACAAGTTCCAAAACTAACAATGAAGTGTTTCAGTAGCTGTCATGTCCACCCTCACACGACTATTGTGATTAATGTTTTGATAGATGAACGCAGAACAACCAAAGGAAGATGGGCATGCCTCTGCGCAGTGAGCTCACTACAACAAAGCGCGGCTGTGGGAGTTATTGAAGCAATGAAGTGGCATCAACACAACAATCTCAGGATATGCAACATTTAAATGGATGACAGCAAGCTGATGAAGATCTTGAAGACAAAATGGAGTCTTCCTCAACAAACTACTCACGTTTCCCTATTTGAAAACAATGTTGAACTCTTCTCTTATTTTCGCAAATTAAACTGTAATTCTCTAAGGAAATATTGGAAGACCACAATCCAATCCATGGTCAAAGATTATGCCCCATCCTCTGGAGATGGGGCATATTTCTCTATGTTTGATTGTAATATGTATGTCCCAAACAATGCTTCTCAGTCCTTTCTGGGAGCTAGTCTCTGCTATTCTATGTCCAGTTTCAAAAAACAAAAAAAAATACGGGATTTCATTTTTGCCGATATGGCTATATAATTGTGAAGATATGGACAGCACCTTGTCCCCTGTAAGAAACTATATCAACAAGAGATGTACGTTCAAAGAGGAAAGGACCGTTGTACGAAACAAAATTGTCGAGAACTAGACAAAAGAATAAAACTAAACTAGTACTCTGTTTCTGCATACATACAGTGATGTATTTTGCTGGGTTACCCAAAAAGGAAGACTTCCTGACAGTTCATTGTATGAAAAATCTCTGTATGATATGAAACATAAGCGCAGTCATTATCAATGTTATTAAGAAGTATAATAAACAAGAAGAAACAGATTTCGGTAATTATACAGGTATGAGATAAAATACACCACAAGTTGGATGACAAAAAAGAAGGTCTGGTGGGCGAAAAACAATGCGATATTTGATTCTGGCACAATTTGGTCAATATCTTATGTCCTTAAAAAAATACACATAGCAAAAAGGATAACCAATATATCCCCAAAACAACTCCCAACTCCTATATCGGCACAGCACGACACGTCAGGGAAGTAGAATCTTCCCCCACCTTAGAAGTTGTAACAATTACAGTTAATGGAGTGGCTGGAGTGCAGTTTTAACATAGGATAGAGTGTGAGAGCATACACAGTGAGAAGTCTTGAACTTTTGGGGGAGGAAGGATACCAGACAGGCTATTGTTCCCCAGAAACCTGCAAATTGAAGCAAGCGATGGTCAAACTACATCATTATCCAATTTCTAATTAAGGGTGTATATAACTAGACTGAATTGATCAAAAATAAAGAAAAAAAAGTGGTAATTGAATTATTGTCCCTACTTTTGATGGTCTATACAAATATCCTTATCACACAATAAATATATCCCTACTTTCTTTAAAAGAAATCAATTTTAATTATCCATACCAACTTTACCCTCATATACTGTCAATCTCACCAACCGTTTCTTTCATTTTTCCAGATTCAGTTCTAAACACTCTCTCCTCTTCCACTTCCACAAACATCAACCACCTTCTTCTTCGTCACCACCACCATGCCAGCACCACCTGCGACCACTTTCTTTTTCATCGCCATCACCTCTTATCACCATCAGTATCACCGCGTACTTCTAAAGAATTGATTTATATCGATTTCCTCTTTGTTCAGATACAAATCTCAAATCTGGTGATTGTTCAACGAGTAACAATGATGGTATGTACTTGATTCGCATTCCCTTCTCGAACCCTAGTTTTTTATTTCATTCTTCTTTAAATCGATAACAGATTCAGGTAAAAATGATAAAATTGATGTTGGAGATTATAAGTTTGTTACTTGATTTTTCAGTTTAATTTATGATGATGGAGATATCGGTGGAATTGATGATGCAGATTTTGCAACGGTTCTGGTTGTATTTGATGATGTATATGGAAGAAGGTTAAAACGATGTAATTGATGATGGAGATTTTGGTGGTTCTGGTTGGAATGATGGTTGTGGCGAGGTTAGAGTATTGGAATTTTTGATGAAGATAGTGGTGGTATTGGTTTTTGTGATGGTGGCGGTGGATATTATGTGTGATTGTTGGTGTTGTTTGTGTTTAGCTTCAGATGGAGACCTTGGTCTTGAAATTGTTGTTATTTATGAAGCCACATGTGATGATAAATTGTTGGTGTTTATATGTTTTTACGGGATCAATTGTTGTTGTTGATCCAATTTTTTATGGGATCGACAACTGTTGTTGATCCATTTATGGGATCAACTCCAGTTGTTGATCCAATTTTTTAATGGATCAACTACTGTTGTTGATCCTTTCAACAACATTTTCTTGTATTAGTATAATCATGCTTGTAGTTTAAATCATGTAAATTTCTTCCAATGTTGAACTTGTGGTGCAATGGTAGCATGACTGACTCCATGTCAGATGATGCGTGTTCGACTCACGCCAAGTTCACTCCATTTACATGGATCAACTTTCATTGTTGATCCAATTTAGGGGATCGACAATGGTAGATGATCCCCTAAATTGGATCAACTTCTACTGTTGATCCTTTTTTTTTTGGTCAACTACCGTTGTTGATCCCCTAAATTGGATCAACTTCTACTGTTGGTTCTATTTTTATTTGGATCAACTATTGTTGTTGATACAAAAATATCTGAATCAGTGGTGGCGGCAGCGAAAGGTGGCGGTGGTGGCAACGAACTAGTGGTGGTGGCGGCGACAGACTAGTGGTGGTGTAATGGTGGTGGTGAAGGAGTGGTGGTGGAATATTAGTAGTGGCGGCGGTTGGTAGATGGTGGTTGTTGAACGTTGGTGGTGGAATGGTAGTTGACTGTTAGTGATGGTGGTGGTGGTGAAGTGGTAGAGGAATAAATTTGTTCCATTTTGAAATTAAGAAAATATTATATGGGTGAGGTATTAAAGTAATCTAATTTTAAAGAGATAAGGTTATTAAAAAGTAGGGACATATTTATTGTTGTATAAGGATATATTTATTGGGTGTCAAAAGTAGGGACATATAAATAATGTACCCAGAAAAAAATATCAACTGACTGAAAGATTAACATAGTTTCTTACAAGGTAAAAAGAGAACTCAAATTGAAGAGAAACCCTGGAATGCGTCCAGTTAAATTGTTAAAGCTCAGGTCACTAGAGGTAAGCAGCCAAAAACAAGAATATAAATGAAATTTGTTGATATAGGCGGAATAATAGTAACATAAAGTTTAATTTGTTGATATCAGGTAAAAATGATAAAATTGATGTTGGAGATTATAAGTTTGTTACTTGATTTTTCAGTTTAATTTATGATGATGGAGATATCGGTGGAATTGATGATGTAGATTTTGCAACGGTTCTGGTTGTATTTGATGATGTATATGGAAGAAGGTTAAAACGATGTAATTGATGATGGAGATTTTGGTGGTTCTGGTTGGAATGATGGTTGTGGCGAGGTTAGAGTATTGGAATTTTTGATGAAGATAGTGGTGGTATTGGTTTTTGTGATGGTGGCGGTGGATATTATGTGTGATTGTTGGTGTTGTTTGTGTTTAGCTTCAGATGGAGACCTTGGTCTTGAAATTGTTGTTATTTATGAAGCCACATGTGATGATAAATTGTTGGTGTTTATATGTTTTTACGGGATCAATTGTTGTTGTTGATCCAATTTTTTATGGGATCGACAACTGTTGTTGATCCAATTTTTTAATGGATCAACTACTGTTGTTGATCCTTTCAACAACATTTTCTTGTATTAGTATAATCATGCTTGTAGTTTAAATCATGTAAATTTCTTCCAATGTTGAACTTGTGGTGCAATGGTAGCATGACTGACTCCATGTCAGATGATGCGTGTTCGACTCACGCCAAGTTCACTCCATTTACATGGATCAACTTTCATTGTTGATCCAATTTAGGGGATCAACAATGGTAGATGATCCCCTAAATTGGATCAACTTCTACTGTTGATCCTTTTTTTTTGGTCAACTACCGTTGTTGATCCCCTAAATTGGATCAACTTCTACTGTTGGTTCTATTTTTATTTGGATCAACTATTGTTGTTGATACAAAAATATCTGAATCAGTGGTGGCGGCAGCGAAAGGTGGCGGTGGTGGCGACGAACTAGTGGTGGTGGCGGCGACAGACTAGTGGTGGTGTAATGATGGTGGTGAAGGAGTGGTGGTGGAATATTAGTAGTGGCGGCGGTTGGTAGATGGTGGTTGTTGAACGTTGGTGGTGGAATGGTAGTTGACTGTTAGTGATGGTGGTGGTGGTGAAGTGGTAGAGGAATAAATTTGTTCCATTTTGAAATTAAGAAAATATTATATGGGTGAGGTATTAAAGTAATCTAATTTTAAAGAGATAAGGTTATTAAAAAGTAGGGACATATTTATTGTTGTATAAGGATATATTTATTGGGTGTCAAAAGTAGGGACATATAAATAATGTACCCAGAAAAAAATATCAACTGACTGAAAGATTAACATAGTTTCTTACAAGGTAAAAAGAGAACTCAAATTGAAGAGAAACCCTGGAATGCGTCCAGTTAAATTGTTAAAGCTCAGGTCACTAGAGGTAAGCAGCCAAAAACAAGAATATAAATGAAATTTGTTGATATAGGCGCAATAATAGTAACATAAAGTTCATGGAGACTTAAACAAGAAATTGACAACTTACAGCCTTTGTAACTCTCCATACTCTCCCACGTTGGATGGAATACCACCAGAAATCAAATTGTTTCTCAAAACTCTAACAATGGAAGGAACATATAGATAAGTAAGGTGAATTTTCGGAATTGAGGTATTGAGTAGAATTATTGCCTCAGAGAATATCTTACAAGACGGTTAATTTCTTCATGCCCTTGATAAAATCCAATGATGAGCTTATGTTAGACAAGTCACTAATTCTCCTACAATAATACAAAGTCAGGTATCTTGCATGTGAAAGCATTGTATGAAGCCCACCTGAAACCCAAAAACGCTTTTGCTTGTAAGATGACATGAGTTTTATGCACTGAAGCAAAATATATAGTTAACTAGATGAGAATTTCAGAACACAATTCATACATGGTTTTGATGTTTACTAGGCTACAAATGTCTGAGGTATCTCTCCACCCACTCCAGAACTGTCGATGTAACTGCGAAGTTCGATGATACAACAAAATCAGTTCATCGATTTTTGTTATTTCTCCGAAATAAGAAGCTTCGGTTTAAAAATGCACATATAACCGCTTCAAACATGTCATCTTGGGAGTTGTGAAAAGAAAAAGAAGTTATACCCTGCCACTTGTCATTGGTTCGATCACAACTGTTTTTGAAAGCAGCTATACATGATCATTTCATTTTACGGAAGTGTGTGTGTCAAGGGTCAAGCTTGACTTTATCCAAGATTACTAGCCCAAGCTTTCTAATCATTATATACTATAGTAGAGCATCCACAATCGGTGTGCTAATATGGTACATTTACCTTATTGATATAGGCAATGATACTGTAAACTGGTATTGATGCCACCATATATGGTAAATATACCATATATGTATAACAATTCCCAAGTATAACTTACAGTGTTTGAAACTGGGGGCATAGCTGCATAGTTTTAATGTCCACTCAAAATGTAGCATGTTTATGCAACCTCCCTTGAAACTTATGATGGGTTTGAAACTATGCTTGGTGTTTTAAAGGTGGGACCTACCTTTAATTTTGGATGTTGGCAGAGTTGTAAACTCAAACATCAGATGATTTATTTGAACCATTCACCCACTGTAGTGAATCATTATATATATATATATATTACTATGCTATGTTTTACCATAGCAATTTAACATACGTGATTGTGGATACTCTTAGGCATTCTCATCAAGATTGGTTAATGACCCCAGCTGAGGAGGGAGTGACCAGATAAGTTATTTCAACCAAAAATCCTGTAAAAAAAGAAGTAGTAAACGAGTCAGCATTTTCAATTTCATTATAATACATTCAACTCCAAAATGCACACCTTTTACGGCGTGAAGTTAAAAGAAAATTATGTTGATCAAACTAGTTCAATAATGGAAATCTAAACATCAGAAAATTGTTTGTCAGTAAAAAAAAGTCTTATAGTAATTTTAATTTCTGCAGTTTTCCAAGCTCCTTGGATACAGTTCCTGATAGGGAAATAATACCCAGTGACTTGATAGAGATTTGAAGTAGGAAAATATGTTAGCATCCTGACAAATATCAACGGCTATTAGTGAAAAAAACATGAATCTCTTGTTTCTTTATTTCATGATGTTTCTGGAAGAAACCACAAAATGAACTTACAACGTTTCTAGCGAAGATAAATTTCAAGTTGTAGGAGGAGAAGATATGCAAGTTTGGACTGGTGATTTGAAAGGGGAATTCTCAGTTTCAGTTGCAGTGAATAAACTAAGGCACAAAGAACAGCCAGGGAATTGGTATAGATATATATGGAAGAACTTTCTTCATCCTTCCATGGCTAGCAACATCTAGAAATTGATTCAAGGAGTGTACACTGATGATCAAACAATGATAAAGAATGGGTATGACATGGTTTCAAGATAGTATGTTTCACTTGTTTTGGGAGTGCAAATTTAGCACTGAAATCTGGAGGTGGATTTGCTCTATATTCAAATTTCAAATACCAAATTCCTTTGATGATGTGTGGAAGAGAGCAACTAATGTAAGCCCTTTGGTTAAACAAGTATGGATATGTGCAACTTGTATCATTCTTAAAGAGCTGTGGTTTCAGAAGAACAAAATTTCTTTTGAAGACATAAAGCCTAATATGCAGAGATTCAAGTGCAGAATTTTAAAGCTGGTTCATGAAAGTGGATTGAGAATCAAAGGAACTAAATGGTGTCAGAATTATGATCAGCGGATCATTACTGTTTTTGATTTGGGAATTAGGCATTCCAAATTTCAGTGCATCAAAAAATGTTGTTGGGATCCTCCTGAGCTAGGTGTGGTTATTTTTTGTTGTGATGGCTCATCCTTTGGTAATCCAGGCTCTGCAGGTTTTGGTGTTGTTACTAGAGACTCAAATTGTCAGGTAATTGGTACTCTCACTGGTGGTATTGGAGTAGCTACAAACTACTTAGCAGAATCTTATGGTGACATGAATGCTTTAGAGTCGGAAGTTGAATAGAAATTGCAGAATATCATTATTGTTTCAGATTCAAAAACAGTTCTTGCAGAATTTTCTCAGGGGAAGGTTCCTTGGTTTCTGAAAGGAAGATAGAAAATGGCACAAGGAAAGGTGGAAAAAATAAGGTATCATTACTGCTACAGAGAAGTAAATTTCTCAGCAAATAGCATTGCCAAAAAAGGTGCTTCTTTAGCAGCAGGGGAAAGATTATTACACATGGGAAAACCTCCTTATCTACCAAGGATTGAAATGCCATATGTGGACTACTTCAGATTTTGCTAGGAAGAGCATCTAGATTCAGTTTGAGTTTTAGTCATTTTTCATATGTCAATTTTTCTCTCTTGTAATTGAACTGCAACAATTTTGAAATTTTAATTAATCTTATGTGATTCAGAAAAAAAAAATAGTCAAGATAAATTACCAAGAAATGCAGGTATAGGGCCTGTTAGGAAATTTTGATCCAACTTCCTGAAAGTAAAGATATAAGACTTGGTACTAGAGTACACTTTTGCACGCAAACTGTGTCCATGTGCTAAATTTGGTTTCAACTGATGCAAAAACTTTAAGCTAAATTGATATGGAACATGCTTACAGTGTTGCAAACTATCCCTAATTCTTTGTCTACCAAGAGTAGTAAGCTTTTGAATGCTAGGATTTGGAAAACAAAAAACACACATAATATTTACAATGTATAAACAACACTCTGGTGATGCCAAGTGATAGTCCAACCACAAAAAGCAGATTAGTAGTAAGCAGAAAAGATGGATGGTCAAAGTAGCTTGCATTAATCTGTCAATGGATACTGATAGCTACCATGTTACTTTAAAGGAAGTTTTATTTTCTTTCTACACTGTTCTCTACTTATGTTTTTCTCCTTCACACAAGCTATTGCTGCCAAATTTCATGTTGTCCCATTCTCAGTCCTACTCTGGAGATTAAATTCCATAAATGTTTCTTGAAATTTTACCTACTTATAAATTTCAATGGCGAAAAATAGTAAGCCATGTTAACTGAGTATCCAACTATGCACTATCTAATAAATAGTTCTCTAGCATACAGTCTCAAGTAAGGTTTTAAGAAGCTTCGCAAAGCCTCAGAATAATGGCACATTAGTGGAAAGAAAGATTTTTATAACGCCATTCTTATTAAATATTTAACCCTGTTTTGACATCATCCATTGAAATAAGCAGCAAGTCATGGAAGAAAAACATAAAAATGAACAAAAGAAGTAATTCCGTACAGATATGTGAGAAAAGTCAAATTTGCGAGCTCTTCTGGAATCACACCTTTTATGTTTGCTGCATACACTCTCCCGAGGACACCAAAACAATCAGATTGCATCAAGAAAACATTGAACAATTATGTTAACAGTTCTAAGCAAAAACTAAAAATTGTCAGCCAATTTTGGATAATATGAATATCTGACTGCAGGGTTGGGCAAGTAAATTGATTAATCAAGTTGGTAAAACTACACAACTAAATTCAGTTCTAAGCACAATGGGTATGTATCATATGCAGGTCCTCAAGTTACCAGATGCCACAATTCAGCAAATGGATCAAATTCAAAGGAATTACTGGTGGGGTAAGTATAAGGTATGTTTGCCGAAACGCCATGGAGGTTTAGGTCTAAAGCATTTATCTCGTTATAATTCTGCTTTTCTAGCCAAGTTAGCATGGGATATGATACATTCTTCTACAAAATTATGGGTCCAACTCCTTAACAGTAAATATTTCCCTTTATATGATTTGAAGCATGAGCCACCTCCTCTTTGTGAAAACACTAGTTGGATATGGCAAAGTATTCTACATGGGTTGCATATTATATATAGATTTGGTAAATGGAAAATAGGTAATGACACTACTGTTAATATTTGGAAACATATTTGGATACCATGTGAACAAGAACCTTTATACAAGTGGAATGATATAAACATAAATGAACTTCAATGGGTTTCTGATCTTATACATTCTGAGACAGGAGAATGGAATGTTACACTTTTGAGAAAAATGTTCTCTCCTCAACAGGTAGATTCTATTTTAACTATTCCTCTGATGTTACATACTCAAGACACTCTCATCTGGCCACTTACATCAACTGGAATTTTCACAGTAAAGTTAACTTATAATCATCTTTGTGAAATTGATTTGCATGACACCAATTTATCCTCCTTCAGTACAACTTTTTGGTTGAAGTTCTGGAAGCTCAAGATACCTTATAAGCTGTTGATTTTTTTGTGGAAAATAATTCATGATGCTCTTCCTGTTAGAAGCAACTTGAGACATGTTCCTTACATAACTGATTTCTCTTTCCCACTTTGCAATACATGCCACATAGAAGATAACAATCATCTCTTTTTTACCTGCCTTTTTGCTACTGCCATTTGGAAAGCTTCTCTTCCTCAGCATTTTCATCTTCTACAACAGTATAATACTCTTTCTGATTGGATTTATACTTGGTCCTCCACTAATGTTGTGATCAATTTTGATTCAGATTCTCCTTCTATACATGGGATTGTTGCAACAATGTGGCATATATGGAGATATAGATGTCAAGTTATCTTTCAACAGGCAGGGATTAATATAAACTTTGTTTTACTTCCTCTGTTCAAGCATCTTACTAATATTGCTTCATCATTAGTGTCTCATCAGCATGCTTGCCATCCTAGACAGATTGTTAGACATTCACATCATTGGACCCCTCCTCCACCAGACACTTTAAAAATGAATGTTGATGCTTCATATCATAAAAGTTTTTATCTATCTGGTATTGTTGTGATAGTTAGAACTTCTGCAGGACAACATGTTGCTTCCAGAGGAGTACTTCAAAGAGTAGCAAATGCTTTTCAAGCCGAAACATGGGCTTTATTAGAAGCAATGTTAACAGTGTTACTCACAACTAAAAGGTACTTGCAGCTCATGCTGCTTATTCATAGAACCGTTTCTTTAATGCAACAATAATTTACTACATTTCACTATCCATAGACTAAAGGATTAAAACATTTTGGAAAGCAAATGCAAGAGTCTTTTAATCAAGAACAGTCTTTTAAGCGAAAACAGATAAATGAGTTCAATCCTTGTACGAGTAGATTTTGGTTGAGAGTAATGAAATTAAACATGCAAAACTAAAATGTGGACAGCCCATAACTGGGACATGACAGAACCCCTGTTAGAAACTTTGCATCAGGAGTTGTCAATTTTCTATCAAGCTTTACACATGCAGGGGGTCAAAGGATTCTCCCATAGATCATAGTTAGGGAAGGTTTCTTCAGGTAAACCAGTTCTTGTTTGGTGCGTGATAACAACATCTTCGACAAAGGTTGCCCATCCCATGTAAGGATCACCGAAGGACTTGGACATTAGCCCCTTGTCTGGCTTTATTGATTTTTGCCGGTGACCCAAATACCTCCGTGCCCCAATGATAAGCTTAGCAAAGTTGCCTCCATGAGTCATTACAAACACATCTGACTTCAAGCACACCAAGAAATCGAGGGCTGCAAGGCTGGTAACATGCTTACGGAATCCATCCAATTCTTCTTTGCTAGTTAAGTCTTCCTTAGACACCTACATTATACGATTACATGTTATGGGCTCCACAGAAATAAACAAGGAGAAAGTCATAAACTTATCGGGTATATTTGTGCACTTTGGAAACTGTAGTGAAGTTGGCAAAATGTTCTGGTCATGGAAAAGGCAGCACAAGAACTAAAAGAGCTGTTTTACCAGATTGGGGAACATGTTTCTAAGTGGGGCCATTCGATTGTGTCCACCATAAACCTGTCCAGAAGCGACATAAATTTGAGTTTCTTTAGGGTATCCCATCGCTCGAAGAATTACAGCAACTTCCCCTGGCTCAAGGGGGCATCGTCCTTCCTTCCTCTTCTGCAGGGCCAGCTGCCAAAGATGGGATCCATTCTGCAGGCAAACACCAAGTTAGAAATAGAACACCGATATGTTAGACATGTCTTTCATATGAAAGATAATCTCAGAAATGCCGAAGAAAATTCATTTCGTGTACCTTGACCCGCCGTGGCCACTCCTTCCGTCTGTATTTTGCCATCTTAACCTTTTCATCTCTTGTCCCTACGAAATCGCAGAAAGATAGTCCAACCATTCCTTTCTCAAATCTCAAATGAAGAGCCCTGTAAAAGAGGAGGTTGGATTATCAATACACCAAAGTGAACTATAGGCCCATGCAGAGGTAACCGACATTTTAACTAAGACTTACATGTAAGGATTTGAACCACCAGTGCGGTTCCTCATCCTTGAGGCTAATCTGTCAGCCATTTGTTCGATCTCAGGAAGGAATTTCAGGGCATGGTAGTTCACCCGGCACCTAAGCCTGTTGATTTCCTGGGGAACATTATCATACCTGAGCAGTTGGAACAGGTAAACATTCATCAATCAAAACAAAATGTCCACAACTAAAAACTACGTTGATGAGGATCAGTATAGGAAATATAATATAAATCGATGAATTACCCCAGTCGATCTACGAAAGGTTTAAGAGACATTATCTTCTTCTCCTTGATCCTTGGGAGTACATTATCAATGTAGAACTGTGCTGAAGCATACTTTGGAATGTTTTTCACAGTGCGTCTGCACAGGAATTACAAATGTCAACTACTAATAATTTGCTGAAATAAACACCTACATGAGAATAAAGTATGTGGTTTACATTTTCTAATATCCAAACTAGTGGTTGCAATTCTATGGATTGGTAGAGATACACAGAGAAATGAATCAGAATAAGAATTGAAAAAAACTGAGTTCTGAGTGTAAGCTACAAGGATGTAACAAACATACCACTGACTACTGATGCTTATCTTGCGGTTTGCTTTTAACTATGTATGGGAACTTCTCTAACTCATATTATACCACATAAACAAGATATTGTCAAACCTTATACTTGTGAATAGCTCTGCTTTGTCAGGAAACCAGTCTGGAATGTCGCGTACAATTCTAACATCATCCTTCAAGTAGTCAATGAAATGATCCACGTCAAAGATGTCTTGAAATTTTCTGCACATGAACAAGTAATTGACAAGAATACAAATTATCACAAAAAGAAAAAAGGTTTGTATAACAAAAGGTAGAAGTGGGATCCATAAACCAATACAACAGAAAATCACAAAGCCCTACACTAAGGATTTTGTACGAGTGATGTAAAGTCAAGCTCAATAATCATCAAATCTTGAGAGAAAAGAGGGCAATATCAAACAACATGAATTTATGAATGTAACTGCTAATTAGTATGAATGTAACTGCTAATTAGTGATATCTTACGTTTCATCTTTCCAAATCTGGTCCTGCTTCAACATTGGCAAAATAAGAGTGGCGTTCATTATCTTGGCCACAGCCACAGCATTACAAATCTGCAAAACGTGTGTGCATTAACGTACAAATTTTCGAGGTATTTTCTGTAGTGAAATGGAACTATTGTTCTTAGAATAACAACCGGTGCGAAAGTTACATGTTAGCAGAACATACAGCTATTCTTTGTTGATTTAAACCACCTTCAGCCTGAATCAACACATAACCACTTGTATCATTCTCTGAAGGAAGATCTGCATGAGTAAAGGACAATTAACTCAGTATAAAACATCGCTTGAGATCAACGACCAACCTAAAATATGTTCTCTCTAATGAGGTTTTCTCAAACCACTCAGAAATTAATATATTTTCTAGCCGCGCATACTTAACCCCTCTAATGAGAAACCTAACCACTTCACAGCTAGCCAACAGTGTGTTACGAAATTTGAACACAGCCCTAGTTACATATCTATCAAGCATGTGAATTTCTATAGAAAACGTAAAGAAAACGTAAATAAAGATCAGAGTTAACAACATTCTATGTAAGCACTCAAAAAGCAGGTCCATATCACACTACCAGTCTTACCTAATAGTCGTTCCATGATGATAAAACCGTAAAATCTTGATGATAAAACCGTATTTAGTAGAAACGAACAGTGAGATCTTAGTCAATAAAATGAGAGACAAACCTGAGAATCCATCACGACGCTCCGCACAAGGCTTCCAAGATGTCGTTGCAGAGTACGGATTCTCCCATAGGGAAGGTGACTCCTTTACCTATAACAAAAACACCAAGGTAAATCAAACCCTAGTCACTCAGAAACCAAATACTTAACTAAAACAACAAAATGAACTTACACGAGGACACTGTAACACGATTCCGTCTTTCTTGCACAGGTAAGGAGCATTCTACAAGAAAATCAAAAAGTTAACAACTTTGAAACAAATCACAACCCCCCTCAATTTTCAATAAAGTTGACGCCTTTATTGGAAATAGACACTAAACGAAGAAACCCCCCAAATCACAGAAATGATTAAATTTAAAAAATCTCCCCAATTCTTTAGGAACACCCAGGAAAGTAAAAACAGGTAAATTGGATCTAAATGGCACTTACTAAGCGATTCCAGATGGTGGGGATACAGATCAGAGCACCAATAAATACAAATAAGAGAAGAGAAAGTGAGATCTTAGAGTTATACAGAGAAGTTGAAGAAACCCTAGTTTCATCAGGACATAAGAAATAATTAGGCATCCAAAAAGGTCTACTACTGTAATCTCTAATAGAGTGTCTATTATCATCATCATCATGAGGAGATTGATTATCAGGTGATATTAATGGTGTTATATCTGGGTCTCCTCCTTCTCTTTTTAATGGTGATGATGAAGCTCTACTACCTAATGAACTTGATGAATGTCTTAACTCTGCCGTTGCTCTCTTTGGACTGAAACTAGCCATTGCTCTATCTCTCACACACACTAGTTTCTCTCTCTACTGAATAACTTTTTCTTCTTCTACTACTTCAGATCGAAGAAAATTCCTATTTCTCTCTTTCTCTGCGAAAAGAGTGCAACTAACTAGAACACCGCTGCCACAGTGGGGAGGGCCGACCGAAGAAAATGAAACACCGCTTCCAGTGACATCAAAATGACATTCACCTGCAATAAGATCTCATTTAGTAAAGTAACAAATATATGTAGATGCTATGATATATGAGCACTTGTACAAGCAAATAAATCAGAAATATAATTAGACTGCATATAACAAATTACACTTTCAGAAATTGTTCCCTGGATCTACTCAACTATTTCCAGTAAAAATTCAAATCTAAAATCAGACTCAGAGACTCAGATCATTTGATTACCCTAAAGTTCAACAATCAAAATTGAAACCTGCAAAGTTGTCTTAAGTAAAAAAATAAAGAATTCCAAAGTAATTGGCCGACCTAAAGGGAGGCTTTCTATGTGATGATAAATCTGCACTTTGTCAGTCACAAAGTTTGTGCAGGAAAAAAAATCAGTTTCCAATTTCATGAATTGGAGATTCAAATAGTTACAATCAAACAAATTGATCATAAATTCCATTCACATACAATAAAACAAATAGATTTCCTGTAACACTTTTTTTAAAAACTCATTAAAATCGATCGCATGATTCGGCCCTGATGAACTCTGAAAAATATGAACTTTCGGGTCAAGAAGACAAACAAAGTTCGGACTCGGGTAAACCCATACCCATCAAAAGAGAAAAAAAACAGAGCAACAGTGAAGAACAAAGCAAACCCATACCCTGAATCTTTTCAATTAAGATCGACTTCTTCCCAATACAATGATTAACTTTCACCAATTTTAAAAAATTGATCAATTACAACAATAAGTTGCAGATTTACACTAGATGACCGCTGCCACGGTGGGAAGAAATCGGCGCAAAAGTATCATCTTTCCTGGCACGGCGCAAAAGTATCATCTTTCGTGACACGTCGCGAAAGTATCATTTTTCCTAATATGGGGGGAAAGTATCATAATCATCATCAGTTTAACACTAAGACAAAGTATTTCATTTCCAGACTGTGTATATGTAATCAGAAGCACCACTACTAACATTGGCATTTTCCAAATTGGGTACTGAATCCAAATTGGCATTTTCCAACAGCTCATTCGTAATCGTAAGCATTGAAACTTAACACTAAGACAAAGTATTTCATTTACAGACCGTGTATATGTAATCAGAAGCACCACTACTAACATTAATATGAAATCCTTAGTATAACCAATCTAATCAGTGACACATTTAGGATATTGGCGTTAGACGTGGTGACTTAGATTGGATACTTTTTTTGCCCAAGGTGGTTGCCCGAGTCGCTAAATCTGAATCGTCCTCCTCAACAATGGTTAGAGATTGTTTGAGAAGTGGCTGGAGTTTAAGAGTAACCTGCGTAAAACGCGAATTTTAGGGAAAAACATCATATGGACTTGTAATTTCCCAAAATAGAAAATCAAGGTCTGAAATCTGAATGCAAGTCAATTCCTAAATCCCAAATTCATAAAACATAAGTACTCTGAAATGAACACAGGAAATCTTTATAGCCTGAATTCCGAGTCCTCACTATAGGCAAGCTAGTGCTATTTGGATTTAACAGATGAATATTCTCCTATACAAACATGATGACCAGGGAGATCTACAGTTTGGCCTTGGCCCAGGATGCAGAAAACTTTGTAAAGTAGAATTCGTCACTATTGCGGAGCTTTCCATTTAGAAGTACTTCCATCATTTACCTCACGTCACTAATGTAAGGTTTTTATTAAATATTTCACTCCAACTCTTTGAAACTCCTCTCAGCTTTTTGCTATCCCGATGACTGGGGAAGGAAGGGTACCATGCCTATTGTCCAAGTAGTAAAGTAAAACTTGCTACTTGCAACAGAATGCAGTTCATCCTTGGACTGCCCAAATGAGTAAAATTCAAAAACTACCTACTTAAGCTTCGGAAATGCTAGTAAATGGCAAATGAGCAGCAGGGTATCAATTAGCTGTCAGTGTGAAGTCTACTTGCCTAAATCCGCATTCTAGTCAAACATAGATTGGATATTGCCAGGCAGTTCCCTGCAGACAACATGTAACAGCAATGCGAAAAATGACTCCTGAAATTGTTTCATAACCTTAAAAGGTTGGATGCATAAGAACCGGATACGAATTTCATGCCAAAAAAGTTAAGCAGAACTGTACATAGGAAATTGTTTTGCTCTAAACTGGATGTAAAACACAGTTTTCAACCCCATTACATAGTTTAAAAAGATTAAATGAATTTTGCTGGAAATACTGTGAAGTGGCTGTTGCTACTATGACATTTCCAATTTTTCTGTATATCTAACCATGAATATTTCAAAATTCCAATTTCCCCGACATAAATTGTAAAACATTGTAACCACTGATGAACATAAATTGAACAAAACCCCTAAATTAATAGAACCCTAGACAAAAATGCTACATTTATACAGGGCCGGCTTATACACAAGGCAGTATAGGCAGCTGCCTAGGGCCCAATTTGCTAGGGGGCCCAAAAAGGTTGGGTCATACTACCTATACATACGTCAAAGGAAAAAAAAAAATTCTTTAATTTCACGAGGAGTCGAGGACAACAGGCACAACTTCCTTCCTCTTCTTTATCTTTCAGAAACACTAAATCAGATCTTATCATCTCGATCAAAAAATTCACAACCAACATCATCCATCATCTATGATCTATTTGTGTCTCATAAGGTAATATTAACTTACTCTTGCAAATTTAGAATTTTGAATGATTAATGATTGAGTAATTTTGTTAGGGTTTGAGAGTTGTGAACCAAAATTTGGGGTATTTATAAATTTTGATTGTAAAAAGGAGGTTAAGGAACAACCAACAGTTAACAATCGTGGGTTTAGGCGTTAATTAGAATTTTGACATGAATTTATCTTGAATTGTGTTGTTAATTAGAAATTTAGAATTTTGATATGAATTTATCTTGCATTTAGGAAATTGCTAAGCCTGTTAGGATTCTCTGCAGTGTACTTTTTCTACATGAAGTGGGATTTTGCCTTTTGCCAATTTTAATACTTCTATCATGCGAAAAGGTAGTATTGACTATGATAGTATTATAAATGAGTTCGCATCCGTAAATGCGAAAAGGTCGATCTTTACGTCCATTACTAGTATTGTATCTTCTTGAACAAAATGATAAATGTTTGGTAATATTATACTCATATCATCATGTGTTATCAGGTACGTCTTTTGTGCTATCAGGTAAATATTTTTGTGTAATGCATCGGTTATTCGGTAGTCCAAAAAAGGCCCAATTTTTATTTGTCGCCTAAGGTACCCAAATACTGTAAGACGGCCCTGCATTTATATATCAATTAGTGTGATTATTGAACAGAAAACCATTGTAAACCACTGATGAACATAAATTGAACAAAACCCCTAAATTAATAGAACCCTAGAATTACAGAATACAGTAGAAACCGATTTTAGTTTTAAGAGATGTGCCTACCTGATCGAAGAAGAGAGAACAATCCAATGTTTCTTCACTAAAGATTAGCAGATGATGAAACCCTGAAGTTTCCAAAAAAACTGATGATGATTATGAAAGACTTACGTAGATCGAAACCCTAAACTCGATAAGTAGATGATTGAACATCGATTATGACTAACAGCTGATCATTTCTGCTGTTGTGAAGAAATGATCGATTGGAGATTCTGCGAATTTGTTTTTGAGAGAAGAAGGAAAAAAGAAAAAAAAAGAAATGTGAATATTGTGGGTTCACTCGGGTTCGATCCCAAATCCTTTGGTTTCCTATTTCACGATTTTACAGATATAGCCTTGCTATGTTAGTATTGATAGCTCTCATGTTGAAGGATAGTTTGGAAATTTCGGGGTGTCACACCAAATTAAATCTTTGTTGTTAAATTGGGTAAAAATGTCATGTACCATTTGACATAAAGTCACCGTATATGTAACCTGTTATAGGGGTGGTATGGTTTTTTAGAGGGGCGGCAGTGTGATAGTAATGTCCCTCTAGTTGGTTAAGGGATGTCCTATAGAGGATGTAAATTAACTAGATTACCCTCCCCATTTTTTAACCTAAATGAAAGCTAAATTGAAAATTTGTTTCTTTTCTTCTTTTCTTCTCCTCCTCCCATCAACCGTAACCTCCATTAAAACTCAAAATTTCATCGTCTTCGATTAATCGACGATTCAAAAATTAATCAAGTGTAGTGTAATGACTTGTATGAGGTATGTTTTGAAAACCCAGTTACGATTTGGTTTATTTTGTTCGATTTAAGTTTAATTTCTATCGAAAATTAGGGTTTTAGATGAAAATTGAAATTAAAATTTCTGGGTTTATGTGAGTTACGGTTGATTTTAACTCAATTACTAACCGTAACTGGATATTTTGATGTTGTTACGGTTGGTAATAGTTCAATTACCAACCATATATTCTTATATCTGAGAATTTTCTTCAGTTACGGTTGGTAACAATTTTAGTTTACGAACCGTAACTCAGTTACGGTTGGTATCGAGCATTTGGTTACGAACCGTAACTCAGTTACGATTGATATCGAGCATTTGGTTACCAACCGTAACTGAGTTACGGTTCGTATCGAGCATTTAGTTACCAACCGTAACTGGTTTTACGATTGGGTTTTCTTCAAATTTAACCAGTTACGGTTGGTAGTTCATCTTTTACGAATCGTAACTTCGATTTACGGTTGGTTATGAGCAGCATTCCAACCGTAATTAGCTCTGAAAATGTAAAAAAAATTGAATTTTTTACTTACTTTAGATAACTGTGAGCAACAAAAAGCTAGTTGTGACTAATTTAGAAGTATACCCGGTCATTTTCAGGTCCTGGTTCTTCATTTTGTTGGTTAATTTCTTCAATTAATTGAGATTGACTTTCTCCTCTAAACTTTTTTTCTTCTTAACTCTAAAAATCTGATTTTGGTTTTGATTTTGAGTTAATATAAGTGAAATTAATCATTAACACTAAACTTGATTATCACCACTAAATTAGGTTATCAATTATGAGGGTTAATTTGTCATTTTCAGTATTTTTTTATAAGGGACACCTTGAATGATCATGTAATGACCCTTTTTGTTATATTAGAATGCCGCCCTCTAATAAACCATGCTGCTCCATATACGGAGTCCTCCCTCGCTTCGCTCGGTCGGCTTAATTACCGATGAATCTGTTGTAGAAGATGAACAAACAAAAAAAGTTACAGAATCAAGTAACGTGAAAAAATGAAATGAAACTTACCTTACAAATTAGATGAACATACACATTCAACACTAAAATAACAGCATCAACACGACCACCATTAAAAATTTATTAGATGCAGATAACGACTTCTGTCGAAATTTCTTGTCTTCACTTAATACCTTGTTGTTTAGCTTCTTATAAAATAATTAAGACCAAACCCGATCCATTTAAGATTTGATCGATTTATGGTTTCTACTGTCTTTGTGGCTAAAGAAAACAAAATGAGCGTCGCCTTTGAACTGATTACTGAGAGAAAAAAAAAACGGAGACAGATGAAGTTGTACAAGGTTTTTCTTTACGGATTGTAGAATACTAGAAATAACCCGTGCCGTAACGGCACGGCATGAGTCCGAATAATTTTTGGTCATAATAATTTAAATAAATACTACAAACTATGATAAGATTTATCTTGATCCATGAGAATTCATGGCTATGAAAATTTAAGATATTTATCATCCAAACAATTATGAATTCAGTATACTTGTAATTGATTAAAATAATAATTTCTGATAAAATGTCAAGTAAATTATTTTATTTTGTCATAAAGTAATAAGTTTTTAGTTGATCTCCAAAGATTGGTAGTCTTGGATACTGTTTTTTGTTGTATCCGGACCATTATGTTGAATCTTCATCGACATTTGCAACCGTTTCTGGTTGAAAATATAACATCACTCTGCACTTTTTCTATATTCTTGTGACACCATATCAGGAGTTACGAAGATGGATGTGAATTATGATAATATAGAAGGACTTGGTGATACTGATGGGTCGGTAATGGAAGGTTTAGATGACGATGTTCAATCATGTCGTTGTGGAGGAAAATACATTCAGGATCAGGAAAATAAAAAATAATAATATTAAATATGAAAAAGGAAACCACCCAAAAAGTCAAGAAGGTTTATGAAAAGATTGAGGTTTCAGTGTCAGTGTATATAGCTTTTGAAAAGAATACGATTCCAAGCTAGATTGTTTTCCCATTTGCAAGGATGAAAAGAATCCAAACTTCCGAGTGTACATGTCATATTTAGGTCAATTATAAGTTTTAATATAACATTTCTTTTTCATTAAAATTAAAATTAGGCCTATGATCGAAGTGAAAAGTTTTGGTGATTTATTATTTGGATATATCTCAATTATATGTATCTATTTTTATTTTTCGATTATTTCCCCAAAAAAATACGTAGTTAAATGAAAATGAATTTTTCGTATTTTTAACATAATATGTTCTTTTTTCTTGGCAAGTTGATTAAGGACAATTAGTTTATTTCAAGGCAGAAATAAAAGTTTTACATGTTGTAGCCGCAAATGTTTAAATGTTATTATTTTTTTGTAGGTTGATGAAGGCGGCAAATTCGATTTTAAAAAGATATGATTCTAAGAAAAAAAATGAATACAGATTATGAGTTTTACATAGTTGTAGCGTTTAATTGGTAAGGATTTTTTTGTTGACATGTTAATTTTTAATTAATGAGCAACTAATTAAATAGTATTTATATAATAAGTGAATAAAAATAGCAAAATACTACAAAAAAATTTAGTGAGCAACTAATTATGAGGGTTATCAATGAATATATATATATATATATCCATGATTGAAGGAGGTTACAAATCTTACATCCGTCGTAAGTCTTTGTTTAGGATGCATCTGGGGTAGTCGGATGCAACGTTTGTCTCTCAAAATATTATCTGACCGCGTCGTGACGACACTGGCTTAATCTGACTGTTGTACTTTTTTCTTCCAGCGTTTTAATTGTTCAATTCCCGTATTTTTTATATTTTCCTTTGATATAAAATAATGTTCATACATACATAAATAAAATTATCCATATATATATCAAAATATAACAAACAAATTATTTAAGTAATGTATAGTCCACATATGTATATCACTTTCCATCAAATTTACCTTGCAACGACTAAATATAGTTAATTTTTTTCTTGAAGCAACAAATCTAGTTAATGCATATATGTTTTCACTGACTATCTTACATAAAATGAGTAAATGTGTTAGAGCATTGCTCGGTCGAACTCGCATGCGTTGCTATCTCAAGCATGTTTGTCAATATTAGTGATCAAAACTATAAGTCTTCATTTCTAGTCTATTATAGCTAAGTCTCGGACTAGGATAGAAAGTGTAGTTGAGCTCAAGGACTTCATGGCGATTCATCATCCAAGAAGAAGAACTACTCAAGGAACCGGTGGAACTTCTCGACAAAAAGGTATGTGAAGACTTGAATTTATCTGTCACTCAAAAGTCTATCTACTCTATCTCCTACTCTTTGAGACAAGAAGTCGTATGCTATATATATATACTTGGATTATACACATTTGGTATTTCGAGCCGAGTATACCTCGCCTATCTATATCTCGAAATATGTGTTGGTAAGCTTTTCGCTTCGATCAAGTTTATCTTTACCTAGTGACGAAACTTATGATATGTTTCAATCACTTTGAAAATTGCTTTGACGAGAAATAGTGTAACAACTATATAACGTTCTCTAAGAATGTTTCAATGATTGAAATGAGAGTTTAGATTACATAACCAATGGTGGACATAAGCATTGTTGTGGAAACACATTTATGTATAAGTCTTATTCCTTGAACCAAAGTTTGCGAACTTTGTTGATCAAGAGAACCGGAAGAATGGCATAAGCCAAGTCCACGAACTCAGTCCGCGAACTTCCGAAGTTCTCAAATACGAAAATTTCTGTTGGAGTTGACAAACTACTTGCGTGAAGCTAAGTCCGCGAACTCAGTCCGCGAACCGGCGAAGTTCTCAAACTCGAGAATTTCTGCTGGAGTTTGTAAACTCTGCCCGGTAACTTAAGCCTGCGAACTTGAGAAGGTTATATATCTGAAGATGATTTGTGAACTTAAACTTTAAAAGACTAAGGAATGCAGTTTGCAAACTGTGGCTATAAAAGTTCATGAACCGATTCAAGTGAATCAAATAATATTTCTTCAATTATGTCTTGTGTAGTACATGAGATTTCCTTTCAATTGAACAACTCTCTAACTAGTTCATTTGAAGTCATTTGAACTAATTATGGTGATGAAGAACATGGTTGATATTAAATGCTCATATGGCTAACCTTTTGGTTATTGTTGAACCAACAAGTGCAGACGTTTGGGTACGGTTAACAAACCTAGAAGCGTGCATTGTCAAGTGTGTGTAACAAGCTAAGTTTTCGATCTAACGGTTGAGAAATATTAGCTTGAATCTAAATCAGGTTTTCATCGAACGATGAATATTGAATGCTTTGTTACTAAGCTAACATTGATTGCAAACCCTGATTTGAAAGACTATATAAAGGAGCCATCTAGTATTGTGCAAAACTAATCCCCGCACCTTACGTGTGATACTAGTTTGCGTGCTAGAGTTGATTCTCCTTTAACCTTTGGTTTTCTTCTTCTAAAACCAGGTTAACGACTTAAAGACTTCATTGGGATTGTGAAGCCAGACCGATACTACTTTTATCGTAGTTGTGTGATCTGATCTTGCATCTTCTATCGTACGAGTACAATCATATTGATTGGCTTGAGATTGATATCTACGATAAGCAAGATATAAAAAGTAATCACAAACATCTTCGTCTCATTCTTTGTGATTCCGCAACATCTTGTTTCGCTACCATGCGATTAAGATTGTTGTGAGGTGATTGATAACTCTAGGCTGTTCTTCGGGAATATAAGACCGGATTATCAATTGGTTCCTGTTCACCTTGATTATTATCAAAATACGGAATAAAACTTTTAGGGTTTATCTGTGGGAGACAGATTTATCCTTTGATAGACTTGTCTGTGAGAGACAGATTTGTTTATTTTCAAAGCCTGCGATTTTGGGTCGTAGCAACTCTTAGTTGTGGGTGAGATTAGCTAAGGGAATCAAGTTCGCAGTATCCTGCTGGGATCAGAGGCGTAGGAGCATAATTGTACCTTGGATCAGTGGGATATTGATTGGGGTTCAACTACAGTCCATTCCGAAGTTAGCTTGGAGTAGGCTAGTGTCTGTAGCGGCTTAATACAGTGTGTGTTCAATCTGGACTAGGTCCCGGGGTTTTTCTGCATTTGCGGTTTCCTCGTTAACAAAATTATGGTGTCTGTGTTATTTCTATTTCTGAATTATATTGTTTATCTTTATAATTGAAATAATACAGGTTGTGTGTTAGATCATCAATTAGAATATCCAACCTTTGGTTGTTGATTTAAATTGATTGATCCTTGGATATTGGTCTTTGGTACCATCCAAGTTATTCCTTGTATTTGATTAGAACTCGCAGTTCTTGCTTAAGTAAATCAAATAAAGAAGAGAGATATAAACTCGTTGATATACTTTTAATTGATTGAGCCTTGTTGATTCTCTTAAAAGTATATTCGAGTTTGTCCATACATATTTCTAAGCGAAATATTGGGTGGTGGTGTTAGACCCCCGCTTTTTCAATTGGTATCAGAGCAGGCAAACACGCTTAATACCTTACAAGTCTGTGTTTGTAGCGATCTGACTCTATGGACGATAAAATTTCTATGAGTGCCTCACCAGGAATAAAACACAATTTCAGCGAATGTTCTAAAACCCCTGTCCTTTTCAAATGGAATATTGATAAAAATCTGAGACATCCCTTATGGGAAAATGCAATGCATGAAGAGTTAACTCAGTTCCAAGGACAAGAAGTATGAAATCTTGTATCTTTTCCTCCAAATGAAAAGGTAAAAATTCTTGATCATAATTCTGTTCAAACCTTTGCATTCAATGTTGTTTCCGACACAAGTGAAACTTCTAGCTTGTCTTGGGCTGATGAATGTTTCTCTAATGGTGATTGGTTTGACAAACCATTAATGACATAAAGAATCAAAGAATTTGTGAAAAGAAGCCTTAGATGTGACATACATCTTTGTCAGCATTTACCGCTAATGATTCTGTAAAGGAAAAATCTTTAAGTGTCAACGAGTTGAATACGTCTGATGGATGTGATGAACCCTCAGCTCTTGCAACCGAAACATCCTCATACTCGAGTCCTGATTCAGAATTTGAGTCTGACACAAAGATTTCTGAATTCTTGAACAGAGAGGTTCTTCAAGAAAATCTTCAATTAAAAGCTCCATTGAAGAAACTAGAATAATTAATCTAGGTGAAAACTCTTGAGATAGATCGTCTCAATGATGAACTCACCAGAACCATTGCTCTAAAGGAAAAAGAGATTAACACTCTTAAAGATGATCTACAAAGATTGTCTGGAAGCTCTGACAAAATTTCAACAATGTTATTTGATCAGAAGTCCTTTGGAAACACAAATGGTTTAGGATTTAAAGACAAAACTGCTGGCATTGTCCACCCTATTGCTTCTATTAATCATGGATTGAAGGTTGACAGTTGTGATAAACAGAAGGTTCTTCGACAATACAAAGGATCTCTGATGTGTTTGTTTTGTGGAAGTGCAAATCATGTTCAAAGCACGTGCTGGAGATTCAAAAAAGCAATAAGAAAATCACCAAACTGCAGAAGAACATGGAAGGTAGGAAATCTGTTTACACAACAAACCTTGGTAAAACACTATGTGAAAAACAAGGGGAGTGTTTGGCTCATAACGTCTCTGTCTAGTTCCAGAGATGTTCGCATCCTCATCTTTAACTTGAGAAAACGGGGTGTTGCGTCTTTTTGGCTCAAGTATTGTATTTGTTTTTGTTAAGAAAAATATTCTTCTAACAATATAGATAATGGATCACTAAACTACAGAAGACTTGTTCTTCTAGGGTTTGGACGTTCATAAGTCTTTCTTTGTTCTTTTGTAGACCTTCTTCCTCCTAAAAATACAGTTTCATGGATCCTGTAACTAGAGGTACTACAAGCAGGGATGCAATCGAGGCAGCAAAAGTGTATTTGTGTAAAGGAATTTCCTCCTCAAGGGTGAAGAAAGTGAAGGCTACAAACATTGGAGAAGGTTCTTCATCTAACTGTCTCTTATCTATTTGTCATTCTGATAATGATGTTAGAGGCATGGTGAAAGTTTTTATCAACAAGAGAAATAATTTAAAATCTCAAATTGTTTCCTCTTTGGAAAAAATAACTCACTACGAACAAGTGTTGTCACTAACCAAGAACACCTTGCATGATCTAAAAAGAGAACTCAGTGAGTTAACTGATATTTCTGAAGACTTAGAGGAATGATCCCATAATCAACGGGTTCTTTAATAATGAGAAGGAATTCTCAGTAGAGGCCTTGAGAAAGCTCTATGTTTCCTAGTATGTATTCTTTTTGGTTTAGTTGGATGAATAACTAGTGCTTGAATAGCAATGATTGTGACTACACATAGCTACTATTTTTCATCTTTTTTTTTTAGGTTTATTGGTATTAAATTTTAAAAATATTTGGAGGATGATACTTTTGCAGTATTAATCTTTATGATTTGATATCTTGCAATTTGTTATGGGATATTGGTGTTTACGTCCGTGAACTATGTTTGTCCCATACTTTGTCAAAATTAAAGTCGTTCGTGTTCGGTATTCACGTACTGGTAAAATAATGAATGGACTTTTGGTAAATACAAAAGTTAAGCCTATATTTTCAATTATTTGGTGGAAGATAGGTTAAAATATTTTGTTTTCAAGGATTATGTCTATTATTGTCGTTATGCAAATAGTGATTGAAGATAGAATGAATCCTTGTGTATTCCGCAGTATTGATCATCCCTGCTCCATATTTTATGTATTACTGTGAGGCTCCGTAATGTATCTTACGTTGAGCATTATACAACTAAGTTGATTTTCTTAGCTTAGTTGTTGCTCCGTGATATATGTTATGTCGAGCATATTAAACTAAATTAATCATCTTGTTTGGTTATTTAGTTATTGCTCCGTAAGTATTCTTATGTCGAGCAAAACAAATGGCAATTAAATTGATTACTTTTGTAATTAGTTTGGTTGTGTATTCCAATTAGATTAATTATGGGTTTTCTTGTAATTAATCTAGTTGAGTATTTTTGTGACTCCACAAGGTTTTCTCGTGTTGAGTATTTGAACGGTTAAGCTAATCATTTTCTTATGGTTAACTAAGTCGTAGCTCCGTAAGTTATCTTATGTTGAGCGCAATCAATTGAATTGATCATTTTTGTGTTTAATTTGATTGCGGATTCTGATTAAATTAATCATGGGTTTACTTGTGATTAATTTGATTGAGTTTTTGGATATAAAATATCATTCTCATGGTTTTTGGTGTCCAATAAAAATCCTTCTTTCATTTGAAATTAAGGTCGCTCGTTGTTGTTCTTTTGGGAATGACATCAAATGGGGGAGAGTTCTTTTGAAGTTGTGCTTAATGGTCATATCTTGAGGGGTGTGCGGCTGTGGAATTTTAGAGGGGTTATCTTGTATCTTTAAACTCCTTGATGAGTATGTATTTTTTTATTTTAGTCATGAAATGTCTCTTTCGGAAATTTCATTATGATCTCGTTCTTGTACCTTTACCAATTTTATTGACAAAAAGGGGGAGAATTAATATGTAGTTCACACTACAAATACATATGGTTTTCGGATCATTGTGTAAGGAGGAGTGGTTCCCATGTGAGATGGAGTATTGACTAAGGGAGAGTGATACATATCACCATAGTATTATTGTTGAAGATGTGATACAATTGGACTTTGACACTGTGTAATAATACTATGAAACTGTATAACAATGATCGAGACCGATGCTTTCTCATTGTTATAGCTACGGATCTTCAACAACGGTGATGCTAAACTTACAACCTTTGGGATCATTGGAGTACTTGGAAGTGACGAAGATTTCGAGGAATGTTGAAAATTAGACATGTGAAATAGGAGCCACTAAAGTTTCTTTATCTTTTTTGTATTCCATATGTATTGATAGTTTTGTCACTAAAATTGACAAAGGGGGAGATTGTTAGAGCATTGCTCGGTCGAACTCGAATGCGTTGCTATCTCAAGCATGTTTTTCAATGTTAATGATCAAAACTATAGGTCTTGATTTCTAGTCTATTATAGCTAAGTAGCGGACTAGGATAGAAAGTGTAGTTGAGCTCAAGGACTTCATGGAGATTCATCATCCAAGAAGAAGAACTACTCAAGGAACCGGTGAAACTTCTCGACAAAAAGGTATGTGAAGACTTGAACTTATCTGTCACTCAAAAGTCTATTTACTCTATCTCATACTCTTTGAGACAAGAAGTCGTATGCTATATATATATAGACTTGGATTATACACATTTGGTATTTTGAGCCGAGTATACCTCACCTATCTATATCCCGAAATATGTGTTGGTAAGATTTTCGCTTCGATCAAGTTTATCTTTACCTAGTGACGAAAGTCAAGATATGTTTCAATCAATTTGAAAATTGCTTTGACGAGAAATAGTGTAACAACTATATAACATCCTCTAAGAATGTTTCAATGATTGAAATGAGAGTTTAGATTACATAACCAATGGTGGACATAAGCATTGTTGTGGAAACACATTTACGTATAAGTCCTATTCCTTAAACCAAAGTTTGTGAACTTTGTTGATCAAGAGAACCGGAAGAATGGCGTGAGCCAAGTCCGCGAACTCAGTCCGCGAACTGCCGAAGTTCTCAAACCCGAGAATTTCTGTTGGAGATGACAAACTACTTGCGTGAATCTGAGTCCGCGAACTCAGTCCACGAACCCAGTCTACGAACCGGCGAAGTTCTCAAACCCGAGAATTTCTGCTGGAGTTTGTAAACTCTGCCCGGTAACTTAAGTCCGCGAACCTAGTCTGCGAACTTGAGAAGGTTATATATATGAAGATGATTTCTGAACTTAAACTTTAAAAAGACTAAGGAATGCAGTTTGCAAACCGTGGCTATAAAAGTTCATGAACCAATTCAAGTGAATCAAATCATCTTTGCTTCAATCGTGTCTTGTGTAGTACATGAGATTTCCTTGCAATTGAACAACGATCTAACTAGTTCATTTGAAGTCATTTGAACTAGTTATGGTGAAGAAGAACATGGTTAATATGAAATGCTCATATGTCTAACCTTTTGGTTAACTATTGTTGAACCAACAAGTGCATACGTTTGGGTACGGTTAACAAACCTAGAAGCGTGCATTGTCAAGTGTGTGTAACAAGCTAAGTTTTCGATCTAACGGTTGAGAAATATTAACTTGAATCTAAATCAGGTTTTCATCTAACGATGAATATTGAATGCTTTGTTACTAAGCTAATTGCAAACCCTGAGTTGAAAGACTATATAAATGAGACATCTAGTATTGTGCAAAACTAATCCCCGCACCTTACGTGTGATACTAGTTTGCGTGCTAGATTCGATTCTCCTTTAACCTTTGGTTTTCTTCTTCTAAAACCAGTTTAACGACTTAAAGACTTCATTGGGATTGTTAAGCCAGACCGATACTACTTTTATCGTAGTTGTGTGATCTGATCTTGCATCTTCTATCGTACGAGTACAATCAGATTGATTGTCTTGAGATTGATATATCCTATAGGAAAGATATAAAAAGTAATCACAAACATCTTCATCTCATTGTTTGTGATTCCGCAACATCTTATTTGGCTACCATACGATTAACATTGTTGTGAGGTGATTGATAACTCTAGGTTGTTCTTCTGGAATATAAGACTGGATTATCAATTGGTACATGTTCACCTTGATTATTATCAAAAGACGGAACAAAACTTTTAGGGGTTACCTGTGGGAGACAGATTGATCCTTTGATAGACTTGTCTATGGGAGACAAATTTGTTTATTATGAAAGCCTGCGATTTTGGGTCGTAGCAACTCTTAGTTGCGGGTGAGATCAGCTAAGGAAATCAAGTGCGCAGTATCCTGATGGGATCAGAGGCGTAGGAGAATAATTGTACCTTGGATCAGTGGGAGATTGATTGGGGTTCAACTGCAGTCCAGTCCGAAGTTAGCTTGGAGTAGGCTAGTGTCTGCAGCGGCTTAATACAGTGTGTGTTCAATCTGGACCAGGTCCGGGGGTTTTCTGCATTTGTTGTTTCCTCGTTAACAAAATTCTGGTGTCTGTGTTATTTCATTTTCGCATTATATTGTTTATCTTTATAATTGAAAAAATACAGGTTGTGCGTTAGATCATCAATTAGAATATCCAACCTTTGGTTATTGATTTAAATTGATTGATCCTTGGATATTGGTCTTTGGTACCATCCAAGTTATTCCTTGTGTTTGATTAGAACTCGCAGTTCTTGCTTGAGTAAATCAAATCAAGAAGAGAGATATAAACTCGTTGATATACTTTTAATTGATTGAGTCTTGTTGATTCTCTTAAAAGTATATTCGCGTTTTTCCATACAGATTGCTAAGCGAAATATTGGGTGGTGTTGTTAGACCCCCGCTTTTTCGAAATGTATGGTTAGGCATCCTAATCGCGATTTTACGTTTAATCCGATCCAAAATTATCTTATTATCGTGTTTGTAACCGTAATATATATGGCATAAGCATTTTTTGTTTGCTTCTACATTTAATATTTTAATTAATATCTTGATTTATTTTATCCATTTTCCATTAATTAATATCTTGAGTTATGTTATCCATTAATTAATATCTTGAGTTATATGATCCATTAATTAAAGATCAATAAATTAAGGTTCATAATGAAAGAGGTAACAAACACCACGATCGTCGGATGTCTATTGCTAGGATGAGATCGGGATGGTTGGATCACCCGTTTGTCTCTAAAAATGTTATCTAGCCGTCGGTGCTTAAAAACCCATTCTGTTTTGTATTATAGATCATGACGAAAATGCCCTTGGTTCCTTGCGAACAACCTGTGTCGCCAAAGTTGCATGCAACTCTTTAGGTGCCAGTTACGTAAAGAAACTTAGCTTTATTTTCATTATTTTTTATTGATTCATTGTTAAAAAATGAAATAAAAGAAGGCAAATCTTATAGATACAAAGATCCGACGAAATTCAAACTCAAGTGAGGAGGATGTAAGATTTTTTTATTTTGTGCCAATCCCATTTTTTGTCATCAGTTTTCCATAACAAACTTCAATTTCTTCGGATCCAAATCAAACTTCAATTTGTTCGGAAGGATAATCTAGCTGGAATTGTTTGGAGTAGATGTAGATGAATAAGATAAAGTATTTTGGATTTCCTGGTCGGCCTCCCCACCGCATTGCGGTCATCTAGTGTAGAAATGAGAGTGTCATATCTATCACTAGTAACAATGGATCTTTAAGATTTTTTTTTCCGTTTGAATTCACACTAATTACAAATAAAAGGAATCCCAAATAAGAACCTATCCTACGTATTAATACCAAACTGCAGTTTTCTTCTTGTGAATCAAGTTGATTGCAAAATTAAAATTCTAAGAGGTATAAGTGATCCCATTTGGACTGAATCTAATAAAACTCAAACTGAAAGGAATGATCTAAACATGTTATTCCCCGACAAAGAACTGAAATTAATAGTTCAATCGGTTTACCTGGAGAAGAAAAATTAAAACCCCCAATTTCAACTGTTATCTCAAACATCAATTCGACCTCCGCCGATGATTGGGTAACTTTGTGAACGGAGATTCGACTAAAGTTGAAGAAGATTGAAGGTTAGATTTAATCAAACTCCAACAGAAAACTCCAAATCGTGAAAATCCTCAATTTCTTCTCGAACCCTAACTTTGTAAAATTTTTAATTCAATCATCAACTTCTTCTTTACAACAGATTCAGAAACATCTTCATCTGCTCTTGTTTCTTCTTCGATCTCTCATAGCACCAGATTCTCAAATCCTAGATGCAAACTCGTAACAAATCTTCCCAAGTCACCAACAGCAACACTGTAAACCTAATTCGAAGAAGAATCGAGAGAAATGTAAGTTTCTGTGTGAATTTTGTTATATATATTTTTAACTTTAGGTCCTTATAAATTTAGTTAATTTAGTATAAACCCTCATAATATCTTATATAATGTACCGAAATCCTTTATAGATAACGGCTCACATCAAATACGTGTTTCAATCCAATGAACAACATCAAATTTACACACAGAATTCCCTTATCAGATGAACGACTTGCATCAATTCCTTGTTTTTAAGTTAGTGACCCAACGGACTATATTGAAATTGCACACATAATTTTTTCCACTTGACAAAAAAGTGGTCATAAAATGGACTCCCTCCCTATGGGATCTTCGAGCCTTCCGGTCGGTTGGCCCAATTAGAGCGGATCTCATGAATATTCGTTATTCTGCGGAAAGGTGCAGGGATAGTTGAACTCGTCAACAAGCAAACAACAATATGCGAGTCAAGACTCAGTTGACCCACTGAGTTAACAGTTTCGGTTCCTACCAAATATACCCTTCCTAATCGGTCAGGTATAGTTCTCTGGTAAGTTTAGGTCATCATGGGTCTTATATAATGTACCGAAATCCTTTATAGATAACGGCTCACATCAAATACGTGTTTCAATCCAATGAACAACATCAAATTTACACACAGAATTCCCTTATCAGATGAACGACTTGCATCAATTCCTTGTTTTTAAGTTAGTGACCCAACGGACTATATTGAAATTGCACACATAATTTTTTCCACTTGACAAAAAAGTGGTCATAAAATGGACTCCCTCCCTATGGGATCTTCGAGCCTTCCGGTCGGTTGGCCCAATTAGAGCGGATCTCATGAATATTCGTTATTCTGCGGAAAGGTGCAGGGATAGTTGAACTCGTCAACAAGCAAACAACAATATGCGAGTCAAGACTCAGTTGACCCACTGAGTTAACAGTTTCGGTTCCTACCAAATATACCCTTCCTAATCGGTCAGGTATAGTTCTCTGGTAAGTTTAGGTCATCATGGGTTTTACAGTACTAGGAAAACAAGAACAATGATTTCTCCCTTTCTGTTAAATTTCCCTATAATCTCCGCTTTCTTCAAATTTATATTATTGGCACGGGTTTCTTCCAAATTTGATGCTATGGACTAAAACCCAACTCGGCAAATGTGTCTTCCACTGATGGAGCTAAAAAGGTCTTGGAAATTTTGTACTTCGTTGAACGAAATTCGCCTAAAGAGCTATGAAATTCGGGGAACAAGATCATTTGGAGAAGAGGAAGATTTATTGGGTTGGTTTGTTTTCCTTTTCTCTCCATGATAAAATTCATTTTATTGGGTTTGTTTGTAATTCTGGGTTTTGTTTAAAATTTTTTCTCGTGGGATTATCTTGGTTGAGATTTGGGGTTTAGGTTTGATGTTTGAGCTGATTAAATTACCTGAAAGTTTTTAAGTTGATGAAAATGTTTGAGCTATAATGTCTGTTTTTGGGACTTAGAATCGCATGAGAGGATGTAAGCAGTTGGTGATCATTCAACTACATTCGCCTAATGTTTTATGTTTACAAGAGGTTACACAAGAAATGTACCAGATATTCCACCTGGTGGTGGGAAGCATATCAATGTTCGGCTTCATATGATTTTGAGAATGTAAAACCTTATTTCTGTATGCAGGTAGTATATGATTCACATCTGTTTTCCCTATTTGGTAATCTTTTCGATATTCAATTGAATGACTTTCATATTTATTTCTCGATTGACTTGTTATACTTGGAAGTTGAGTAAATTAATAGTAAAATTTTATATAGTTGTAAACCCTTCAGCAACTCTAAAATTTGGTAAGTACATTCTTTAGAAAGCCTTAGTAATCTTGAACCGATTACAGTGTTTATCGACCGACGCAGGAATCTTTCATCAAACAGCTATAAAGGTCTGATACTTATTGAGATATCTTGAATCTGTAATTTGGATACCCTGTAAGTGCAAACCTTTTTGAAAAATTAGGTTGTGCCACAGTGCTACTATTTTATCTTCAGGTTTATAACATTTGTGTTTCTCCGGGGACCTTTCGAACAACAAGATACCTGGTCCTACACCTTCTTCGATTGATGGCTTGGAACATATCCTTACACTGTTAGTTTTCATGCTCAGAGTTTAAGTTTCTTCAAGTTACATTTGTATTGCTCCATTTATCCTTCCTCTTTACACTTTGGTTTTTCGTGATAGAAATTTAAGCAAGAACCGTTTAACTGAAGGGATTCCTTCAGAGTTTGGAAATCTAGGAGTGTGATTGAGACAATATATTTATTCATTTTGTTATATTGATACTTACTAACTGCTTCACTTTTATAAGCAAAATGATGCATATTTTCTTTCAAACGGTCCTATAAAATAAATAGAGTACTTCGCCAACACGGTTGTATAAACTTTAATGGGTACCTTGTCTTTCACAGTACTATAAATTATGATGGTTAATTGTCTTTAAGGGTCGTATGAATTAAACTAAGTACCCAATCCAGTCGGTAGTATAAAAAAAATTGAGTGAATTCTGCATTTTGTTATAAGGGTACTTACTAACTCTTGCTATAATCTGGAGAGTAACTATATTCATTGTAAATTCTACATTTTTTTATTACTTTGTTATATATGTGGAGAATGATGTTAGTTGTTTTTTTTAGTTCAGAGATGGGGAATTTGTTGTTTCATGGATGATGGGGACCTTTTTAATGGTATTTGTGATTCCTCCGGTCCTTCGTGGCCCATGGAGTTTGGAAACGACTATATCTCTTTTATCATATGTGCTTCAATGGGTTTCTTCTGCTTACCTGACATAATAATTTTTATCATGCCGGTCATCAACCTAAAATTTTGAAGTTGGTGAAATGAAAATGGATTTTTTTATGTTCTACAGGCAAGTGCAGAGTTGGCTTTCTGAAAAGGGAAAGAGGGGAGAAATATTAGGGAAAGTAAGCATGGTTATTATAAGTTGGCTTTCTGAATGGGAAAGAGGGGAGAAATAATGGTAGTGGCAGTTATTAACTGTATATTAAGAATACCTAAAATATCTTTTAAGCATTTCATACTTTGTAGATGGTGCGTGTCGTGAGTGCAATCAAATTAATAATCTTATTTCCACACAATTAACCGGTAATATAATGGAAGTAAGGATCGTTTCCAAGAAGAGCAGGGAGTTTTAATTGTCAAAGTGTCACAAAGGGGAATTTTGTTTTAGATTGTGAACAAAATAAATAATCAAAACAAATAAAGTTGTATTGTAATCAATAGAGAGAGATATGATCGAGGAATCCTTCTTCGTTAAAAAACCGTCAATGAGTTCTTATACTTCCCTACTTGTCGTTAATCATAGATTATCACCAACCGTGGAATAACAGCTTGCTCAGTGTTGTTCCCTAAATTCCTTTTATCACTGAGTACGGAAGCCCTCCAATACCAGATTATACTCGCCTAACCACCTAGTATTAGCTCACTCAAGGTGTAATTTGGTCGAATGCTTTATCTTTTGTGAATTTATAGGTTGATCATAGTAGTTAGACTCTTAGCTCAAGTCCACTTTCTAGTGTTGTTTATACCCACAATCGCTCCACAGAATCCCTCTGCAAGGTTTTGTTTTCTCTACTTTGGTAAAGGTTATTCGACGATTACTTATCTCCTAACTCAATACTAGCAATAGATTGAATCAACAAATCAATTTAGTTGGCCACCTAAACAATCTATCAACCAATCATAAATATTCATTATAATATAAACAAACAATAATCATATGAAGAACTTCAAAGTAGATTAATATAATAATCAAATCTTATTTACAACTTAGAATTCATCCTCAATCAATAGATGTTTATCTACTCATGAATGTAGAAACATCCATGATATACATATGAGAAAAGTAAAGAGATAACGTTACGATTGATAATCGCTCCGTATGATGTTTCTTCTCTCCAAATCCTAACAATTTCGTGACCTACTGATATGATATCATTTCACATAACCTAATACCTTTTTATAGGTTTACATTACTTAGCCTTCACGTATTTAGTTTGGTTTAGGAACCCGACCCAAAAATATGACTTAACGACTCCAAACGTGCCCTTAGGCCCTCCAAAGTGTAAATACACGTTACTACCTAAGTTTGTGAACCCAGTCCGAAAACTTCAAATTCCAGCAGAAATTTTCGGAATTAAGTCTGCGAACCCGATATACGAACCCAGTTCGTGGACTTCACTGTCTTCGGTATTTGATAAAAAACTGTTTTGGCCACAACTTCTGCATCCGAACTCGTAATGACCTCATTCTTTTTGCATTCTTTTTATATTTCAATTCTATTCAAGATGGTGATGAGAAATATTTAATTTGAATGAGTTAAGATTGGTCTTTGGCCTGAGTCTTGATTTTGAGCGTTTTGCTCCTTTTCATCGCACTTCTTCCACTTCTCTTGGACTTGGGCACTTGGAATACTTCTCTTACTAGATAGTTTTAGCACTTTGTAGCTCCTTTATGGATGATTCACCTAATTGAGACAAATAAGAGAAAACAAGAGTAATAATACCAAAATATGCAAGAATAATAGCTAAAGCAAGTATGGAATGGACACTAAAAGCATACTCCCCCGTTTCTGGAAAAGAGATACTTTCACTTTTTCAATTTGGCCAATTTTTAGGCTAAAATGAAAAAGTGAAAGTATTCTTTTCCAAAAACAGAGGGAGTATGAATTATGCACTTATCAAATCCCCTCACACTTAGCTTTTTCCAGTCCTCGAGCAAACTAAATAAAACTAATCCTAAATACAACAACTCCATCTCGTTGAGCATATGGTTACTCTTAGCATGAATAACAGGCCTTTAAACCTCTAGGTGTCCCTAGTGGACGAGTTATATTCTCGTGAGGGCTTACAAGAGGTATACCCACAAAACCTACTCCAATTTCTCGCCTTGGAAGAACCACTAAGGATAGACACAAAGTAATAGATAAATAATTAGCTTGCATATGTTCTTTAGCTACAAACATCCCACATACATTACAATCATCACACATAAGTAATTACTTACGTATGACATTCAACCTGTTTGTAAATCTCTACTAAGATAATCATCGTACTTGTTGCAACATTTGTCACAACACTCGTATACTGAAATCACATGGATAGATAAGAAAATGGAAATAGAATAGTGAAGTGTGCAAATGTTGACTAAAGTGAAAGATGTTACCCACAATTAAGGGTGCACAGGAACCGAACCGGACCGTCCCGGAACCGGTGAAACGGTACCTATTTTTGTACCGAACCGAGGAAGGGGGTACAGGTACCGGGGATAAGCAGGTACAGGTACACGGTCCTGCCCTAGTCCCGTACCATCCCAGACCGAATGTACTGAAGAATTATAACCATTGGATTTAGGGGTGGTATAATAGAAAAACTTGGCTAGGGTTTCTCATTTTCTTGTCTTTTTTTTCCGTCTTCTCTCTGAGAAAGAGAAGAACTCCATTAGAGTTACAGGAAAGTTTTCTTCTCTTCTCCATACTTCAACTCCATGAACACCACCAGTTACACTTACAAGTTACACCACCTATCGATCCAGAAGAAGAAAAAGAAAAAAAGATCAGTGATTGTGTTTCTATTTTAAGTTTTTTTCCTTTTTTTCTTCTTCAATTTTAATCAATTTCTATTCATTATTGTGTTTAAATCGTTTGATTTGGACTACTGGTTACTTGATTTTTATTAATTTGAGCTTTATTTTGATTTTTGATGACCAATTGGTTTGAACTGGATTAACTTAATTTAGGGTTTCAAGGGTAAGTTATCACGCTAAGGAGAAGACGAAGGGAAAAGATTCAAGGAACAATCCAACTCAGAAATTGTTAACCAAATGATTTATTGAAACATGAAGCTTATGATGGTTGATGATGAATTAGTAGTACACAATTGTTTTTTCTAATTCGGATTAGTTCTATTTATCAGTGAGTATAAATTCAGATGTTAAAAGCATTGATGCATGTTTCAGTTTATTCCATTAGTGTTTATGCTTTTGCAAAAAATGGTTTTAGGCTTTTAGAATTGTGTTGTTGTTGTTGTTCATATGGCTTGTGTGCACAAGGGTTTCAGGAGGTCAACCACATACCGCAATAAACATTATCTTCTTTACAAAACAAGGATAAGTTGGAACTAAATTTCTTAGGCATTTCTGTTTGCAGTATCTTGTACTTTGTTGGGTTTTTTTATGTATTATACTGTAAACTCTTCTTCGAATTTTCAAATTTTCATTTTATAGAAATGTTAGCTCATTTTTCTTTCATTTTTCTCATACTTCTGAGTTGGGTGATCGATATGTTCTTATATACTTAAAAATGTTGTGTTTAGTTCAAATTACTTACTAACTGCTATTACTTTTTTTTTGCAGAGTTACTGGGTTCTATCAATGCCACCACCAGTGCTTCCATGGAGATGAATATCCGAATAGTCCTCTTTTCTTTCCAATGTTTAATTCTTTTCTTCATTCAAATTACTTAAGTTAAGAGTCTTAAGACTATTGTTTGTAATTGTGTGTGTGTTGCAGCTACTTTCTACTTGTTATTTATTTATCTTTTACATCTATCTTCAATTATAAAGAACATGAATTTTTTTTACAAAAGTACCGACCAGGTACCGGAACCGTACCTGGTACCGTAAGTGTACCGAATGGCACCGGAACCGAGGTACAAGGTACGGGTACCGGTCCAAAATTTTGGAACCGAGGCTAGGGAGGTACACGTACTCGGCCTCAGCCAGAACCGAGCCGAACCGTTTGCACCCTTACCCACAATACTTGTATGAATGTCGTCAAAGGATTCTATTTATAGCTTAATAGTTGAGAGAGACACCCATTTAACTCGACCACATGATTAGATACTCTAAGAGCATGTTCCTTTTCAGCAAGTACATGAAAGTTTCCTTGGATCCTGCGTTCCACGCTTGCTTAGGCGACGGAGACAGGGAAAACGTTTCACACATACTGCTATCCAAGTGTCAAGAACCTCATCAATGGTCTTTTAACTTGTTATATAATGATGTTATGGTTTTTGTTTTCATCGACTATGATTAGCCCGGAATTCCGGACCTATCACTTATTAGTGTCGATAAAAGAAGAGGATCCTTATTTATGTTTCTTTTTCTTTTCTTTTTCTCTTGTTTTTTTTTTCCGGCTCACTCTTTATGAGTATAAGACAAAATCCACGGCAGTATGAGGATCCCACCAAATCACTGTAGAGAAACATATAACTGCAAAAATAAAAAGAAAGTGATTCAGTAGGGATTAATTGCGGGGATGAATCTTTCAGACGACTACCATATCTAAGTTTCGCATTCAATTATGAACGTATATATTTAAGGATCGTGGAACAAAAAAAGTGGAACTCAATCTATAGCCGTAAGAACTGTTTCAACCTTAAAAAGGTGTAGAGTATCATCCTAAATAGCACAAAATTAACTCCAAAAGATGAAGTCTCAAGAATGAAAGAAATCAAAGAGTATTATTTGTTATGTGAGTATGCAAATAGTATGATACTAAATTCTACCCCACACTTAAACTCAACATTGTCCTCAATGTTCAAAACCGAAAATTCTGAAATCTGACGTAACAGCAAATTAAACTCGAAAACTGTACCAATGGATAGGGAACTAGGAAAAACATCTTAAACGAAAGTTTTTCCCCTACGTATTTTCTATAAAGTGTCAAAAGGGAACAGAGTTTTTATAAAAGGTCTGACTTTGATGGCCTCGGGACTGACTGTCATGCAATCTGAAAAAGTTCTGGAAAAATACCGAAACTCAAATTTCCAGGACTATCACCCCAACTTAACAGACTCCGAATTCAGATTTTCTTTTTGTAAAAGAAAGGTGAGTCTGTCCTCTTTAAAAGTTGGGGTAAACCATTCAAATCAGACTCCGTATGAAGTCTCGAGAGCTATTTTCGTGACAAGTGCGCAGTCAGAATTTTCTGACGAGAATTCGTCAAAACTTTCATTATAGATAAAGGACTTGTAAAATCTAAGATGGGAATGCAAGATATGATATGAAAAACTAAGAAAACTAGAAAAAAAAAGGGATAGATATACAAAACCGATGGGTGGCATCCCATTTAGCGCTTAGTTTAATATCCCCAGCCCGACTTGGTTTTCTCCAAACTACTTCTCCAGAGGAAGTAAATCATGAAGCTCAATTTCTTCCATGTTCACATAAGTAATGCTTTCATAATATGGCTTCAATCTATGGCCTTTCACCTTCAAATTTTTTCCATCTCTAAGACTAGAAATTTCAACTGCACCATAAGAGAAAACATTAGTAACAACAAACGGTCCAATCCATATGGACCTTAGCTTCCCAGGAAACAGTTTAAAACAAAAATTAAATAAAAGAACTTTTTGTCCCACAACAAAATTCTTTCGAGAAATCATTTTGTCATGGAAAAGATTTGTCTTTTCCTTATATATACGAGAACTCTCGTGTGCATCGTTACGTATCTCCTCTAGCTCGTTAAGTTGTAGCTTCCTTTGTTTCCCCGCATTGTCATAATCCATGTTGCACATCTTTATCGCCCAATATGCCTTGTGTTCAAGTTAAACCGGAAGATGACAAGCTTTGCCATAAACCAACCGATATGGATACATACCAATCGGTGTTTTGTACGCCGTTCTATATGCCCATAATGCATCATTAAGCATATAACTCCAACCTTTCCGCGTAGTGTTTACGGTTTTATCAGGAATGGATTTAATCTCACGGTTTGAGATTTCGGCTTTCCTACTAGTTTGTGGGTGATACGACGTACCAACCTTGCGTGTTATATTGTACTTCTTGAGTAGAGCATGAAAGGATTTCTGAAAATGTGAACCTCCATCACTGATAACCACTCCTGGTGTACCATGTCTAGAGAAAATATATTCCTTCAAAAACTCACAAACAACTTGAAAATCATTAGTAGGGGTGGCTTTAGCTTCCGCCCATTTCGAAACATAATCCACAGCAAGAAGTATAAAAAAATTTCCATAAGAATTGGTAAAATGACCCATAAAATCTATACCCCACACATCAAAAATCTCTACAGTGAGAATAGGATTGAGTAGCATTTGATTTCGAGCACCTAGTTTCCAGTTCGTTGACATCTATCACAAGATTTGCAAAAAATATATGCATCCTCAAATAAGGTATGCCAATAAAAGCCACTTTCAAGTACTTTGAAAGCGGTACGTTTGGAACCAAAGTAACCACCACATGCATAAGTATGACAAAAAAATAAGAATAGATTGAAATTCAGAATTAGGTACGCACCTGCGGATGATTTGATCAGAACCGTATTTCCAAAAGTAGGGCTCATCCCACCCATACTGCTTGGCTATTTTCTTAATCTTAAGCTTTTGAAAATTAGACATTGTACTAGGTACTTGTCTTGTAACCAAGTAGTTCACCATATCCGCGTACCAAGGTGTTGAATCTTCAATTGAGAAAAGTTGTTCGTCTGGAAAACAATCTTGTAAAGGAAGTTCTTCTTCGGAAACAACAAGTCTACTAAGATGATCCGCAACAGTATTTTCAACACCTCTTTTATCCTTTATTTCATAATCAAATTCTTGTAATAGTAGAATCCACCGTATCAGTCTTGACTTAGCTTCTTTCTTCTTTAGTAGGTACCTAAGTGCTACATGATCAGAATATACAACCACTTTTGAACCCACCAAATAGGATCTAAATTTTTCTAGTGCAAACACTATAGCCAAAAATTCTTTCTCAGTGGTAGAATAGTTGATTTGTGCATCGCTTTAAGGTCCTAGATACATAATAAATCACATGAGACAGGTTGTCTACTCTTTGACCCAAAACGGCTCCAACTGCATAGTCACTTGCATCGCACATTAATTCAAATGGCAAACTCCAATCCGGTAACTTAATAATTGGTGCAGTTGTCAACAATTCTTTCAATTTATCAAAGGCATCCTTGCACTCCTTGTTGAAGTAAAAAATAACCTCTTTTGCAATAATTTGCACATCGGCATTGAGATTTTGGAGAAATCCTTGATAAACCGCCTGCAAAAACCTGCATGACCAAGAAAAGAACGAATTTCCCTCACCTAAATGGGGTATTGTAAGTTTCTTATTAAGTATATCTTTGCTTTGTCAACTTCGATCCCTCGAGAGGACACAATGTGACCGAGCACTATTCCATGGTTTACCATAAAGTGGCATTTCTCCCAATTAAGAACAAGATTAGTGTCTATGCAGCTTTTAAGCACAAGTTCAAGATTTTATAAACAAATTCAAATGAATCACCATAAACACTAAAATCATCCATAAATACCTTAATTATGCGTTCCACGTAGTCAGAAAATATACTGACCATACATCTCTGAAAATTGGCAGGCGCATTGCAAAGACCAAACGACATCCGTCTATAGGCAAATGTACCAAAAGGACAAGTGAAAGTAGTCTTCTCTTGATCTTATGGTGCAATAACAATCTGATTGTAGCCCAAATAACCATCCAAAAAGAAATAATGTGAGTGTCCCTCTAACCTCTCTAACATCTGATCAATGAAAGGCAAAAGAAAGTGATCCCTTCGGGTTGCGACATTAAGCTTTCTGTAGTCTATGCAAACTCTCCATCCTGTTTGAACTCTTGTAGGAACAAGTTCATCATCTTACTTTCTAACAACAGTAACACCTGCTTTCTTAGGTACCACCTGTACCGGGCTAACCCATTTTCTGCCAGAAATTGGGTAAATCACCCCCACACTTAGTAATTTGAGGATCTCTTTCTTCACGACCTCCATCATTAGGGGGGGGGGGGGGGGTTAAGCCTACGCCGAGCATCACGTACAGACTTAAAATCATCTTCCATTAGGATTCTATGCATGCACATGGATGGACTAATGCCTTTAATATCAGCAATTGTCCAACCAATAGCCGTTTTGTGCTCTTTCAGAACCCTAAGTAGTCGTTCTTCTTGTATTGGGGTGAGGTTCTTTGCAATAATCACCAGAAGTTCTTCTTTGTCACCCAAGTACACGTACTTTAGGTGGTCCGAAAGTGGCTTCAATTCAAGTTTCGGTGCCTGCATAATAGAAGGTAATGGAACCTCATTAGTTATGGGTAAAGAAATATAAGAAATATTACCCGGTTTAGCTTCTTGTAATGCTGTTAAAGCACCATACATCTCCACTAGCTCTTTGGCTAAGTCAGCGTCCAGGTTCGGCTGCCCCTGAACGTCCAAATCAATGTTGTTGTGTAACACAACTCCAAGTTCATCTTCAGCATTCAATTCAAACATTTGTTGTGCTAACGAACCAATAACATCAATGGAGAAAGCTGAGTGAACATCACTAGGATAGCGCATGGTTTCAAAAATATTGAAACATATGATCTCCTTATCAAATTTCATAGTGAGTGCACCACTATCAACATCAATCTTCGTCTTCGCAGTCTTCATAAACGGTCTCCCAAGAAGTAACGAAGTAGATGAACAATTATCTCCATTGTGCATATCCACAATGTAGAAATCAACCGGAAATATTAAATGATTCACTTGAACTAACACGTCCTCCACGACTCCCTTAGGATATATATTGGACTTGTTAGCCAATTGAATAGTGATCTTTGCCTCTTTTAAAGGTCCGAGATTCAAAGAATCATAAACATCGGATGACATAACACTTATGGATGCTCCTAAATCAATCAAAGCACGCTCAAATCGTCGGTTACCAATGGTAACTGGTACCGTAAAACCGCCAGGATCTTCACACTTTGTAGGCATCTTCTTAAGTAACATAGCTGTAGCACTTTCGCCCACTTGAGTAATCTTATTAGCAATCAACCCATCCTTCCTTGTATATAAATCCTTCAAAACCTTGGCATACTTGGGTACGGTTCTGATGGCCTCAATAAATGGAATGTTGATGTGTATCTTGCTGAAAATATCCATGATATCCTTGTCTTGAGCCTCTTTCTTCGACTTGGAAAAACGACTAGGGAAATGAGGTGGTATAGTAAAAGTGGGAACAGTTTGAGGTTGTCTTTTCCTTTGGGACGGTTTCCTCCTCTACTTCCTTTTCGATGTCGTTACTAACCTCTTTTTGTTGATGTGGCTCTTCAGTTTGTCTCCCACTTCTTAGAGTTACTGCATTAACGTGCTCTCTTGGGTTCACAAAAGGTTGTATGGCAACTTTGTTGAAGCTTGCCTTTCATTTGATTCATATCTTTCGCCATTTTCCCCATTTGAGTTTGCAAATCTCTAATAGCTTTATCAGTTTTCAACTGATTTTGATCGGCTTTCTGTATGAACTGGTCAGTTTTCTGCATGAATTGATCAGTTTTCTGCTTACTTTGTTGGAACAAAGAGGTAATACCTTGCATCATAGCACTCAGTTTATCATCAATAGAGGAATCCTTCTCTTTATGTTGTTGTGGTTGCTGTAAATGTTGTTGAAAACCACCTTGTCTTGCATATGGGTTAGGGGCTGCAACTTTCTTGTTAGCGTAACTGAAATTAGGATGATCTTTCCAACCAGGATTATAAGTATTTGATTATGGATCATACCTTGGCCTCTGATTAGGGAATAAATCATTTACCTCGTCTTCCTCTTCGTATGATGGAATAATCACTGTTGTTATCCTTTGTACTACCTTCTCTATATTGTTTATACACTGCTCTGACTATGAAGTTTCCTCCATATTGCCAACTCTTCTGACATTTGAGTCATTTATGGTATAAAATTGTTGAGCATTCAAGGCCATGCTCTCAATCAAACTGGTTTCCTGCGAGATTCTCTTTTCAGTAAGTGAACCACCAGCAGCCGCATCAATCAAATTTCGTTGCTATGGAAGTAATCCTTCCTAAAAATATTGAATGATGAGTGTTGGTGATATGTTGTGGTGAGGGAAACTCTCCACCAACTTTTTGTACCTATCCCAATATTCATAAAGAGACTCTCAGTAATCTGAAGAACACCACTAATCTCCTTACGAACAGAGGCTGCTTTTGAAGCAGGAAAATATTTTTCTAAAAATAGCTTTTTCATCTCATTCCATGTTGTAATATTCCGTGGAGGAAGGTAATTCAACCATTCTCCGCTGAATCTATTAAAGAGAATTGAAAAGATTGCAACAATGTTGTATCACTATTTTCAGTACTTTGCCTAAGACTTGTCATCTTCTGTTGAAATTTTCGAAGATGACGATTCAGATCTTCACCTGGAAGTCCCTTGAACTTTGGAGGATGATGAAGTAAGCTCAAATTCAGCTCCACTGGGTTAGTGATTGTAATGCACAGTGATTGCGAATCTAAGCATGAAGATGTCAACTCTCCTAACTTCCTCTCCGCAGGTGGAGGTGGTGGATTATTTGTACCTCCTACCATTATTGATGTAGAAGGTTCTTCTTAAAACTGTGGACGTGCTTGAAGTACCGTTCCTTTACGGGTTTGAATTCCGCACCTCTGGTATTCCCAGTCTTTCGGTGTCAGATATTAAGTACCTGAAAATAAAAATCTAGAAAACGAAAAAAAAACTAACAAGAAATTCTAAAAACAATAATAAAACTAATAAAAATTAAACCGACTGCTCCCCGGCAGCGGCGCCAAAATTTGGTGCGTGTCGTGAGTGCAGTCAAATTAATAATCTTATTTTCACACAATTAATTGGTAATATAATGGAAGTAAGGATCGTTCCCACGAAGAGCAGGGAGTTTTAGTTGTCAAAGTGTCACAAAGGGGGGTTTTGTTTTAGATCGTGAAAAAATAAATAATCAAAGCAAATAAAGCTGTATTGTAATCAATAGAGAGATATGATCGAGGAATCCTTATTCGTTAATAAACCGTCAATGAGTTATTATACTTCCCTACTTGTCGTTAATCATATATTATCACCAACCGTGGAATAACAGCTAGCTCAGTGTTGTTCCCTAAATTCCTTTTATCACTGAGTACGGAAGCTCTCCAATACCAGACTCTACCTAACCACCTAGTAGTAGCTCACTCAAGGTGTAATTTGGTCGAATGATTTATCTTTTATGAATTTATAGGTTGATCCTAGTAGTTAGACTCTTAGCTCAAAGTCCACTTTCTAGTGTTTTTTATACCCACAATCGCTCCACGGAATCCCTCTGCAAGGTTTTGTGTTCTCTAATTGTGTAAAAGTTATTCGACGATTACTAATCTCCTAACTCATACTAGCAATATATTGAATCAAAAAATCAATTTAGTTGGCCACCTAAACAATCTATCAATCAATCATAAATATTCATTATAATATAAACAAACGATAATCATATGAAGAACTTCAAAGTAGATTAATATAATAACTCAAATCTTGTTTACAACTTAGAATTCATCCTCAATCAACAGGTGTTTATCTACGCATGATGTAGAAACATCCATGATATACATATGAGAAAAGTAAAGAGATAATGTTACGATTGATAAATGCTCCGTACGACGTTTCTTATCTCCAAACCCTAAAAATTTCGTGACCTAATGATATGATATCATTTCACATAACCTAATACCTTTTTATAGGTTTACATTGCTTGGCCTTCATGTATTTAGTTTGGTTTAGGAACCCGTCCCAAAAATATGACTTAACGACTCCAAACGTGCCCTTAGGCCCTCCAAAGTGTAAATACACGTTTCCTACTACCTAAGTTTGCGAAACCATTCCGCAAACTTCAAATTCCAGCAGAAATTTTCGGAATTAAGTCTGCGAACCCGATATACGAACCCAGTTCGTGGACTTCACTGTCTTCGGTATTTGATAAAAACTGTTTTGGCCACAACTTCTTCATCCGAACTCGTAATGACCTCATTCTTTTTGCATTCTTTTTATCTTTCAATTCTATTCAAGATGGTGATGATAAATATTTAATTTGAATAAGTTAAGATCGGTCTTTGGACTGGGTCTTGATGTTGAGCGTTTTGCTCCTTTTCGTCGCACTTCTTCAACTTCTCTTGGACTTGGGCACTTGGATACTTGGAATACTTCTTTTCCTAGCTCTTTTCAGCACTTTGTAGCTCCTTTCTGGATGATTCACCCAATTGAGACAAATAAGAGAAAACAAGAGTAATAATACCAAAATATGCAAGAATAATAGCTCAAGAAAGTATGGAATGGACACTAAAATCATATGAATTATGCACTTATCAGTAGATCTATTGCAGATAGCTTGGTGATCATAGTTATAGAATTGATGTCAACAAATCCTATTGAAGATATATCCTTGCATTACAATTTTAATAGTAAAATATCAAAATTATCAAGTTGGAACAGAAGTTTATGAACACAATAAGTCCTCATTTTCTGTCTAAAAGTTGAAGTTGTGAGCAGCTGACTAAACCCATGGTTGGAAAACTATATCGTTGTTGGTTAGGAGTTTGAACATCAGAGATGCTCACTGGAATAACAAACATGGTCGCAAATCAAAGCCCTCTGAAGATTAAGACGGAGACATCTTTAGTTCCCTCTATTTCAGGGCCTCTTCCTACTTCAGTCCATACAGGTTTGGTGTATTTGATTTTTATTTTGCTTGTGTTTATGGATTTTACTCATCGTTTTGGTCCAAATCATGCATTACCCTTCTGAGTCAATTTATTTTTTTAATTGAACTTAGATAATTGATGGTCAGGTTCCTTTTACATATTGTTTGTAGATGATTGATCTTAGGCTTGTGACATTTTCTGTGTTTGGGAATTGAACTCAGTATCTATTGCTAGAAATAAGTGTGTTGATTTCATTGTTGCACACCTTTTCTTTTACAATTTCTTTTACAATGATGTTTCTTCTCTTCCAGTGATTGAGTCAATGATGAGTCGTCAATCAATTCCTGTTGGAAGTACGTCGCCGGCAACAGTAAAAATGGTATACACTGAAACCCTCCATTTCATTTTATTTACTTTAATTGTGGCTGGAAAATTTGCTGATCTAAAAGTTACAGCTCATTATGTATATTCTTATAAGTGAGCTCATTACTTCAAATTTATTTTCAGGAGCCAAACACCACACCTTCTTCAAATTTTCCCCATCCTCCATCTGTATCTTATGGTCCTTATCAGGGAATCACAAGCTTGCAATTTTCTCCACTTCACAAGATATGATCACAAACAATGACAATGTTCAGAAATTTAAACATGTAGTTGGTGGTCTATCCCAACCGTTACGTCCAATAGGCCATGTGGTAGAAAGTGCGAGTATTTTGAAAAACATCTCTCAAATACGCCAAGCTATGGACTCTGCTTATTTATTTATTTTTTTATTCAAAAGTGAGATTTTATTGATTATTGAGAAGCATTTGGGGGAATACCCCTCAAATCTTCTTCAAGCTGATTACAGATAAACAAAGGTGTTGTGTTGTGCCACAATTCCATCACCTTATGCTTCCTAGAGTGTTTTGCTAACATGTCATCTGCGTTGTTGCACTCTCTTATTACATACCTCATTTTCCACATTCTAAAACGACAAAGATAAAACTTATCATCTTTAATAATGGGTAGAAGTTCCCAGCTTATACTTGTGTCGGCACCAGTTATTGCAGCGGCTATGGATGAATCTGTCTTCAGAATGATGCACTCCAATTGCATACTCATCGCCCAATACACTGCCTCCAATGCTGCCATACACTCTCCTTCCTCAGCACTTAGGTATCCATCTCTGAAGATACATTTCGACCATCGATGAGTCCCTGCAAAATCTCTAATTATTAGTCCAATGCTACTTTCATTTCTCAATAACTTGAAGGAAGCATCTAAATTAATAGTTAGAAAGGGAGAAGTTGGTGGTGACCATATTCTATTCATAGGCACAGTTTTTTTGGTCCTAAGCATGTTAGATATGGTATTTTCAGAGGTGACATAGTGTACCAGACTTTGTGATCTGCTAATGCAAGATAGGGGTTAGGCTTGATGCTGTCAAAAACTGCATTGCATCTCTCCTTCCATATTTCCCAGACATCACAAGATATATGAATGATCCAATCTTTCTAAACTGGATTTTTATTACCAAACCAACTTGAAACCCAGGATTGCAGATTAAGTGAGCCATCCATGGACCGTAAACCACCTGGTATCGAAGTTAAGACTGCCCTAGTGAAGGAATAGTACATTAGAAGATGATCAGAAGTCTCCAGTTCATTCTTACAGAATTGACATTCTGAAATCTTACCCCTTATATGCCGCTTTAGTCTTTCACTTATAGGAACATTATCAGTAAGACATTTCCACAAAAAGAGCTTGAATTTTGATGCAGTTTTCATCTTCCATAACTTTTTCCAGACTGTAGTAGAAATTGCAGATGGTTGTTGGGAGCTGAGCTTGATGTCTCTTGATTTATTGTATGATGATTTTACAGTGAATTGGACACTATTAGTAAGTGTCCAAACCAAGTTATCTTTTGCATTCTGAGGAATTCTTGTTCGCAGAATCTTTGCTGCATCATCAGCATGAAAGAGCTCTTGGATGACTTCAGTTCTCCAACTTTTTGTATCTGAATCAATGAGGCCTGACACAAGATTGTACTCCTGTATGTTTAATGATGATCCTACAGCTGGGACAAGAGTATCTTCAGGCCGTAATACCCATATGTCCTTTCCAGATCATAATGCTTTTTCCATTGCGTACTTGCCAGAAGTTGTACTCCCTAATAAATTCCACACATTTGTACATGCTTTTCCATGCCCAAGTTGCATTCTTCTTTTCAGGAACATGTAGAAGAGAATAGTGAGGGAAATACTTAGCCTTTAAGGATTTACCCCATTATTGATCTGCACATTTACATAATCTCCATGCTGACCTAGCTAGTAGAGCTTGATTGAAGCATTTCATATCCCTGAAACCCAATCCCCCATTCTCTTTATCAGTGCACAGCTTAGACCAGGCAATAGTAGTTATGCCCTTCCCTTTCTCCTTATTCCACCAAAAGAGTCTTTGTACTCTCTTTAGCTCATCAATGGTGTTATCTGGCAGTTTAAAAGTTCTCATCTGATGAAGTGGCATTGCAGTAAAAAAATGTTTCACTAAAGTTGTTCTTCCTGAGTGATCGACCGGCTTCCCTTTCCACCTAGATAACCTTGTTTTCATTGTCCCAAAAATTCTAGAGAAAGAATTTGTTTTCCTTCTGTTTAAGAATAGTGGGATACCCAGATAAACCTCTTCCATACTCATGCATTGAAATTTTAAACTTCTCGACAACATTCTGCAGTGTCTTGGATGGAGATTTTTAAAGTAGTGAACAACTGATTTTTGAAAGTTTATTTGCTGAGCTGAGCTTTCACTAAATTCTTCAATCACATCTAGAAGGTTACTTATATTATGGATATTTGCTCTAGTGAAAAGAATACAGTCATCTGCAAATATTAAATGTGTCACTTGAGGAGCATTTCGTGAAATCTTCACACCCTAAATCTTGTTGGAATATTCTGCATCAGCCATTGCTCTTGTGAATACCTCAATTGTCATCAGAAAAAGATAGGGTGACAAAGGGTCACCCTGTCTGAGTCCTCTTGTAGGCTTGTATGAGGAGCATAGAGAACCATTTAGTTTGATGCTGATTTCTGAAGTAGAGATGTACTCCTCTATGAGATCACACCATGTATTTGAGAAGCCCATTTTTAACATTATTTTCCTAAGAAAAACCCACTCCACTCTGTCAAATGCCTTTGACATATCCAACTTTAAAGCCATGTAACCTTTTTTACCTTTTTTCTTCTTCAAACCGTGAATGATTTCTTGAGCAAGAAAGACATTGTCTGAAATTTGCTTACCAGAAACAAATGCAGATTGCATTGGTGATATAATCCTATCCATGTATACCTTCAGTCTTATTGCCAAAAAAATTGTGATCATTTTATAAGTTGTGTTGCATAAGGAAATGGGCATATACTCAGCTGGTGTTTGAGGAAGCTTCACTTTCGGAACCAGGGTTATATTAGTTTTGTTCATACTCTTCAGAAGCTTGCCTGTGGTGAAGAATATCTGCACCATTTCTGTAACATCTTTCCCAACTATGTCTAATTGAGTTTGAAAGAAGCCAGGAGGAAATCCATCTGGCCCTGGGCTTTCCATGGCTTCATGGCATTCAAAACATCATAAATTTCTTCAGCATCAGGTATTCTTATCAAAAGAGTTATCAACATCATTTATCTGCTCTGGAATCAAGCTAAGAAGCCTTTCACTGACATTTGGATTTGTTGAAGTACCGACATTAGTGAAATGTTGATTAAGAAGTAACTCCATCTCATATCTTCCAGTACACAAATTACCATTGTTATCCTTTAGGGATTCTGTTAAAGCATTGCTCGGTCGAACTCGCATGCGTTGCTATCTCAAGCATGTTTGTCAATGTTAGTGATCAAAACTATAAGTCTTGATTTCTAGTCTATTATAGCTAAATCTCGGATTAGGATATAAATTGTAGTTGAGCTCAAGGACTTCATGGCGATTCATCATACAAGTAGAAGAACTACTCAAGGAAAAGGTGGAACTTCTCGACAAAAAGGTATGTGAAGACTTGAACTTATCTATCACTCAAAAGTCTATCTACTCTATCTCCTACTCTTTGAGACAAGAAGTCGCATGTTATATATATATAGACTTTGATTATATACATTTGGTATTTCGAGCCGAGTATACCTCGCCTATCTATATCTCGAAATATGAGTTGGTAAGCTTTTCGCTTTAACCAAGTTTATCTTTACCATGTGACGAAAGTCATGATATGTTTCAATCATCTTGAAAATTGCTTTGACGAGAAATGGCATAACAACTATATAACGTCCTCTAAGAATGTTTCAATGATTGAAATGAGAGTTTAGATTACATAACCAATGGTGGACATAAGCATTATTGTGGAAACACATTTATGTATAAGTCATATTCCTTGAACCAAAGTTTGCGAACTTTGTTGATCAAGAGAACCGGAAGAATGGCGTGATCCAAGTCCGCGAACTCCCGAAGTTCTCAAACCCGAGAATTTCTGCTGGAGTTGACAAACTACTTGCGTGAAACTAAGTCCGGGAACTCAGTCCGCGAACCGACGAAGTTCTCATACCCCGAGAATTTCTGCTGGAGTTTGTAAACTCTGCCCGGTAACTTAAGTCCGCGAGCCTAGTCTGCGAACTTGAGAAGGTTATATATCTGAAGATGATTTCTGAACTTAAACTTAAAAAAGACTAAGGAATGCACTTTGCAAACCGTGGATATAAAAGTTCATGAACCGATTCAAGTGAATCAAATCATCTTCGCTTCAATCGTGTCTTGTGTAGTACATGAGATTTCCTTGCAATTGAACAACTCTCTAACTAGTTCATTTGAAGTCATTTGAACTAGTTATGGTGAAGAAGAACGTGGTTGATATGAAATGCTCATATGGCTAACCTTTTGGTTAACTGTTGTTGAACCAACAACTGCATACGTTTGGGTATGGTTAACAAACCTAGAAGCGTTCAAGTGTGTGTAAAAAGATAAGTTTTCGATCTAACGGTTGAGAAATATTAGCTTGAATCTAAATCAAGTTTTCATCTAACGGTGGATATTGATTGCTTTGTTACCAAGGTAACTTAATTGCAAACCCTGATTTGAAAGACTATATAAGGGGAACTCTAGTATATGTGCAAAACTAATCCCACACCTCACGTGTGATACTAGTTTGCATACTAGAGTCGGTTCTCCTTTAACCTTTGGTTTTCTTCTTCTAAAACCAGGTTAACGACTTAAAGATTTCATTGGGATTGTGAAGCCAGACCGATACTACTTTTATCGTAGTTGTGTGATCTGATCTTGCATCTTCTATCGTACGAGTACAATCAGATTGATTGGCTTGAGATTGATATCTCTGATAGGAAAGATATAAAAAGTAATCACAAACATCTTCGTCTCATTGTTTATGATTCCGCAACATCTTGTTTCGCTACCATAAGATTAAGATTGTTGTGAGGTGATTGATAACTCTAGGATGTTCTTCGGGAATATAAGAATGGATTATCAATTGGTTCACCTTGATTATTATTAAAATACGGAACAAAAACTTTTAGGATTTATATGTGGGAGACAGATTGATCCTTTGATAGACTTGTCTGTGTGAGACAGATTTGTTTATTTTCAAAGCCTGCGATTTTGGTTCGTAGAAACTCTTAGTTGTGGGTGAGATAAGCTAAGGGAATCAAGTGTGCAGTATGCTGCTGGGATCAGAGGCGTAGGGAGTACAATTGCACCTTGGATCAGTGGGAGACTGATTGGGGTTCAACTACAGTCCAGTCTGAAGTTAGCTTGGAGTAGGCTAGTGTCTGTAGCGGCTTAATACAATGTTTGTTCAATTTGGACTAGGTCCCGGGGGTTTTCTGCATTTGCGGTTTCCTAGTTAAAAAAATTCTGGTGTCTGTGTTATTTCTATTTCCGCATTATATTGTTTATCTTTATAATTGAAATAATATATGTTGTGCGTTGTAGATCATCAATTAGAATATCCAACCTTTGGTTGTTGATTTACATTGATTGATCCTTGGATATTGGTCTTTGGTACCATCCAAGTTATTCCTTGTATTTGATTAATGACTCGCTGATTCTATTAGCTAGAGTAAATCAAATCAAGAGAGAGAGATTAACTCCTCGATATACTTTAATCTAGATTGAGTCTGACTGTATAGTTGATTCTCTAGCAAAGTATATTGGAGTTAGTCCATACAGATTGCTAAGCGAAATATTGGGTGGTGTTGTTAGACCCCCACTTTTTCAGATTCTATTATATTCCTTGACCTTCTGTAATTTTCCATTGTATGTAATTGTTTTGTATTGTTATCCATATCAATGATGTTGGACTCTCCAGATTTTTGCCTCCAGAATTGAGTCCCTCTCTGCTGTCATTCTTCTATTTGTTGCTCCACACATTGAACTTCATGAGTATTGCTACCATCAAGTGAAGAACCTTGAAGGTGAGTCATTTCTTGTTGTAGGTCTCTTATTTTGTTCTGGATATTCCCAAAGATCTTTTTGTTCTACTCAGAGAGATATCTCCTTGTACAGCTCAGTCTTCTCTCAAGCTTGAATGCTGAAGAACCCCTTACTTCATGTGCCCATGCTGAAGAGATTTGATCATTGCAGGTGTTGTCTCTTAACCAGCACTCAAAGAAACTCCAAGTCGTGCTCCCTTTATAAGTATCAGAATAAAGATCGAGGAGAACATGACAATAATCTGATCCCATTTGTGGTAGATGAAGGAGATGAGCATATGGAAATTGAAGCAACCATTTTGTGCTGAACAAGGCTCTGACAAGTTTTGATTTAATCCTTCATGTGCCATGCTTATTGCTTTTCTAGGTGAAGGGATTACCATGAAATCATAAATCTTTTAGCCTGCATCATCAATGAGTTGAACAATACTAGAAGAAGTAGATGAGGAAGCACAATTAGTATTCATGTCCTCTAGATTGAGTATAATGTTAAGGTCACCAAGAAAAATCCATGGTAAAGAAGGGTTATCTTTTCCTAAATTACTGATGTAGCTCCACTGTTCACTTCACAAGTTGTTGTAAGGTGTTCCATACATACATGTTAACAACTATTCTGGTTTAGATGGGTCACTAACAATGAGACAATGTATCATATTCCTATCATGGGAAACAATTTCTAGTGTCAAACCATCTTTCCAAAGGAGAATTTATTCCACCAGCTTTGCCTATACTAGGTACATAAAAAGCGTTTGGGAATTTTAAAGGCTTAACAAGATTTATAATCTTATCAGAGTCAATTTTTGTTTCACACAAAAAACTATATCAGGATTGTAGAGCTTATTTAGATCCTTTAGGTGATTTCTAGTATTTTTATTTCTAAAACCATTGCAATTCCAACTAATAATTTTCATAATTGCTGGAAAAAAGGTAATCTTATCAAAAGTATACCTATATCTAGAAATTAAGGAAGCTGGGAGGTAAAGGAAATTAAAAGTAGAACAAGAGTGTAAGAGTATTTGTCTAATGAGTACATGTATCTCCACTGAAGCATTATTAGATTGTGCAGTTCTTTGGATAGTATTTTGTGGTGCAGAAGTCTCAATTTGTTTTCCATTACCGGAACTAGAAGAGGCTGAAGAGGTTATGTCTTGATGAGTAACTTGGCTGGTAGAGTTTCTCTGACATTTTCCTAATATACCTGACTCTTCTATAGTGTCATCACCACTATTTGCAGATAAATTCCCAAACCCAACATAAACTCCATCTCTTGGTGGAACAAAAGGTGCTGGCTCAACGATCTTTTTTTGCATGTCCTGAGGTGCGACTTCAGAATTAGATTTCTGGGTAACAACATTTTTCTTTTGGGTCTTAGCATTCCCAAAATAGTGTGGTTTTTGATGTGCCAATTCTAGAAACTTAGTAGCAGCAACACAAGCATTCTTTGAGTGATTTAGGATAAAGCAGTTAGGACATATGTTATGCGGTTGCTATTCATAGTAGAAGCGAATCCATTTTGTGTTTCCTGCAGAATTAACAGCCAAAATTCCTCTTCTCAAAGTTTTCTGGAGATTAATTCTCACACATACTTTGACAGATTTTCCCGGAGCCGGAGTTGTATCCTTTGGTTCAATAGCACGAACTTCCCCCATGATTTTCCTATATCCTTAACGATCTTGACTTTCATAAGTTCTGGGAGCAACCCTTTCAGCTCAATCCAGAATTCTTGAGTATCCCAATCGAAGTCCTTATAAAAACAGCTCTCCCAATAGTGATGAAGAACAACCAATTGACCATCAAGACTCCATGGCCTTGTTATCAAGACATTATTAAGTTGTGTTTGGTTTTTGAATTTGAAGACCATCATGTTTGGATCGAGTTCAATAACTTTGATTTCTTCAGGAGGAATAAAGTTCCAGGTAGACTGGATCTGCTTCTCTACAGTCTTATCGCTCATTTTCCCTTCAATGATAATTTTCCCAATGAGACAGTTGTCCCACTGGCCTTCCTCGGTTCCTTCTTCTTCAGATTCATTGTGATGAACAATAGCCTCTGATACATTTCCCAGTTCAAGAACTGCACTCTGAAATTTTTCTGTAAGATCAGTAACTGCTGCATTTGCATCTTCTGCCATTGTTTTGCACAACTCAATGAAACTATTCTCTCCTCCAAAACAATTATGATGTTTATAAAGGATTAAGCTTGGTTTTTTAGGGTTAGGGTTATGAGAACCATATATTAACTGCTGGATACTCGGGGGATATGATATATTCAAGGCATAAAATATTGAACTAACTATGGAAAGTTGAGTGTGATTAGGTAAAAGGCGAAAACGGGGGAATTGATTTTTAAATTTGTAATGACTTATATGTTGCGGTAGGCCTGTCAATGGAAGAATATCCGTCGGATATTTATAAATCCGATATCCGACATGTTAAGCACTACCGGATATTCGATATTCGATAATATCCTGTAGAATATCAAAATCAGATATCGATTCCGAGAGGCTAAGCTGTCGGATATCCGATAAATATCCGATAATATCCGGTTATAACAAAAAAGCTTAAAAACCCTTGTAAAACATTTTCATAATTGACACTTATCGGATATTTATCCGACAATATCTGATAATATCCGATACTAGACTCGAGATTAGGATAAATTACAAATAATTTCCTATACTATCGGGTATCGGATATTAACATTTCAGATGGGGTCTAATCCGTTTCCGATATGTTAAAGAAAAAAAATCTGATCCGATATCCGATAAAACGGATAAAATCCTATAGGATCTCGAATACTCGTAAACGGATACCGGATATCGGACAAATATTGACAGGCCTATGTTGCGGTGATAGGTGTATGCCATGTGTTTGTTGATTTTGAATTTGAATACGATTTGTGACATAATCTGAGTTGACTCGCGGATCAGTCTGAACACTAACCTTGGTAATGAAAACAATAGAGAAATTTTCAACTTCAACGAGCTTAGACAACCACAGCAAATGCTAATAATATCATCAACACAAAGGCAAACGCCTGTGCGACAAACGTCTTATGGGCAAACGCCATTTTATTTGAACTTGCACAAACTGTTAATACCCGATGAAGAAAGAATAGATTGTTAGTTAGACATCCTAAAAATTAAAAACAAAATATTTAAATAGAAATTAATAAAAGATAAATTAACAAGAAAAAAAACAGCGAAATCATATTTAAAAGACAGGGGTAAGATTAGACAACTGATGCAATCGTTTAATGGAGAAAAAAAATGAACAGGGAATCATACAAATGTTTCAAGAATTAGGAAAACCTAGTTACTGATTGAAAATAGATGAACACAGCCGCTCAGTTTAAAGTCTTGTTTGGGATTGAGAAGCTCTATTAGTACTGTTGGTGGAAAACTAGATAATTGCGGTTTATCTTTTGCTTTCGATCGATTTGATTGACTAACGGTGGTTGAACTTTGATTGCACCTAGTTTGTTTATGCTTGAGAATCTTCTCTTTTGATATAAGATTCACTCAAACTAGTTCGAAGTTTCGACATGGATCTTTAGACTGTTGTTAGTGCTAAAGAAGATCTTGTGATAATCCATTGTTAACAGACTCCGTTTTGTGCGTGATTGATCACAAGAGATTCAAGTAGTTGTGTGCAGGTGTTTATTGAAGATCTAAGAAGATTTGAAGACAAATAAGAGATAGAAGATTTCTGACTTGGTTATATAAATATTTGGTGTGCACAATACTTTTTTCGGTATAAAGAGGATCCAACTATAATCGGTTTATCCTTGTGGTAGATTGGATTGATTAGTCGAGTAGATCGGCATCAATACGGTTCTTTTGTGATTAAAAGTATTGATTGCAAAATCTTACGATTACCTTTGGTAATTCAACATAAGATAGATCTAAGGACCTGTCGAAGGAGTTTATTGAGATAAACAGAAGAGACTTTGTCCGACTCATATCACTTGGTTGAAGAGAGTTGATACCAAACAGATTTGTTGTTCCTTTACTGTTTGGAATACGAACCAAAGGAATTGTTCCAAGTACGTGACTTATTTATAAGTTGGAGGCGTGGGAATACATAAATAACTAGGTGAACTATAGGTTTAGTTGCTTGGTCTCAACTATACGAAGTTGGTTTATTTTGTATAGCGGCTTAATCCTGGGAGTATTCAATTCTGGACAAGGTCCCAGGGTTTTTCTGCATTTGCGGTTTTCCTCGTTAACATATCTTGTTGTGTCATTTACTTTATATTTCCGTATTATAATTGTTTTATTATAATTAAAGTAAATTACACAAACTTTAATTCATATTTACTTGATAAGCAATCCTATTGTGTTTGGTTAAGTCCGAATCTTTGTATCAAGTAAACATACTTCGTTGTTGTATTCTCTTGATCTTGTATCCATAGAAGATCACACGAAGTGTGAACCGATTAGTTGTATTGTCTCGACTCAGTCCATAGATAATCACTTTTGGAGAAAGGATTTATAGGAAGGAAATTTTTAGATTGAAGTATATATTGGTACCCTCGCCTTTTCAATTGGTATCAGAGCAGGCAAACACGAAAAGATCTAACAATCTGTGTTTGGTGCGATCCATCCTATAAGAATTAACTCGAGTTCTCATGAATCGACTTCAATTAACGTACCGCCAAGATTTGACGGGACAAACTATTTATGGTGGAAATCTGCTATGCGATCTTTTCTTCAATCACGAGACTTTAATACATGGCTATTAATCGTCGATGGTTATATTCGTCCAAAGATAGAAAATTCGGAAACTGAGTTTAAACGCTTAATAGATTTTTCAAACGAAGAAAAGTCACTAGCAAAGCAGAATTCAGATGGTTTGAATGCTATAATACATGTTGTAAGCCGTGACCTACAACATCATGTATCAACATGTCAAACTTCGAAAGAAGCTTGGGATAATCTTCAGATCGTATTTGAAGGAAACAATTCAGAGAAAGAATCTAGACTTCAAACTCTTACATCCGATTGGGAAAACCTTCGAATGGATGATAACGACACTTTTGAAGAGTTTCATGTTAAACTCTCTGATATAATCAATGCCTCTTTCTCCCTTGGAAAGACTATATCTGAAAAAGAAATAGTGTGTAAAATTCTCAGATGGTTGCCATCAAGATACGATTCTAAGAAGCATGCAATCATAGAAGCAAATGATCTCTCAACTCTCTCACGAAGCACACTCGTTGGAAAGTTACAGATCTTTGATCATGAATCACAGTCTATTCTAAATAAAGGAATTGCTTTCAAAGATGCAAAAATTCTGAAAGATTCTATGGAAAGGAATAGACACATGGATGATTCAAATGAACAAATTGCAGAAAATTCTGATGATGAAATTGAACAATCATTATGATTGATTACTAGACAGTTTCGAGATCTCTTAAAGAAAATGAGTAAGATATTCATAAAGGATACTAACCGATCTTCTCGTCCACATGATCGATTTCCTGTCAAAATGGATCATGAAGAAGAAGATGAATATCAGCCGCAATGCTTTAAGTGTAAAGGGTTTGGTCATATTGCTAAAGACTGTCCCAATCTTAAGAAATACACTGGAAGCAAGGCATTGGTTGTAACTCTAGATGAGACCTCTGATTCATACGATTCTGAATAACAGGAAACAACTAATATTGCATTAGTTGTCAATCTTATTTCTTCCTCCTCCATTAGTGGTTTGCCCATTTTAAAAATAGACATGTCTTCCAATGTTATTAAATCATCTAATGGTAAAGGAAAAACTAAGACAAGATTCAAAAACTGTCTCAAAAACAGAATTGTTAAATTGCATAGACAACCCAAGTCTATTTCAAGATACTTCGCTAGTTCGAGCTGACAAGAGAAGAATTTCTCATAAGGTACTAGATCAAGGACGTTCTAGTTGTTCAAAATCTCATACTAATACCATCTGATCGGTATTAAAATTCTTTCCATACCATGTGTGCCGAAATTGAGCGAGGAGGAAGAAAAATCAAGGCACTAATGTGTAGATTATGGGAATAAAATCTAGTTTTCGGAAATATTTGATATATTAGTATTTTCGGAATATTATATTTTCGGAAGTATGAAAATTATAAAAGATTCTTTCTTCTACTCTGGTATTTCCTTGTCCGAACCATGAGTAGGGATCCAACATCTTCTCTTGATAAGATGATAGATCAGAATGATCAACCTAGGATTAAGTCAGGATCTTTTCTTGATATTAAGGGTAAAATCAAAAAGGGAGATTGGCTTAGCAAGAAGGAAAGAGAGAATACACCGAGGAAAGATCAGTGTATTGGAGCATTGACACATATTTGTGTTTAATCAAAGATAGAACTATATGCCCTTGCAGAATCCTTCACAAAAATTTCTCATCTACAAGAAGATCTGGTCAAGCAACAAGGTTTTCTACTTGAAGAAATTCACAAACTGAAGATTGAAAGTAGAAATCTACCTTCATTTACTGGTGATATGAAGAACTAAGTTGAACTTAGAGTTTAAACAGTGGGAGCTCTCCTAGAGATTAAGTTATATGTTGTAATACTTAATCTAGAAAAATAGGGTTCAATTTTTGATTTCTTTCATTGATTGTACTAAGTCTATTATGAATAAAAACTATTATAAATAAAGTTATTTGATTTATATTTTTTCTTGTGATAGTTTTTGGTTTACATAGCCTGTTTTTGAATGCTTTATTTATTTCTATGTATGTTTATGACATGTTTGATTTTGGTTTTATTACTTTGATATTCGATCTCATAATATGTTGTGAACCCTTATGGTTTGAGTGACTTTTTGATTTAGCAGGATTAAGTTCTAGCCCATGTTGGTAGGCTTTATGAAAGGATCATGAGGGGTTCTGATAGAAATAATATGTGAAAAAGTCACAATATGTTGAATCGGTTTTGGTTTAGCATAAAAGCATATGTGTTTCATGGGTTTTCAACTTTTGCTTGCAATAGTTAAAAACCGGTTTTCAACCTTTCTCTAGTAAAGGTTGGTTGTTGTTATTCTTTTGTTTTGTATAAGGATGACAATAAAATGGTATTTCGATAAAAATTCTCCATGGAAGAAGAAGACGCGATCATATTGGAGAACTGGATGAGAAATTGAGGTAACAATCTTGTTAGTTAATTGTTTTCCTGTTTAACAAAAGCTTAATTTTATTGCTTATATCTTTTTGCTTTTGCTTAACAAAATTTGGGTACAATTGATGTTTTTATTCCATTACGTGTGTATGGATGTGTATGTGTGATTCAATTGGTTCCGGTTAAGAAAAACTATTGTTATCTTGCTTTGTTGTGTGGTATCAATTGTTTAGGCTTACAAATTTTTCGGTGCAATTGCAATGCTTTAATGTTTATGTTGTTTCAATTGCTTCCGATTGAGGTGAATAATTATGCAAGTTGATTTGTTTTGGTTTCTATGAATTATTTATGGATTAACATGACAAAATGTTTACGGGATGAATTGTTTAGTCCAATTCGATTCCGGATAAGAGAAACTAAGTTAATTCTGATCTTAGTTCGATTCCGGATAAGAGAAACTAAGTTAATTTAAAGACTTCTTTGGGATTGAGAAGTTCTACGAGTACTGTTGGTGGGAAACTAGATAATTGGGGTTTATCTTTTATTTTCGTTTGATTTGATTGACTAACGGTGGTTGATATTTGATTGCACCTAATTTGTTTATTCTTGAGAATGTTCTCTTCTGATATAAGATTCACTCAAACTAGTTCAAGGTTTCGACAGGGATCTTTGGACCGTTGTTAGTGCTAAAGACGATCTTGTGATAATCCATTGTTAACAGACTCCGTTCTGTGTGTGATTGATCACAAGAGATTCAAGTAGTTGTGTGCAAGTGTTTATTGAAGACCTAAGAAGATTTAAAGACAAAGAAGAGATAGAATATTTCTGACTTGGTTATATAAATCTTTGGTGTGCACAATACTTATTTTGGTAAAAAAGAGTATCCTAAGCAATCAAACTTTGGAATAGATAAACTACTGGTTTACCCGCATGTGTGCTGCATGTACTTCTTATAGGAATGGCAGGAAATCCTTGTTTAAACATTTCAAACATAACTGAGATACTAATAGTACAATAAATTTCTGACTAAACATCACACAAAAGAAATCAACACAATCACATGCTGCACACAGGACATACATCACACAAATCAGTTCATGACTCATATTTTCCATAAAGTCTCTAATACATATTATGAATCACCGCATTTCATTACTGAAATAATTTTGAAAAGAGTAAATGCATGCACGGACATATCCTATCAAACCATGCATAGGTATCACACCTTGGCACATATATCCTAGGGGTTTACTTATCAAACCTTAGGAATAGCAAGAAATCCTAGTTCTAACCTTAAAAACATAATTAAGTTACTATTACTATAAAAAGTTACTGACTACTTACTCGTCACTCGAAAGAAATCATCACAATCACATGCCGAACACGAACATTTCATAAATCATGGCATCCATTCTGAAATCGTTATGACAAAAAGTAGAAGTGTACAATGATCTCACCTCCGAAACATGGCAAGAACCCAAACTGGACAACACCATATACCTAATTTCAGCACTATCCTTGGCAAAATCAGCCCAACAACCAATTAATCTAAAAACCAACCCTCTTGATTCCACATCTCCGGTATCATAAACTAGCTTTACTCTTTTAAGAAGTTCAGCATGATTAAAAACCCTATCCTTCTTCAATATCCCATTATAACTTTTCCCTTTACTTCTCCTGAACTTCATCTCCCCCAAAAAAACTTTCAAAACAGAAATTCTAATCTGTTTATCACCAGATTTAAATGCATCGGCTAGACGTAGAAGTATAGTATTTGCAAACAATCTATCTTCACCAGGAATTAAACCAAACATTTGTAATACTGATAATGGATAATTAGGTTCTTTACTCCATTGTTCAAGTCGAGTTCCAGTTTGTAATATCGATTCAATAACTTTACCTGTGATCATAAAATCAAAAATTAAGAAAAAAAAATGTAAAACCCTAGAATATGAAATACCAAAATCACAAGCGTAGAATTAATTGGTTAATCAGATTGTTCGTTACCAGGTTTTTTGGATCGGAGACCGTTCTCGAGCTCGATGCTCCATTGCATGGCGTGAGCTGCACAAATCTTTTCCATGGCTTATACTTTTCGTCTTCCCTACTTGGATTTGAGCGTCGTGGTAGTATTGAAAAATATTAGCGCCAAAGAGAAAAAAAGGAGGATCTTTGGGATTATGTGGGTACGGTCTGTATAGGGTAGGCTGGCCCGTAGTTAAACGGTTTTTAATTTACAAAGTTATTGGGACAGTGTTGAATCGGACCAGAAAAGTGACTGAATCGTCAATTCGACCGTCTGGTCCGATCCGAATCTCATAATACGGAAAAAGCGATGCCAGTGTAGTTTGGGGAATTTGCACTATGCAGCAATGAAATTGAGCTCGACTATCTTATTTTGTTCTTTGATTTCTTTTCCGGATACTGGATCTGCTCACTAATAAACAGTTAGTCCTTTGATCTAAACCAAACCTAGTATAATAGGAAAGTGTGTGAGACTGACCAGCAGCCAGTTACAAATGAAGTTGCAAGACAAGTGTCGTCTCTCATGGACGCGTGTCCTTTCATCCTTCTTTCTGCTTCTTCCATTACTCCTCCCCCTTCATTCAACTGCTTCAAATTTACCAACCGAAACAACACAAAACCAACAGCGAGTTCTTCTGGAAACTAAATCTTCCATCAATTTACATCTCAAAATGGTAAACCCTCACTTCCTTTACTAATCTGTTTTACGTGATTTTTTCTTTAAGGTACTGATTTTGTTTTGATTAAACAGTTGAAACCTAAAAAAAAAAAATTAAGAATGACCATTTGGAATGCCTTAAAATAGACATGGACTACTTGTTAAGTAAATGTGAGTGTCCATGATGGAAGAAAGTGTCAGACGACCAAATTCTCTAAAAAGCTTGGAACCGTTTACATGTATTTATGCAGATACGGGGAGGGTCTGTTGTTTGTTTAAAATTTGGGAGTAGTGCTTGTAAAAATATCATGGCTACACAAACTCGGGTTCATACCCGTACTCTCGTTGTTTCCAGGTAAAAGAAAATGAAAGCAGAAGAAAAGCAGTAACCTAATGTAGGAAACTGGAAACAGTTCAATTGAGCCTCAGTCTAGCAATGGATGATTTTATATGCTTTTTGTTGATCAGGACAGTGGTGGTGAGTTCAATGAAGAGAATGAAAAAACTAAAGAGAGTGCTACTGAAGAAGAAGTTAAGGAAGTTTCGGCTCTTAAAAATGCATTGAAGTACTTTGATGCCGAATTCTTCAGCGCCGAAAAGGTATCTCATCAATGTTAGTTTTGTTTGCTTTTCACTTGAACCTCTTGGTGTCAGTGTCAATGCTTGTAGTAGCTTACAGAGGGTATAACTTGTTGGTATTTTTGACTAGCGGCATAGATGTTAAATAGTTTTATGCTCAACAATTGTTATTGGAGTTTCAATTTTGGTGAGTTATGTGTACTTATATGAGTTTTGCTAGGTGCTGGAGATGGGCAAGGGTGCCAGAGACTTCAATGTTCCAATTTATAGAGCAAACAGGAAACTGGTTGCTTCCGAGGATGGAGGGTTGCATGATCCATCTGTTTTGGTTTTCAATCCTGAGTGGAGTAGTAGAAGTAGTAGCGATGCAAAAACATCCCAGAATATCAACAAACGATTTTCCTGTCCTTCTGCTTCTGGAGTGCAAAAGCCTAATCTGGATAAAGATGTAGCTTTCATGAATGTAATTAAACAGTGCTTCTGTCAAATTGTGATGCTTGGATTCAAAAATTGTGTTACATTGGCATTCTTCAATATTCAAAATTTCTTGTTTCTATCAGGTTTTTGAACTAGGACACCTTCTGAAAACAAAACAAACTACATCTCAGGAACTTACTGAAATATTCTTGAGAAGAATGAAGAAGTAAGAAATCCTATACTGATTCCATCGTTTCCTCTATGATGTACGTCGATCAGAGGCATTTGTTTTGTGAACTTTGGTTAATTTTGGTTTTGTTTTGATAGATATGATCATGCTCTTGAAGCTGTAATATCTTACACAGAAGAGTTGGCATTCAAGCAGGCAAAAAGGGCTGATGATTTGCTCAACCAAGGAGTGTATTTAGGTATCTCATTTTAGATTTCATTCTAGATATTTTTTTTTCCTTCATTACAGTTAGCATTATGACTACTCTGTTGTATTCTATCATTTATGACAATACAAATGATTGTAAAAATCTTAGTATTGAGTTATTGAAGTTCCCATTTTTAGGTCCTCTGCATGGAATTCCCTATGGACTAAAAGATACATTTCAGTCCCCCAATATAAAACCACATGGGGTTCGAAAACATTCCAAAATCAAGTTATTGACATGGAGGCTTGGGTATACAAGAGGTACTCCTTCAACTGGAAATTCACAATTTTTGGATTTCGTGTATTATCACTGCTAAGCTTATGATTTTGGTCTATGCAGGTTGAAAGCCGCCGGAGCCGTTCTTATAGCAAAGCTCGTCACTGGATCTTTAGCATATGATGATATATGGTTTGGTGGAAGGACACGAAACCCATGGAATATTGAGGAATTCTCAACTGGTTCATCGGCTGGTCCTGCTGCCAGCCTCAGCAGGTTTTCTCTAATCTGTGCACAGTTCCCTGGTCAATAATGTGGACTTTTGTTACCCATTATTTGGGATTGAATGCGGAGAAGGTTATTGGGTATCAATATGGTTACCGTGTAGCGGCTATTGTGAAACTTGGCCAACCTGGAATTAAGAGTTAATTTAGCAATTTTTCACGAGCTAGTACCTAATATTTTACTATGTGCGTTGTGAAGTTGGATTTTCATTACATCTTCCAAGATGTAAATCTGAAATCTCTAATTATCTGGCTAATTATATCTTTTACTCGAGCTGTATTTGTCTGTATATTGTCAGGGTTGGTTCCATTCGCTGTTGGTTCAGAAACAGCTGGCTCTATGACCTACCCTGCTGCTCGTTGTGGTGTTACAGCAATCCGCCCAACTTTTGGGATGGTGGGTCGAACAGGTGTTATGAGCCTCTCAGAAAGCTTGGTAAGTCGGCCAAGTTCATCAGTTTCACTTGTCTCAGTAGTTCTTTGCAATGCAAGAACGTAATCTTGAAATCTGTTTTTTTTTTTTTTACTTTTGTTTACAGGATAAGCTTGGCCCATTCTGCCGAAGCGCCACGGATTGTGCCCTTGTTCTGGATGCAATACGAGGAAAGGATCCGGATGACATCTCATCAAAAAACATTAACCTTGAGGATCCCTTTTCTATTGATATTTCAAAACTCACAGTTGGATACCTTGAAGATGCTGAGATGGAGGTCTGTAAGCTTTTAATTTCTAGATCAACTTAACACATCATTACCAATGAAAATACCTTTTTTATCTTGGTGATTCTAGAGGGCTAGAGGGGCTGGATTATTTAGGCCAACTTCTCACATGTGTGATGAACTTGCCTAACAGTTCTAGACCTTGTTTGTATAGGTCCTTACTGAAGCTTATTGGTGATTGTTTTTTTTAGGTTGTAAATGTTCTTGCCTCGAAAGGTGTTAATGTGATTCCTTTCAAACTGGATTACACGGTCGATTCTGTTCAAGGCATCCTGAACTTCACAATGGACGTTGACACGTTATCTCACTTTGACAGTTGGCAACGTACAGGACAGGATGACGTTTATGAAGCTCAAGATCAGTGGCCTTTAGAGTTGCGCCGCGCACGAATGGTACCTGCAGTGGACTACTTGCAGGTTGGTTATCTGCCTCTCTGTAGATTTCATAAACCTCTGCCCAACTCGGTACCAAGTTATGTATAACCAGATCAAGGATAGCTAGTTGCACCTTTAACCCTGTTACAAATAACTATCTAAGTGGTGGACTGCTTTAGATGGCGTGAGCCTTTCTCCGAGCCCATCAGTTTCACATCCTGTAGTTGTCTCCAGTCTGTTTATAAGATCAGTTATCTTCATGTCCTTTTAATGATAATGATTGATTTTGATATTTTATTTGTTTTACTATAGGGGTTTGCTAATACAAGTATAATATTTTGTCACTGGCCGCAGACACAAAGAGCAAGAGGAAAATTGATTCGGGAAATTCGCGAAAGTTTTACAGTTGATGCATTTACTGGAAATGCAACTGATTGGGAAAGAGTTTGCATGGGAAATCTAGTGGGTATGCCTGTCGTCGTTGTTCCTACGGGGTTCAAAAGTATCAAGAATCCACCTTCAGGCAATATTCGACGAAGAACCACCATAACGACTGGCATATATGCTCCGCCTCAACATGACCATGTCGTAAGTACCCTCTTAAACAACTCATAAATTTTGATCTTTGCATTATGATCTAAATTTTGTTGCAATTTTGACATTGAATCTCAAATCGCAAAATCACTTGTCGTCTACATGTACAGGCTTTAGCTCTGGCGATTGCATACCAGTCCGTCACTGACCACCATAAGCAACGACCACCTATTGATGATCTTGGCCCAGATGATTCATTCCCCAATCATCCTAAAGCCAATTACCCTCCTCGTCGCTGGCATCCTTGAGGGTCTTGGTAAAATTAATGCAGTTTCAGCTGCTTGAACGGGGTTGCTGCTCTCCACCTTTAAAATTAGAGACTCCAGGTAGCTAGTTATATTTGTTTTTCTTATGCGTGGTATTTTAGTTTCAAATATAAACTGTTTATCTTTGAAGTTTGTTAAAAATACCGATCAATCTTGTCAGGAGGGCTTTGTTAACATGAATTTTGTCATCTTACTTTTGATTCATTTTGCAACTACCTGATGCATTGATATAAGCAACAAAAAATACCTGATGCATGTGAAGCATGATCTGGACTACAGATGGCGATGCTTTGCTCGACACTGGGAAGTGGGAACAAATAGATGGTTTGGGGAAAAATTTATACTTACCAACAAATAGATAGATGGTTTAGGGAGAAACTTACCCTTTACCCGACCGGTATCATGGGCTCATATATAAAATTTAGCGTTATGTTGTTAATGCTGATCGAGTTATATGTTGTTAATGCTGATCGAGTTTGATCTAGATCCAGCAAGCATATCACGCCTCACCATCATCACTACTACCTCTAGCACATGCTTGCTAGAATTAATATGAAGTACTTCTAGTGCATGTGTTCTGAAATTAATATCAAGGACGACGGGTCTTGCATGTTGGTCGCTTAGACCGGTTGATATTGTTATTCTCATGATTTCAGTGTCTTATAAAATTCAAAGAACGTTGAATTCCAAAATATTTGATTTTAGTGTCTTGTAAAATTCAAACAACAATGAATTTGAAATTGAAAAAAATTTGAGACTACTTTTGATATTGTTATTCTCATGATTTCAGTGTCTTATAAAATCCAAACAACGATGAATTCGAAAATATTTGATTTCGGTGTTATAAAATTCAAACAACAATTTCGAAAATATTTGATTTGGGTGTTATAAAGTTCAAACAACAATGAATTTGAACGTGAAAAAATTTGAGACTAGTTTTTTTCGGCAGTATGTTTACCTTCAAAGCTATACATTCTTTTTTTCTTTTTCTTTTTTCTTTCTAGGAATTACTGATTAATCCATTTCTAGGAGACCTGTTTAGTGCCTAGTCCACCCATAAAAGTAAGTTAACCGCTAGTCCAAATTCATGATTTTGGATTAAAAATATTATTCGGTGGTCCATTGTCATAATCCTACCGCACGTGTATATTTTCGAAACGACCAAATTAGCCCGCACTCAAAGTATTTTGTCTTTTCATATTATTTTTTTCTCAGTCGATCTCTGCGCCGACGAAAATTTGTTGAAGTAGATCTTTTGTGATTCATTCCCGAAATCAAACTCGTCTCTTCCATTTTTAAGCGAAGGTATTCTTGATCTTGGTTATAGGGTTTCTCCTTAATTTCTTCTTCTTATGCTTATTTTTTAGGGTTTTTTTTTATGAAATTGATCAATTTTAAATGCATGTATGTTGATGATACATTTCTTACTTATTTTCCCTGTTAGATCTGATTCTATCGATTTTGTGAAAACCCTAGATTATGTCTTTTATCAAATTTCGTAGCTTCATATCCATCCAATCCAGGTATGTTCCGTAATAGGCGATGATGGTAAAGAAGTGAAACAAGTGAAGAAGAATATCAAGAAGATTCACGAAAAAATCCACGAAGAAGAAGAACGAGAAGATTGTACACTTTTACCTTCAGTACATATCGATATGTATTGATGGATCAGTATGTACCATGAGATTGTACACTTTTTAATTTCATAGCTTCATATCCATCCAATCCAGGTATGTTCCATAATACGCGGTGGTAAAGAAGTGAAACAAGTGAAGAACAATATAAGAAGATTCACGAAAAAAATCCAAGAAGAAGAAGAAGAACGAGGAGATTATACACTTTTTACCTTCAGTGCATATCGATATGTATTTGCTGGATCAATATGTACCATGGGATTATACATTTTTTCCTTCGGTACATATTTTCCTTCAGTACATATCGATATGTATTGCTGGATCAATATGTACCATGAGATTATACACTTTTACCTTCAGTACATATTTTCCTTCAGTACATATCGATATGTATTGTTGGATCAATATGTACCATGAGATTATACACTTTTACCTTCAGTACATATTTTCCTCCAGTACATATCAACATGTATTGTGGGATTACACTTTTACATTCAGTACGTATTTTCCTCCAGTGCATGTCAATATGTATTGAAGGTAAAGGTGTATATATGATCATACATAACTATATGTACTGCCTTTGGTGATTAGCAGAGATCTTCTTCTTCTATTCTTCTTTCTTTCTTCTTTCTCTGGATCTTGGTGATTAGCAGAGATCTTCTTCTAAAATCGAATTAGGGTTTGTTGATGAAGATTGATTGGAGATTTTGGTTTTTGCTTAAGAAAATTGATTGATTTTTAGAGATGATTAAGCATGATTTTTAGGTTGATTTTGCTGTTGGTGTTGTTGATTGAGAGGAACGAGAAAGGAGTTTCGTCCGCAGATGAATACAATGAGAAGAAAAAATAAAGAAGAAGAACGAGATATGCATCCACATGTGAGTGGTGAGGATAGACAAGTAATTTTGACTATTCAAAAGCTTTTTTGACCTCCGATTAATTACTTTTTGGCATTGGACTACCGGTTAAACGTAGTCGGGTATTCTGGATGAAATAGCAAATTCCTCTTTTTCTTTTTCATAGAAAAAGAGGTTTCCCTCATGTTACATGAGATAAAGTTCTATGGTTTCCATAGTTGATGGTTATGTGAACCATTACATATTGGTTACAATTATGAATTTTCAAAAAAGTTAAAATTGTCCATAAGGCATAGCCTAGCCGGGCATGATTGATTGAGAATTTGTTATAAAAAGCTGATATATTAGCTGCCCAAGTTAAAGTTGATCTCCTTACTAGTACAAATGAATTAACTAAGAATAAATTGATGTCGAATTTAGTGTTGTTGCAGAATTTAGTGTTGTTGCAGAAATCCCCACTGATGTTATATCTTTGTTGTCTCGCCTTTGCATACTTTACTATGAGAAACAAAAGAGTTTCAGAATTACTTCTGAAGGTAATTGTATGTCCAGTCCACTATGTGGCCCATTTGAAAGCTGCTTCAGCACCTTTTATCTCAAGTTGCTCTCTTGTTGTTGATGTGGAATACATTCCCCTAGCTTCTTTGGTATTTCCTGTATAATCACACAAAGTCATCCCAATTCCCGATTTAGCATCAAAATTCATCATTGTTAGAGCAATGTTTATTTGTATATCTATTTGTCTTGGTGTGTCCTCCGTCGTGGTCACTTTCAGCGTTTCGTCGTTTAAAGGGTTATAAAAGAGAGTTTGCATTATGTTATACCCATGATTGTTCACTGACAAGTAGTTATCCAAATACTTTACAATGTTATTGGCTATAGTAACACTGTTTTGGCTTTCTTTTATAAAAGTTATTTTGCATCTCGCCTTCCAAATATGCCAAATAGTGACACTACATAATACCTGCCATTCTATATCATAGCCTCCTCTATCCAGGTTTTCAAAATTATTATTTAGTCATTCATGAAAAGTAGCAGTGCCATTACGTATAAACTTCATATGAAAATTAAATTGCATCCACACCTGGACAACAAAATTGCACTCCAGAAATAAGTGGGCTAAGGTTTCTTGTACAACTTTGCAAAATTACACTCCAGCAAAATTACACTCCAAAATTACATTCCAGCAAAATTACATTCATACCAGAAATAGGCACAATCTAAATCGCTCAAATAGTTTTCAGGAGTGTACAACTTTGTTAAGAGGAGGAATCTTTCCTTTTTTTAATAAATATATTAGGGTCATCCCTACATAACCAAGTTTATAGCTCTACCATCCTGAAGGAGCAGTACCATGAAAGAGTTGATGGGTGGTCTTTCCACTTCTTACAGAGTTTATAATCTAGGCATATATTAGCTAACTTTACTGCCAAGGAATTTTCATACCTCGAAACCAGACTAAGTTCCTAATGCATATTAAAAATTTATATAAGTTCTTGCCGCCTGCATACAGATTTTGTATTTTTGCTTCCTTCAGTCGGATTTTAAAATCTTCAAGGACTTTCTAATTGTCAATTCAACATCAACTTGCGCGTGGTTTAGTTGACGTGTCCACCGGATTGCCGTGGAAGTTGCTTCATCCTCTAGCTCCTCCTCTGCGCCTGCTTCAACACTTACGCATTTTGCTTCAGAGATTTTTACTGCATGATCAGAAAGCATTAAGGATATTCCTCCCTCCCTTGTATTTTTACTGAAACTTATTGGTATACTGACATTAATAGCTAATAGGTTAACAACTACTAGTTTATGATTTGCTATGATAAGAACCTCCTGGTTTTAAGTTTCAGGTATCCTAGTTCTTCTAATGTAGTTTATCATGTTGGTTATGTTGTTCCCAGTTCTTTGGAGATTAGGTTTTATTTTCCTAAAAATTAGGTCATATCTGCTTTTCCATATTTACGAGCAGGTGATAACCATAATGTCTTCTCAATCTATGTTGCCTAACCTATTCACCTTTCCTCTACTAAACCAATCATGAAGCCGACAATGGAAATCAGAAAGGTTACTAGTGTAGAAATTGAGGCTAAAACCCATATATTCAACAACATTTATGAGGAAATCACAATTCATAAATATACGGGTTAGGGTTTCTTCCTGCTTCCCACAGAGGGGAAAATGTTGTTGATATGCGGCAAGACTCCAACGAGCCTCTCATTTAAGGGTAGAATGGAATGTATACACTTCCAGAGAAAAGTCTTTATTCTCGGAGTTGTATTTATTCTCCATATTTTCTTCCAAAATTGCTTCATCTCCATATCTTTCCGCTGACCCGTTATGATAAGCTTCTTACGCAGTAACTTAGTTGTAAACTTCCCATTAACTTCCGATTTCCATATTACATCATCCCTCCTATCATATTGTTTATCTTAATCAATTTAATCTGAGCACCAACCTGTGACTCGATATAATTATCCATATTGTTAGAGCATTGCTCGGTTGAACCCACCAAGCATTGGTATGTCAAGTTTGGTTGTCATATTTTAGTGAATCAAAACTCATGTTAAGAGTCGCTTGATTATGTACTAGAGTTAAACTTCGTATAGGTTAGTTTGAAAGCATTAGGATATGAGACATTACAAGTATTGTGAAGTCTTGAAGATGTGAAGAACCAAGGAGCTACAACGACAACAATCATCCTTCCACTTGAGGTTAGTGATATTTGACTTGAACTGTTTCATTCCCTAACGTATCTTTCAAGTCGTGCATATTGGAAACATAACTGCGAATCATATATGAACTCTAGATAGACATAGTATTAAGGAATACAATATACGAGGTTTATTGCTTAACCATTAAAATTTGTAGATAAGACATCGCCGTAATCATTTGAATGCTATTGTGATTATGTATGGGTATGAGGTGGGGATTTCATCCTAGGGAACAATGTTTACATGTGTTCTAAGGAAATAAGTTCATAAACTTGTTTGTGAACCGAAAAGGAAATTGCAAGGAGTTATTGGTTTGTTATTCATTGCATATCTTATGAACAACCAATACGTGTAATAGAGTATAACCGCTCACAACCTGTTGTGTTCTTGGTAGAACTATTCACAAAGTCCTGACTTTTTTATTGGTATAACTTTTATTAGTAATACAATCTTAAGTAATCACCTGTGATATGATCGGATTATGTCTGCCTTGGGGAAAGGGAACCGATCCTTGTAAGTTAAAGGGAACCGATCCTAGTAAGGGAAAGGGAACCGATCCTTGTAAGGGGTGAAGTACATCAAGGGGAACCGATCCTTGTATGGGGTGCAGCAAGGTTTATATCAGAAAGGGGAACCGATCATATGGACATGTGCAACACATATAAGTTAGTTACCATATATATGTGGGGAACCGATCCTAGTACCTAGTAAACCGAATCTTTGGGAAGCTAGTGTGACTATGCGTAGTACTCACATGGAGGTAGAACCGAAACTTGTTTTGGTAGAACCGTAAACCCATGATTGTGATTGAATGTTGGTTTGATCAATCACATAGTTCTTGAAAGTCATATGAACCAATTCTAAACTTGTTTGGAAGTGTGGCAAATCGGTTTCAAGGTTGTAAGTGTGAAAGAGAACTTACAAAGTAAAGATGTCGACAAACTTTGAACACGTGCTGTGAATGTTTATTTCTATAATTGTTCAAAGATATTTCTTAATGGCTAAGGGAAGAGAATCCCAGGATCGAAACATAAGTAAGTTAAGAATCTTTTAATTAAGGTTATTAATTTATATTTGTAGGGAAATTACATAATTAGTAATGTGCATTTACTAATTAGATTTTCCGAGAGATTTCGATTGTTATTTTTCGACAGAGCATTTCCAGGAATTATGAAATCCGAATCTGTGCATTTATGAATATCTTGAGAATATTTTAGGTTTTGGAAATTCCTTGGTGTCCAAACTTCCTTGTATATAAATACACGAAGTTTGCGTTTCTATCAAACTAATCCTTCGTAACAACAGACTTCCTCTTTTTTCTTTGTTACTGGTGTAGCCGCCTATCATAGAGGAGAGTAATCTAATTAGGTGAAATCTCTTGCGGACGCTCGTTTTAAAGTCTTCTTTGGGATTGAGAAACTCTAGCGCGACCCGTTGGTGGGAAACTAGATAATTGCGGTTTATCTTTGTTTTCTATTGATTTGATTGACTAATGGTGGTTGAAATCTGATTGCACCTAGTTTGTTTATTATTGAGAATCTTCTCTTCTGATATAAGATTCACTCAAACTAGTTCAGAGTTTCGACATGGATCTTTAGACTGTTGTTAGTTCTAAAGACGATCTTGTGATAATCCATTGTTAACAGACTCCGTTCTATGCGTGATTGATCACAAGAGATTCAAGTTATTGTGTGCAGGTTTTTATTGAAGATCTTAGAAGATTTGAAGACAAAGAAGAGATAAATAATTTCTGACTTGGTTATATAAATCTTTGGTGTGCACAATACTTGTTTCGGTAAAAAGAGGATCTCATTATAATCGGTTTATCCTTGTGGTAGATTGGATAGAATAGTTGAGTAGATCGGCATCAATACGGTTCCTTGGGATTAAAGGTATTGATTTCAAAATATTATGATTACTTTGTGTAATTGAACATAAGATATATCTAAGGACCTGAAGAAGGAGTTTATTGGATATAAACAGAAGATCCTTTGTCCGACTCATATCACTTGGTTGAAGAGATTTGATACCAAACATATTTGTTGTTCCTTTACTGTTTGGAATACGAACCAAAGGGATTGTTCCAAGTACGTGACTTATTCATAAATTGGAGGCGTGGGAATACAGACAGAACTAGGTGAACTATAGGTTTAGTTGTTTGGTCTCAACTATTCGAAGTTGGTTTATTTTGTATAGCGGCTTAATCCTGAGAGTATTCAATTCTAGACAAGGCCCCGGGGTTTTTCTGCATTTTCGGTTTTCCTCGTTAACAAAATCTTGCTGTGTCATCTACTTTATATTTCCTCATTATAATTGTTTTATTATAATTAAAGTAAATTACACAAACATTAATTCCTATTTACTTGATAAGCAATCCTATTGTATTTGGTTAATTACGAACCTTTGTATCAAGTAAACATACTACGTTGTTGTATTGTCTCGATCTTGTATCCATAGAAAATCACACGAAGTGTGAACCGATTTGTTGTATTGTCTCGACTCTGTCTATAGACAATCACTTTCGGAGAAAGGAAATATAGGAATGAAAAGTTTTAGCTTGAGGTATATTTGGGTACCCTCACCTTTTCAATTGGTATCACAGCAGGAAAACACGAAAAAGATCTAACAATCTGTGTTTAGTGCGATCCATCCTATAAGAATTGAATCTATGTCTGATTTAGTTAACGTTATGCAAGAGTTTGAATACTCAAAATTTGAAGATGTTAATACTTCGTTAACTCATGATCCAGGAGTTGCTAAAACATCTATGTCCTTTTATGATGAAAAAGAAGATGCTCATAAAGAGTTGGTAAAACTCCTAAAGCCTATAAAATCTCTGTCTTCTAAAGTTCTTATATTGAAGACAGAGACAAATCTTCTTAAACAGGAGATTAGATATAAAGACAGTCAACTGCATAGTCTGGCTGAAGAGAATTGAAATCTCACTGTCAAATTAGAAGCTCTTGGTAAATCTCTTTCTCAAGGAAAAGAGACACATCCTATGATTCTGACGAATGATTCTATTGTGATTTCTTCTGATACTGGGGAAACTAAAAGTCCTTGCTCGACTTTTACAGATTGTGATAAAACTGGTTTGGTCACGACTGAAACAGATCAAGATGATGGTAGTTTACCTAACTACATCAAGTCAGAAGAGGATAAGAAACCATATTCTATGTCTACTGATGATAAAACGAAATCTTGTCCAAAGGAAACTTTGAACCGATTCCGTGAAAGTAATCTTAAGGAATACACATTCAGTCACTTGACAGGAAACTTATACTTCTTCAACATATTGTGGTAAAAATATTAAAAGAAGTTTCTTGTCTTAAAAAACTGAAAGATCATTCCTCAGTAAAAAGACAAATTATACCACTAACTGATAAGATCAACTCAAAAGAATCATAGGAAAGAGTTGATAATCACTTCTGGAAAAAGGTTGCTCCACATCCATATCGAAACAGTTGTTTTGATGAAAAATTTCAGAAGAAAGGGAAAGAGAGAATCTCTGCCAAAAGAAAAAATCAGGAATTTCCGATAATTGTTTCACACAATCACACTGACATGAATCATAAGGAAATCCTTGGAATGAGAAAATCCTATGAAAATCTCATTGAAAGAATTAAGAGAGATCTATTAATCTCTAAAAATTCTCACATCAGTAAGTTTTCTCCACGTGATCATATCTCTAGAGTTAGAAAAGATCATCGTCTTGAGAGAAAATATTTTGGGCAGAAATTCCCTAAGAGAAACATGAACTATGTTTCTGATATTCACTGTAAGCTAGAAAAAGCTTACTCCGATGCAACTTAGTTGTATCTAAAATGTGCACTCTCATCCCTTTCGGTGCTCTTATTTATGGATGGGAGAGGCACAATAAAACTGGAGCACACATGTTTGTGTAGTTGATTACCAGAAAAGTTGTGACACTTTATGGATAGCTGTGAATCCATGGTTAATTAAAAATGTTCATGTTTAACATGATTTTCCAGAAATAAGTTTTATTTGGTGTTTTCGAATTTTAATAAACCTTCCAACCTGAAACGTTCGGACAAAAGGAAACGAAATATTTTCCTGTAATATTTTCGGTTTCTCGGATTATCGGTCCGAAAGTTGTCTCTCCTAAAGGGAAACTATCTCCTGCCTGCTTTATTGAAACCCTGATCAATCCTTTATATATATATATATATATATTTCGAGCATGCCTCCAATAACTCGCAGTATCTCAAAGTCTGATAAGGAGGAAGCACCAAAACCAAGTGGATTCGGTCGGATAGTATGTCTCAATATATCCAAGGTTTTGAATAACTAGAAACCAATCTTATTATGACTATTCGACATCAAGATTGGTTAAAAGAGAAGATCGAAGGATCAAAAGGATCTCTTGCTGAACTTAAGGTTCTAATTGAAGATCTTGAAAAACAAGAAGTGGTTGCATATAAGTCTCTGGAGAAATGCTTTAACAGTTTGAACCCTGAAGAAACCTCAGTGAACAACAAGATCACCACTAGAGATTAATTTATATGTTGTAATACTTAATCTGGAAAAATAGGCTGCAATTTTTGATTTCTTTCATTGATTGTATGAAGTCTATTATGAATAAAGTTATTTGATTTATAATTTGTCTTGTGATAGTTTTTGATTTACATAGCATGTGCTTGAATGCTTTATTTATTGCTATGTATGTTTATGAGATGTTTGATTTCGGTTTTATTACCTTGATATTCGATCTCATAATATGTTGTGAACCCTTATGGTTTGGGTGACTTTTTGATTTAGCAGGATTAAGTTGTATCCCATGTTAGTAGGCTTTATCAAAGGATCATGAGGGGTTATGATAAAAACAATATGTGAAAAAGTCACAATATGTTGAATCGGTTTTGGTTTAACATAAAAGCATAAGTGTTTTGTAGGTTTTCAACTTCTTCTTGTAAAATAGTTAAAAACTGGTTTTCAACCTTTCTCTGGTAAAGGTTGGTTGTTGTTATTCTTTTGTTTTTGCATAAGGATGACAACATAATGGTATTTTGATATCAATTCTCCCTGGAAGAAGAAGATGCGATCATATTGGAGAAGTTGGATGCGAAATTGAGGTAACAATCTTGTTTGTTAATTGTTTTCCTATTTAAGAAAAGCCTAATGTTGTTGCTTATATCTTTTTGCTTTTGCTTAACAAAATTTCGGTACAATTGATGTTTTTATTCCATTATGTATGTACGGATGTGTGTGTGATTCAATTGGTTCCGGTTATGAAAAACCATTGTTATCTTACTTTGTTGTGGGGTATCAATTGTTTAGGCTTACAAAATTTACGGTGCAATTACAGTGCTTTAATGTTTATGTTGTTTCAATTGCTTCCGGTTGAGGTGAATAATTATGCAAGTTTATTTGTTTTGGTTTGTGTGAATTATTTATGGCTTGACAAAAGAATATGTCCACGGGATGAGTTGTTTAGTCCAATTCAATTCCAGATAAGAGAAACTAAGTTAATTCTTATATTAGTTAGACTTATCAAAGTGGAGGTTTCGGTTATTCAAGTCTAATCGAATGTCTTAACAAGAAATACTAGTCAACTAACCTAGTAATTGGCTTGTTTAAAACTTAAAGGTCTAAGTTATATGTATAATTAGAACTTGATGAGAAAAATAGAGTAATCTTTATTTTGGTCTTATCGAATGAAGCGATTGTATGTGTACAATCGGTTTAGCAAAGGAACTAATATGCTTAGTTGATTTTTGGTTTGCTAAACTAGTTGGGAAAATTGCTTCGGGAAATTATTTCCATGATAACATATCAAAACAAAATTACTTTGTAGTTTCGATTTTGATATTGGTTATCAAAAATGATGTGTGGAACCCTCGTGCTTGACTCAACAGGTTGCAAGTCTAATTTGAGATTTGTAAGATCCTTTTCGTGTTGTCCTTTATTTTTTTGTTTCTTTGTAATTTTGTGACAAAAAGGGGGAGAAATATATGGAGTAAACAAGTGATGCTGGTGTCAATTTATATTGATTGGTGTCACTCGGAAAGAAGGACATTGGTGCTTGAACGTTTATCTAACGAAAGAGGAAAAACATAGACTAAGGGGGAGTAACATATCATATGATTTGGTATAACAAATACGTGAGGATTGAAAATATACCTATCTCACCTTAGGGGTAGTATGAGCTTTGTTATTATAATGCCGCTTCTGCATTTTTAAGGATTAAATGAATGCATGTTATGTGCTGTTAAATTCGGGAATCAAGCGTATGCATAATGAATTGTTGTAATTTGTTTATCCATATGATTGTAAGAGTTTTGTCACTAAAATTGACAAAGGGGGAGATTGTTAGAGCATAGATCGATTGAATCCACCAAGCATTGGTATGTCAAGTTTGGTTGTCATATTTTAGTGAACCAAAACTCATTTAAGAGTCGCTTGATTAAATGTGCTAGAGTCAACTTTGTATAGGTTAGCTTGAAAGTATTAGGATATGAGACATTACAAGTATTACGAAGACTTGAAGGAATGAAGAAGCAAGGAGCTACAACCAAAACATCATCCTTCCACTTGAGGTTAGTGATATTTGACTTGAACAGTTTCATTCCCTAACGTATCTTTCAAGTCGTGCATATTGAATACGAAACTGTGAAGCACGAACACTCAGATAGACATAGTATTAAGGAATACAATACGAGGTTTATTGCTTAACCATTAAACTTTATAGATAAGACATCGACATAATCATTTGAATGCTATTGTGATTATGTATGGGTATGAGGTGAGGATTTCATCATAGGAAACAATGTTTTTACATGTGTTTTAAGGAAGTAAGTTCATGAACTTTGTTTGTGAATCGAAAAGGAAATCGCCAGGAGTTATTGGGATTGTTCTTCATTGCATATCTTATGAATGACCAATATGTGTGATTAGTATAACCGATCATAACTTGTTTGTGTTATTGGTAAAACTATTCACATGAGGCCTGACTTTTATATTGATATGAGTTTTATTAGTGAAACCGATCTTAAGTAATCACCTGATGGTATGATCGAGTTTGTGTAGTTTGTAAGGCCTAACACTGGATAAAGGGGAACCGATCCTAGTAAGAGGTGAAACACATCATAAAGGGGAATCTATCCTTGTATGGGGTGCATCAAGGTTTATAGCAAAAAGGGGAACCGATCCTATGGACATGTGCAACATGTTTTTAGGCAAAGGGGAACCGATCCTATGGACATGTGCAACACATATAAGTTAGATACCATGTATATGTGGGGAACCGATCCTAGTACCTAGTCAACCGAATTTTGGAAAGCTTGTGTGACTATGCACAATATTCACATGGAGGTAGAACCGAAACTTGTTTTGGTAGAACCGTTAAACCCATAATTTGTGATTGAGAGTTCTTAATCAATCGCATAGCTCTTGAAAGTCATATAAACCAATTCTAAACTTATTTGGAAGCGTGGTAAATATGTTTCAAGTGTGTAAGTATAAAAGAGGACTTAGAAAGTAAGGATGTCGACACACTTTGAACACGTGCAGTAATGCGTATCTTTTATTGTTCAAAGATATTCCTTAACAGCTAAGAAGGAAGTAAATCCCAGGATCGAAATTAAATAAGTTAAGAATCTTTTAATTAACGTTTTTAATTATATATGGAAAATAAGAATTAATAATGTGCGTTTGCTAGTTAAAGATTTTCCAAGAAGATTTTCGATCAATATTTAGGACAGAGCATTCTCAGGAATTATGAAAACTGAATATGGAAATTATTATTGAATATCTTGAGAATATTTTCTATTTTGGAAATTCCTTGGTGTCCAAACTTCCTTGTCTATAAATACTTGAAGTTTGCATTTCGGGCAAACTAATCCTTCGTGACAGTAAACTTCCCTTGTTGTACTGTTATTGGTGAAGCCACCTATTCGGAGAGGAGAGTAACCTAATTAGGAGAAATTTCTTATCGCCGCTCAATTTAAAGACTTCTTTGGGATTGATAAGCTCTACGAGTACCGTTGGTGGGAAACTAGATAATTGCGGTTTATCTTTTGTTTTCGATTGATTTGATTGACTAACGGTGGTTGAACTTTGATTGCACCTAGTTTTTTTATGCTTGAGAATCTTCTCTTCTGATATAATATTCACTCAAACTAGTTCGAAGTTTCGACAGGGATCTTTAGACTGTTGTTAGTGCTAAATACGATCTTGTGATAATCCATTGTTAACAGACTCCGTTCTGTGTGTGATTGATCACAAGAGATTCAAGTAGTTGTGTGCAGGTGTTTATTGAAGATACAAGAAGATTTGAAGACAAAGAAGAGATAGAAGATTTCTGAATTGGTTATATAAATCTTTGGTGTGTACAATACTTGTTTCGGTAAAAAGAGGATCTCACTATAATCGGTTTATCCTTGTGGTTAATTGGATATAATAGTTGAGTAGATCGGCATCAATACAGTTCCTTGGGATTAAAGGTATTGATTGCAAAATCTTATGATTACTTTGTGTAATTGAACATAAGATAGATCTAAGGACCTGACTAAGGAGTTTATTGGAGATAAACAGAAGACCCTTTATCCGACTCATATCACTTGGTTGAAGAGAGTTGATACCAAACATATTTGTTGTTCCTTTACTATTTGGAATACGAACCAAAGGGATTGTTCCAAGTACGTGACTTATTCATAAGTTGGAAGCGTGGGAATACAGGCGGAACTAGGTGAACTATAGGTTTAGTTGCTTGGTCTCAATTATACGAAGTTGGTTTATTTTATATAGCGGATTAATCCTGAGAGTATTCAATTCTGGACAAGGTCCCAGGGTTTTTCTGCTTTTGGGGGTTTCCTCGTTAACAAAATCTTGTTGTGTCATTTACTTTATATTTCTGCATTATAATTGTTTTATTATAATTAAAGTAAATTACAAAAACGCTAATTCCTATTTACTTGATAAGCAATCCTATTGTGTTTGGTTAAGTCCAAACTTTTGTATCAAGTAAACATACTTCGTTCTTGTATTGTCTCGATCTTGTATCCATAGACAATCACACGAAGTATGAACCGATTTGTTGTATTGTCTCGACTCTGTCTATAGACAATCACTTTCGAAGAAAGGACTTGTAGGAAGGAAAAGTTTTAGCTTGAGGTATATTTGGGTACCCTCACCTTTTCAATAAAATTACTTGATAATAGTAAAAATGTGTATATCTCTGAAGATGATCACTCTGAGACTGATTCATCAGATGAAGATCTTGAAAAATCGGTCTCGATGATCACAAGACAATTTAGAGATCTTCTGTTGAAGAGAAGTAAACGGTTCTCCAGAGATAAGCCAAAAGAATTAGTCAAACCTCACAATCGTATTCCTTCTAACAACAGGGACACAGATGAAACTGATGACGAGGATATGCCTCTGTTCTTTAAGTGTAAAGGTTTTGGTCATTTTGCAAACGAGTGCCCAAATCGTAGAAAATACACTGGGAACAAAGGTCTTGCTGCGACGCTTGATGAGATGGCTGACAATTATGATTCTGATGAAGACAAAAAATAAAGTGTTGCTCTTCTATGTGAAAATATTGATTTTGATAATTGTAGCAATACATACATCAATCTTCATAATTTTTCAGAAGAAAGCCCAGTCAAGATGGAAGAATCAATTGACCCTTCTTTGGAAACCCTTTGGTTAATGTTTCAGGATCTACCTTGTGCTTAGCAGCTTGCGTTTGAAAGGCGCCGGAATCAACTTTTGCGTTGGCATGCTCCTATTGTTCTTTCAAAGGTCATGAGTTTTCAAAGTGTTTCAAATACAAACACAATAGGAGATATGTCAACAAGCTTCAACGAAGAGCAGATCGCCTAGCCACCAAGCTTAAACTCGCGGAGAAAACAGCTGAGGTATGTAAGATTTTATCTTCCTCGGAGAGATTAGTTTCCAAATATAAATATAGGCTATTAGAGAAGAAAACATGGTCTAAACATACGGAAAGGCAGGGTTCCATTAATTCCATCCAAAAGGGTCATGGTGGACAGATTGTTGTTCACCACAGCACAACTTGATTGTGTTGTGTTTGTGCATCTTGTCTCATGTGCATGTTCAAAAGAGACAAGATCTTGCACACCTCAGGCTTTAAAATAAAAAAAAAAATTTATTTTGTATCTTTGTGTTGCTTGGTTTTTGGAATTCCTTCATATCACTGTTGATATTGGAAAGGACCTGTTTGCCAAAAGAAGAGGGTTATTATCGACAATTACACTCTTTATAGGGTCGTGAGTTATGCGTACACAAACCTTTTATAGGTTTAGAAACCCTACATTCCTTTTTCTTTCTCTGATACTCTTTTTATCTCAAGACTGCTTGTTGAAGTTTGAGTGTGAATTCCTATCACAAAAATCGTGCCTACATGGAAACTCCAAGCACCATGTCTTCTGATGGGAAAGATATCAATATGATTGTTAAGCCATCAATCACTAAGGAAAAAGAGAAATCCCAAGTGCCTCCGACTTTAAAAAGAAAAATAAGGAATGTGAGGAAGCGAAGATTTGTTCCTTCAAACTCTCAGAAGTTTTCTGATGTTCTTGAAGAGTTGAAGCAGGCAAGAAAAGAGATTCAACAAATAAAGGCTTGTGCTTTAAGATCATTAGAAATTCAGAAGGCCCTGGTTCGACATCATCAGCCAAGAAGGTTTATTGGTATTGGTATTGACTCTTTTCTCCATGAACCATATGTTCCAATGGCTGTTGACGACAAGGAGTTCGGGGACGACAAGGAATTTTTCAAAGATCTTAATGACTAAGAAACTTCTTAAGAGAATTTTTATTCTTGTTTAAGAAGGATAACTAGGGTTTGGAATTGAAAAGGCGGGGATCTAACAACCTCGCCCAATATTTCGATTAGCAATCTGTATGGGCTAACTTTAATATACTTTTAAGAGAATCAACTAGACATTCAGACTCAATCTTAATAAAAAGTATATCAAGGAGTTAATATCTCTATCTCTCGGTTTGATCTATACTCAAATAAATAGAAATCTGTGAGTCTTTATCAAATACAAGAGATATAAACTTGGATGGTACCAAAGACCAATATCCAAGGATCAATCAATTTCCAATCAACAACCAAAGGTTGGATTTCAAAATTGATCTATACAACGCACAACCTGTGATATTTCAATTATATAAAAAAATATAATACGTAATATAAATAACACAAACACTAGAAGTTTTGTTAACGAGGAAACCGCAAATGCAGAAAAACCCCGGGACCTAGTCCAGATTGAACACCACACTGTATTAAGCCGCTACAGACACTAGCCTACCAAAAACTAACTTCGGTCTGGACTGTAGTTGAACCCTAATCAATATCACACTGATTCAAGGTACATTTGCGCTCCTTACGCCTCTGATCCCATCAGGATACTACTCACTTGATTCCCTTAGCTGATCTTACCCACAACCAAGACTTGCTATGACCCAAAGTCGAAGACTTTAATAAACAAATCTGTATCACACAGAAAAATGTGTGATAATAGATAAATCTTTCTCCCACAGATAAACCTCTGAGTTTGTTCCGTGTTTTGATAGAAATCAAGGTGAACGGGAACTAATTGATAACCCGGACTTATATTCCCGAAGAACAACCTAGAATTATCAATCACCTCACAACAATCTTAATCGTATGGTAGCGAAACAAGATATTGCGGAATCACAAACGATGAGACGAAGTTTTTTGTGATTTCTTTTTATCTTGCCCTATTGGAGATATAATCTCAAGCCAATTATTCCATTAAACTCGTACGATGGAAAATGGTAAGATCAGATCGCTCGACTACAAGAGAAGTAGTTTCGTCTGGCTTCACAATCCCAATGAAGTCTTAAAGTCGTTAACCTACAGGGTCTCGAGAAAAAACCTAAGGTTAAAGGAGAATCGACTCTAGCAAAACCAACTAGTATCATACAGGAGGTGTGGGGATTAGTTTTTCCAGTTGCTAGAGTTCCCCTTTATAGAGTTTTCAAATTAGGGTTTGCAATCTAAGTTACCTTGGTAACAAAGCATTCAATCTAAGGGTTGCAATCTAAGATGAAAAACCTGATTCAACCCAGCTAATATCTCAACCGTTAGATCGAAACTTAGCTTGTCACACACAAATGAAATGTATTTCATTTAGGTTTGAGTAACCGTACCTAAACGTGTACATTTGGTTGGTTCACAAATAGTTAACCAATGGTTAGCCATATGAGCACTTTCATATTAATTGTATTCATGTTTCTCATAACTAGTTCAAATGACTCAAAAGAACTAGTTGAAGAGTTGTTCAATTGCTTAGGTCTTTATGCATAGACACAATTGAAAAAAAATCGGTTTGATTCACTTGAATCAATTCATGAACAATATATGCACGGTTTGCAAAGATTGCATTCCTTAAAATTTATTGTTTAAGTTCATGAACTAACGATTTGAGAAATAACCAGCTTGGGTACGCGTACGGGTACGGGTACCATAGCTACCGTATTTGAGTCTACAAACTCAGCATAAATTTTTGGTCGAAAAATTTCGTGGGTACGCGTACCTAAGGTGACTGGTTAACAGTTTGCAAACTTACAAACTCAGTAGATATTCACGGACATGAACTTCCGCCAGTATGCGCACCCAACCTGTCTGCTTCACCAATATCGCATGCACACATATGCTCGCACTTGGTTTCCGGTATATGGATTTATACACTAATGTGCGAACATACTATATATGCGTATATCCATAGATGGTAATCCCAACTCTACATTTCAATCATTGAAACATTCTTCTATAATGTTATAACAATCGTTATTCACGACTATCGTCATCAAATCTATTTTCAAGATTCAAACGGCATCATGACTTTCGTTACGGGTAAAGATGAAAATGGTTAAATAAAAAGCTTGCCAACAAATATTTCGAGAAAAATATAGGCGAGTAAACTTGGCTCGAAATAGCAAATGTACATGTATGAAAACTATCATACTTATACGAATTTTGTCTCAAGAGTAGGATATAGAGTAGATAGACTTTTGAGTAACAGATGAGTTCAGGTCTCCACATACCTTTTGGTTAGATGAAGTTCCAATGGTTCCTTGAGTAGTTATTCGTCTTCGTAAGATAATCGCCATGGAGTCTGGAGCTCAACTATACATAACTATCCTAGACCGAGACTTAGCCATAAGTAGAATAGAAATCAAGACATATAGTTTTGATCACTAATATTGACAAACATGCTTTAGATAGCAACGCATGCGAGCTCGACCGAGCAATGCTTTAACAGGAATATACATTATTGTAAGTACACATAGCTATGTCCAACTTTTCATCTTGCAATGTTTTTAGATTTATTTATTTAAATTCTAAAGTTGATTTGGAAGATGATGGTTGCAATATTAATCTTTATGGTTTTATATATTTCAATATGTTATGGGATATGTGTGTTTGCATCTGTGAACTATTATTGTCCCATACGATGTCAAAAGTTATCTATTTCATATGTCGATATGCAAGTGTTGATACAAGATCGATGAACTTTTGACAAACAAAAGTTAAGCCCATTATGTCATTCATTGATGGAAGATAGGTTAAAATATTTTGTTTACAAAGATTATGTCTATTATATGTCGTTATGCAAATAGTGATGAAAATAGAATGAATCATTGTATATTCTGCAGTATTGATCTTTCCTGATCCATATTTTATGTATATATTGTATGGCTCCATAAGTCTTCTTGTGTGAGCATTTCCAAATAAACTAATCATAGATTCGTTTGTGGTTATGTTGGTTGTGTATTCCGATTAAATTAATCATGGGTTCTCTTGTGATTAGTTTAATTGAGAATTTTGGATACAAAATCATTATTGTGGTTTTTGGTGTCCAAAGAAATCCTTCTTTTCTTGTAAAATTAAAGTCGTTCTTGTTGTTCTTTCGTGAATGACATCAAATGGGGGAGAGTTATTTTCAACTTGCGCTTAATTTCCATTTGTGGGGAGTTCGGCTGTGGAATTTTTAGGGGTTATCTTGTATCTTTATAAACTCCTTGATGAATGCATTTAGCTTCGGCTTTATGATTGCATCTAAACAAAGTTGACATGTACTTTTCTTTGGTCTTGAAGCGTCTCCGTGAAAATTTCATTAGGATCTCGTTTTCGTACCTTTGCCAATTTTATTGACAAAAATGAGGAGAATTAATATGTAGTTCACACTACAAATACATATGGTTTTCGGATCATTATGTAAGGGGGAGTTGGAATGGTTTTCGTGTTGAGAAGAAAGTATTGACTAAGGGGGAGTGATACATATCACCATAGTATTGTTGTCAAAGTTGTGATACAATTGAACTTTGATGTTGTGTAATAATACTATGACACTGTATAACAATGATTGAGCTTTTGTTTTCTCATTGTTATGGATATGGATCTTCAACAACTATGATGCTGAACTGAACATCTATGGAATCATGGGAGTACTTGGAAAAGAGGAAGTTTTCAAGGAATGTTGAAGCACCAAGGATATCAAGCATGTGGACGAAAAGCTACAAAGTTTTGTCTATTTTTTAATCCATATGTATTGATAGTTTTGTCATTAAAATTGACAAACGGGGAGATTTTTAGAGCACTGCTCGGTCGAACTCGCATGAGTTGCTATCTCAATCATGTTTGTCAATGTTAGTGATCAAAACTAATGTCTTGATTTCTAGTCTACTTATAGCTTAGTCTCGGTCTAGGACAATTAAGTATAGTTGAGATCCAGACTCCATGGCGATTATCTTACAAAGACGAAGAACTACTTAAGGAACCAGTGGAACTTCATCCGACTAAAAGGTATGTGGAGACTTGAACTTATCTATCAATCAAAAGTCTACTCTATCTCCTACGCTCGAGACAAAAGTCGTATAAGTATGATAGTTTTCATACGTACACATTTTCTATTTCGAGCCGAGTTTACTCGCCTATCTTTTTCTCGAAATATGTGTTGGTAAGCTTTCGCTTTGACCATTTTCATATTTACCCGTGACGAAAGTCATTATGATCAATCTTGATAATAGCTTTGATGACGATAGTCGTGAATAACGATTCTTATAACATTATAGAACAACGTTTCAATGATTGAAATGTAGGGTTGAGATTACCATCAATGGATATAAGCATATATAGTGTGTTCAGACACTAGTGTATAAGTCCATGTACCGGAAACCAAGTGCGTGCATATGTGTGCATGTAGTATTGGTGAAGGAGACAGGTTGGGTATGCGTACTGGCGGAACTTTCCTCCCGGAAAATTCTGCTGAGTTTGGAGTTTACGAACTCATAAACCAATCACCTTAGGTACGAGTACCCGTACACGTACTGCTGGAACTTTCCTACCCGATTTTTTTTACTGAGTTTGGAAACCAAAACCAACCCAAAATCCGGTATCTAAGGTACGCGTACCCAAGCTGGTTATTTCTCAAATCGGTAGTTCATCAACTTAAACAATAATTTATAAGGAATGCAATCTTTGAAAACCGTGGCTATATTGTTCATGAATTGATTCAAATGAATCAAACTGATTTTGTTTCAATTGTGTCTATGCATAAAGACCTAAGCAATTGAACAACTCTTCAACTAGTTCTTTTGAGTCATTTGAACTAGTTATGAGAAAGATGAATAGGGTTAATATGAAAGTGCTCATATTGGTAACCATTGGTTAACTATTTGTGAACCAACCAAGTGTACACGTTTAGGTATAGTTACTCAAACCTAAATGAAATACATTTCATTTGTGTGTGACAAGCTAAGTTTTGATCTAACGGTTGAAAGATATTAGCTTGGTTGAATCAGGTTTTTCATCTGACGGTGAATATTGAATTCTTTGTTACCAAGGTAACTGAGATTGCAAACCTTGATTTGAAAACTATATAAAGAGGAACTCTAGCAACTAGAAAAACTAATCCCCACACCTCCTGTATGATACTAGTTAGTTTTGCTAGAATCGATTCTCCTTTAACCTTAGGTTTCTTCTCGAGACCCTGTAGGTTAACGACTTTAAGACTTCATTGGGATTGTGAAGCCAGACGAAACTACTTCTCTTGTAGTCGAGCGATCTGATCTTACCATTTTCCATCGTACGAGTTCAATGGAATAATTGGCTTGAGATTATATCTCCAATAGGGAAAGATAAAAAGAAATCACAAACAACTTCGTCTCATCGTTTGTGATTCCGCAATATCTTGTTTCGCTACCATACGATTAAGATTGTTGTGAGGTGATTGATATTTCTAGGTTGTTCTTCTGGAATATAAGTCCGGGTTATCGATTAGTTTATGTTCACCTTGATCTCTATCAAAAGACATAACAAACTCATAGGTTTATCTATGGGAGGCAGATTTATCTATTATCGCAGACTCTTCTGTGTGATACAGATTTGTTTATCAAAGTCTTCGACTTTGGGTCGTAGCAACTCTTGGTTGTGGGTGAGATCAGCTAAGGGAATCAAGTGAGTAGTATCCTGCTAGGATCAGATACGTAAGGAGCGGAACTGCACCTTGAATCAGTGCGATATTCATTAGGGTTCAACTACAGTCCAGACCGAAGTTAATTTATAGTAGGCTAGTGTCTGTAGAGGCTTAATACAGTGTGGTGTTCAATCTGGACTAGGTCCCTGGGTTTTTCTGCATTTGAGGTTTCCTCGTTAACAAAACTTCTGGTGTCTGTGTTATTTCTATTCTGCATTATATTTTGTTATATAATTGAAATATCACAGGTTGTGCGTTGTATCGATCAATTTTGAAATCCAACCTTTGGTTGTTAATTGGAAATTGATTGATCCTTGGATATTGGTCTTTGGTACCATCCATGTTTATATCTCTTGTATTTGATAAAGACTCACAAATATATTTGTTTGAGTATAAATCAAATCGAGAGATAGAGATATTAACTCCTTGATATACTTTTTATTAAGATTGAGTCTGACTGTCTAGTTGATTCTCTTAAAAGTATATTAGAGTTAGTTCATACAGATTTCTAATCGAAATATTGGGTGAGGTTGTTAGACCCCAGATTTTTCATACTCATTTACCTGCACATGACAAGTTTATCCCTTTCCAAACCAGCAGTTTATTACCAACTCTATCCAATATGAATTGACAAGACTTGATTTTAGACGTGTGAGTAAACAGCGATGAACCTAAATATTTGTCATTAAGATATATTCTATTTACAACTAATGTGTTAATGACATCATTTATTGTGTTATGGTGGGAGTTAGGGCTAAACAAAACTCTGGACTTTTCCATGTTAATTAACTGGCCAAAATCCGAGCTAAAATCATTTAGCACTTTCAAGATGATGGCACTCTCCACTTTACTAGTAGAGCTGAAGACGAGCAAGTCGTCAACAAACAACAGATGGGACATTGGAGGGGAACTTTGTCTCACCTTTATCCCATGGATAAGTTTCATATCCTCAGCTTTGGAGATTGATCTAAAGAGGATCTACATGCAAATAATGAACAGGTATGGAGATAATGGATCTCCCTGACTTAACCCTCTTGATGGGGTGAATTGCTCGCAAGGCATCCCATTTAGGATTACAGACGCTGACACCGCGCTGATACATTCATGCACAAGACTACACTATTGACTACTAAACCCAAGCTTATCCAAAATCCCACTCAAGAAATTCCATTCTACCATGTCTAACGCTTTCGACATATCGATTTTGAAAAGACGAGGGTACCCAAATATACCTCAAGCTAAAACTTTTCCTTCCTATAAGTCCTTTACTCCGAAAGTGATTGTCCATGGACTGAGTCGAGACAATACAACTAATCAGTTCACTCTTCGTGTGATCATCTATGGATAAGATATCGAGACAATACAACAACGAAGTATGTTAACTTGATAAAAAGGTTCGGACTTAACCAAACACAATAGGATTGCTTATCAAGTAAATATGAATTAACGTTTGTGTAATTTACTTTAATTATAATAAAACAATTATAATGCGGAAATATAAAGTAAATGACACAGCAAGATTTTGTTAACGAGGAAAACCGTAAATGCAGAAAAAACCCGGTACCTTGTCCAGAATTGAATACTCTCAGGCTTAAGCCGCTATACAAAATAAACCAACTTCGTATAGTTGAGACCAAGCAACTAAACCTATAGTTCACCTAGTTATGTATGTATTCCCACGCCTCCAACTTGTAAACAAGTCACGTACTGGACCAATTCCTTTGGTTCGTATTCCAAACAGTAAAGGAACAACATATCTGTTTGGTATCAACTCTCTTCAACCAAGTGATATGAGTCGGACGAAAGCTCTTCTGTTTATCTTAACATAAACTCCTTCGTCAGGTTCTTAGATCTATCTTCTGTTCAATTACACCAAGTAATCATAAGATTTTACAAACAATACCTTTAATCCCAAGGAACCGTATTGATGCCGATCTACTCAACTATTCTATCAAATCTACCACAAGGATAAACCAATTATAGTGGGATCCTCTTTTTAACAAAACAAGTATTGTGCACATCAAAGATTTATATAACCAAGTCAAAAATCTTTTATCTCTTCTTTGTCTTCAAATCTTCTTAGATCTTCAATAAACACCTGTACACAACTACTAGAATCTCTTGTGATCAATCACACACAGAACGGAGTCTGTTAACAATGGATTATCACAAGATCGTCTTTAGCACTAACAACAGTCTAAAGATCCCTGTCGAAACCTTGAACTAGTTTGAGTGAATCTTATATCAGAAGAGAAGATTCTCAAGAATAAACAAACTAGGTGCAATCAAAGTTCAACCAATGTTAGTCAATCAAACCAATCGAAAACAAAAGATAAACCGAAATTATCTAGTTTCTCACCAGCGGTACTCGTAGAGCTTCTCAATCCCAAAGAAGTCTTTAAACTGAGCGTCCGTAAGAGATTTCGCCTAATTAGGTTACTCTCCTCTCCGAATAGGCGGCTTCACCAGTAACAGTACAACACAGGAAGTTTACTGTCACGAAGGATTAGTTTGCCCGAAATGCAAACTTCAAGTATTTATATACAAGGAAGTTTGGTCACCAAGGAATTTCCAAAATCGAAAATATTCTCAAGATATTCTATAATAATTTCCATATTCGGTTTTCATAATTCCTGAGAATGCTCTGTCCAAAATATTGATCGAAAATCTCCTTTAAAAATCTTTAACTAGCAAATGAACATTACTAATTCTTATTTTCCATATATAATTAAAAACGTTAATTAAAAGATTCTTAACTTATTTAATTTCGATCTTGGGATTTACTTCCTTCTTAGCCGTTAAGGAATATCTTTGAACAATAAAAATATACGCATTAATGTACGTGTTCAAAGTGTGTCGACATCCTTACTTTGCAAGTCCTTTTTCATACTTACACACTTGAAACCGATTTTACCACGCTTCCAAACAAGTTTAGAATTGGTTCATCTGACTTTCAAGAGCTATGTGATTGATTAAGAACTTCTCAATCACAAATCATGGGTTTAACGGTTCTAATAAAACAAGTTTCGGTTATACTTCCATGTGAGTACTGTGCATAGACACACTAGCTTTCCAAAATTCGGTTGACAAGGTACTAGGATCGGTTCCCCACATATACATGGTATCTAATCATATTTGTTGCACATTTCCATAGGATCGGTTCCCCTTTTCCTAATAACGTGTTGCACATGTCCATAGGATCGGTTCCCCTTTCTGCTATAAACCTTGTTGCACCCCATACAAGGATCGATTCCCCTTTGTGATGTGTTGCATCTATTACTAGGATCGGCTCCCCTTTACCCACTGTTAGTCCTTACAAACTACACAAACTCGATCATACCATCAGGTGATTACTTAAGATCGGTTTCACTAATAAAAGTCATACCAATACAAAAGTCAGGCCTCATGTGAATAGTTTTACCAAGAACAAAAACAATTCATGAACGGTTATACTAATCACACATATTGGTCATTCATAAGATATGCAATGAAGAACAATCCCAATAACGCCTGGCAATTTCCTTTTCGGTTCACAAACAAAGTTCATGAACTTACTTCTTTAAAACACATGTAAGAACATTGTTTCCTAGGATGAAATCCTCACCTCATAGCCATACATAATCACAATAGCATCCATACGATTATGTTGATGTCTTATCTACAAAGTTTAATGGTTAAGCAATAAACCTCGTATTGTATTCCTTAATACTATATCTATCTAGAGTGCTCATGCTTCGCAGTTTTGTTTTCAATATGCACGACTTGAAAGATATGTTAGAGAATGAAACAATGCAAGTCAAATATCACTAACCTCAAGTGGAAGGATGATGTTGTGGTTGTAGCTCCGTACTTCTTCACTTCTTCAAGTCTTCGCAATACTTGTAATGTCTCAAATCCTAATACTTTCAAGCTAACCTATACAAAGTTGACTCTAGTACATTTAATCAAGCGACTCTTAAATGAGTTTTGGTTCACTAAAATATGACAACCAAACTTGACATACCAACGCTTGGTGGGTTCAACCGAGCTATGCTCTAACAATCTCCCCCTTTGTCAATTTTAGTGACAAAACTCTTACAATCATATGGATAAACAAATTACAATAATTCATTACACATACGCTTGATTCCCGAATTCAAAAACACATAACCTGCATTAATTCAATCCTTGAAATTGCCGCTGCTGACATATAATAACAAAGCTCATACTCCCCCTAAAGGTGAGATAGGTATATTTTCAATCCTCACGTCTTTGTTATACCAAATCATATGATATGTCACTCCCCCTTAGTCTATGCATTTCCTCTTTCGTTAGATAAACGTTCAAGCACCAATGTCCTTCTTCCCTAGTGACACCAATCAATATAAATTGACACCAGCATCACTTGTTTACTCCATATATTTCTCCCCCTTTTTGTCACAAAATGACAAAGAAACGACAAAATAAAGGACAACACGAAAAGGATCTTACAAATCTCAAAATAGACTTGCAACCTGTTGAGTCAAGCACGAGGGTTCCACACATCATTTTTGATAACCAATATCAAAACCGAAACTACAAAGTAATTATGTTTTGATATGTTATCATGGAAATAATTTCCCGAAGCAATTTTCCCAACTAGTTTAGCAAATCAAAAATCAATTAGGTATATTAATTTCTTTGCTAAACTGATTTTACAAATACAATCGCTTCATTCGATAAGACCAAAATAAAGATAACTCTATTTTTCTCATCAGGTTCTAATTATCCATATAACTTAGACCTTTAAGTTTTAAACAAGCTAAATACTAGGTTAGTTAACTAGCATTTCTTGTTTAGGCATTCGATTAGACTTGAATAACCGAAACCTCCACTTTGATAAGTCTAACTAAGATCAGAATTAACTTAGTTTCTCTTATCCGGAATCGAATTGGACTAAATAACTCATCCCGTAAACATATTCTTTTGTCAAGCCATATATAATTCATACAAACCAAAAAAAATCAGCTTGCATAATTATTCACCTCAACTGGAAGCAATTGAAATAACATAAACATCAAAGCACTGCAATTGCACCGTAAAATTTTGTAAGCCTAAACAATTGATACCACACAACAAAGTAAGATAACAATAGTTTTTCTTAACCGTAACCAATTGAATCACATACACATCCATATACACATACTGGAATAAAAACATCAATTGTACCGAAATTTTGTTAAGAAAAAGAAAAAAGATATAAGCAATAACATTAGGCTTTTTCTTAAAAAGGAAAACAATTAACTAACAAGATTATTACCTCAATTTCCCATCCAACTTATCCAATATGATCGCATTTTCTTCTTCCAGGGAGAACTGATATCGAAATACCATTATGTTGTCATCCTTATGCAAAAATAAAATAATGACAACAACCAACCTTTACCAGAAAAAGGTTGAAAATTCGTTTTTAACTATTGCAAGCAACAATTGAAAACCAGCGAAACACACAGGCTTTTATGCTAAACCAAAACCAATTCAACATATTGTGACTTTTTCACATATTGTTTTTATCAGAACCCATCATGATCCTTTGATAAAGCCTACCAACATGGGCTAGAACTGAATCCTTCTAAATCAAAAAGTCACCCAAACCATAAGGG